>NW_026068050.1:865520-1099416 GCF_014885135.2 Alexandromys fortis | reverse complement strand
GTCACTGGCATGGGCCTTATCCTGCATAGGTCACTGGCGAGGGCCTTATCCTGCATAGGTCACTGGCATGGGCCTTATCCTGCATAGGTCACTGGCATGGGCCTGCTTTCATGGAGGTCATTGACTCAGGCCAGCTCCAGCAAAGGTCTCTGGCTAGGGCCTGATCTGGTGGAGGTTGTTGGCTCAGGCCTGGTCCCAGAGGTCAGAGGTCGCTTGTTCAGGCCTGCTCTGGCAATAATACTGGCTTAAGCCTGCTCCAGCAGAGATAGTTGGTTCAAGACCGCTCTAGCAGAGGTTGCTAGCTCAGGCATGGAGGTTGCTCTCATGGGCCTGGTCCTTTGTAGGTCTCCTGCTTGGGTCTGCTCCAGCGTAGGTTGGCTCGGGCCTGTTCTGCCATAGGTTGCTGACTCAGGCCTGCTTCAGTAGAGGTAACTAGCTCAAATCTGGTCCTGCGAACTTGCTCACTAGGAACTACTCTGGCGGAGGTCGCTCAAAATCATGGTTTTTAAATCTCATCTACTGGCAGGGTGGTGGTGGCACACGCCTTTAGTCCCAGCACTTGGGAGGCAGAGGCAGGCGGATCTCTGTGTGTTCGAAGCCAGCCTGGTCTACAAGAGCTAGTTCCAGGACAGGCTCCAAAGCTACAGAGAAACCCTGCCTTGAAAAACAACAACAACAACAAAATCTCATCTACTGACACTCTCATTAGCACAAGTGGCAGGAAAGAACATAACTTGTTCTCGCTAGCTCTTTCCTTCATCCTCCGCAGCTTGCCTTCCTATCTCTTTCCTTTACAAATGTCTATCCTCTGCCCCACGTGGTCTCTGCAGAAACATTCACTGTAGTCATCAGTCAGTCCTCTTCTACGAGTTCAACTGGTGACAGCTGCCAACAAAATTGCTCCCAGGACAGGATATGGTCAGGCTCTTTTCTCTGACTCAATTTGAAGGCAGTGGCCTCAACCTCATCACTACACAGATCATGGTTACTGCACAGGTACCATATGTGATCTCCGGGCAGTGTGCAAGTTCACACTGGATCCCTCTGCTCAAATCTGTCAGAATTCTTTACGCATTCACTTAGCCAAATGGTCAGAAGCATACTGCCCAAGCGTCCCTCAAGTGGGAATGGGCTGTTACAGTAAGTTGGTTACACCATAAATTCTCTAAGACACAGGTAATACCACTCTCTCAAGGCAACCCCCAGGCTATCACATTTTTATGTCAAGTTCCCCACACTCCAGATTCAAATGGGAAACATGGAAAGGAAGAAAATATGTTCTCAGCATTCTTTCCCTTAAAGTTCATTAATACATTCCAGACACATCATAGTCAAGGCAAATATCCATCCAGAGAAGATTCTATCCTTCCCCTCTTTGTGTGTTTAGATCCTCAAATACCTAACAAAATTCTCTTAGTCTACTCCTCAGACTTTACTGTGAACAAAGAAGGGGGCTGGCCACCACTATACTAACTGCACAAATGCCGAAAGACAACATCTCTTCAGCCCATCTTTTAGCCCTCGTTGTAAAGAATCAAGAGAAATGGAGGGATAAGGTTGGAGTGTGGTATTCCAAGAATGTCAGTGCCTAGAAAATCATGTAGTAATATGGCTGAAACTAGAGTAAGTATACCTTCCAACAGGAAAAATAAATCAGGTCAACAATCCTGAGTAAAATAAAAATACCTTTGACTACTATACTGCACCTCTCATGAGATTACATAATACAGGTGTTATCAACTGCTATTAAATATGGACACCAAACTGAGCTGTGATTACTCAGTCAAGGAACAAAACTCACCAATGGAACATTTGGTGCTTTAAAAAAACACAGGTTAGCCACATAGAAACCCTGTCTCGAAAAACAAACAAACAAACAAATAAAAAAAAAAAAAACACAGGTTAAATCACCTGAAAAATAAGAGGATGCTGCTAGCTAGTTAGGAGCACTAGCTGTTTGTCCAGAGAACAGGGATTCAATTCCCAGCACCCACATGGCAGCTTACAAGTGTCTCAATCACTAGTCCCTGGGGATCAGATGTCCTTTTTCTAGGCTCTGCAGGCACCAAGCACCCATATACATGTAGGCAAAACATCCATAAACATAAAAATAATTAAAAAGTAAAACACCAGGGAAATGTCTGAGTTTTGTATCTTACAAATACAGTAATGAAACGGAAAATTAAATCACAGAGCCTTGATAATAATAAAAGAAAAAACAAAAAGAGAATAAAAATTATAACAAGGTATATACTTAAAGTAATGACCAAATTGTATCTATTTACATTACTTAAGAAGTAGGAAGTTCCAGTAGGAGGAAGGGTACAAGACAAAGTGAGCATAGCTTTAAGTCACCAGATTTTATTAGCATGAGTCTTCAAGCATCTTGTCATAATACAACCATCACTTTAATTTTCTCAAGCCCCTTTTCACTCTTAATCCACAAGTTACATAGTAAATCTTTGTAGCTATTAAACTAGCACTCTGGATAAAGCAAGTGTCAGAACCAGAAATAAAAGACAGCTCCTTACACCAGTGAGTGTTCCTCAAAGACAGCAACGCTAGAGGGAGGTGACGATGCTTCACTAATCTCAAGAGCTGTGGCTGCAACTGCTCAATTTCCTCCTCTACAGAAGGCACTTCACAACAAATCTGATTCCTTCAGTCAGACCTTTGCTACTTTGAATGACAAAAATCAGAGTTCTGGGAATGACCTAGAAATTATGCAGGCTCCTCCGCTCACTTTTAGACTCATGCATTCACTTGATAGAAGAAGCTGAACCCCAAACCAAATATCGTAATGTGTTCTACAATATGCTGACTCGGTACACTCAAATGAGATGATTTTAATTTAAAATATTTTTTTCTTGGGTCAACAGGATGGGTGAGCAACTTAAGGCACTTGCTATCTCTCTTAAGAGCCTGATATTGATCCCCAGACCCATACAGTAAAAGGAGAGAATCAGCTCCCACAAGTTGTCTTGTCTACCACACATTTATCATGCATGGTACATATGCACACAAAAATTAGCTTTTAAAATGAAGTGGTTTTCTTAAACGACAATAAGTTTTACACAATGATAACAATACTAATTGTAACCACCATACTACAATGATGAGCAATAGTGGAATTAGTGGAATAATCGTACTTCTGATGAACCATATTTTCAAGCCAGGACAAAACTTATCTTAGCTATTGCCAATCAAAAAAGGAAATGCAATGCTGATTCAACTTGTAACTTTTCTTTGACTTTTCATGTATCACAAAGGCTAAATAATAAACCATGGTTGCCATTAAAACCACAGTTACTTGAAAAATATAAATTCAGTTATTTCTTTAATAATTCTATGCAAATGTACCATTGATTTTTCCTAATATTTTACTAAATAAAATTAACATAGTATAAAGCTTGCATTTACTAAATAAAAGGCCAGCAGGCTGGCTGGTGAGTTTCCTGAACAGACTATGCTATATAACTGTTTAAAGTCTTACAATCACAAGGTTACCTAAAATCAGAAAACACCTTACAGTGACATCCCAATGTCACCCAGGATTGTTTATGGCTAGCAACCAGTCTCTTCTCTAAGCAGAATGAATTAGAAGCATGCCAATTATCTCGGCAAAAAGGGAGCAATTTCTAACTAAAGCATTTGGTTGGAATCAAACATTGAACCACAATAAAAAGAGAGAAAGAAAATCTCTCCATAACCACCAACAGTAGCCAAAGAAAATGCAGATACGACTTTTGAAATCCTGTTTGTGTGTCTGTGTGTTTTCTACAGTGTTTGTGTGTGTGTGTGTGTAGATACTATCTTCCCTAGGACTATGAGTTAAGACAGTTTTCCACTAAATATTTCAAAGAATATGAGAGGACAGGGCTGGAGAGATGGCTCAGTGGTTAAGAGCACTGGCTGCTCTTCCAGAAGACCTTAGTTCAATTCCCAGCACCCACATGACAGCTCACAACTGTCTGTAACTCCAGTTCCAAGGGATCTGACACCTTCACACCAATGCACATAAAATAAAGTTAAATAATTAAAAAAAAGAATATGAGAGGACATATATTACATAACATAAAACATTAAAAATTTTTAAACGTAAAAGTCAAGAAAGCCTCAAGCATGCGTCAGTCAATCTTAGTTAAAGGCCAAAAGAATAATTCTCATTACAGGCAATAAAGTAAAAATTATACAACTAAAACTCAGAAAAGTGAGGTTAGCAAGTCAGAAGTAGGAAAACTCTGAAGCATCTGACTTTAGATGAAGGATGCAAAGCACACCTTACCTTACATTCCACCACACTCTGATCCGATTCACAAGTCACATAGATCTCATCTACTGCCCGGCGAAGATTATCAAAAAGAAACGCCTGGGCCAACGGACTGCAGGAAAAGGACGGCGACAGCCGCTCTGAGGAGATTCTGGTCCAGTGGGCGCAGTGAAGCAGGAAGAGAGGCGATGGTGGCAGCAAAGTGTGGGTGTGGGCGCGACTGGGCACTTGGGCCTACATGCTGCTTCGAGTTGACGCCGTGTGTAGAGGTCGCGGCGGCTGCAGTGCCGGACCCGCGGCCCCGGACATGGGGCTGCTGGGCGGCGGTTCGGCCTGCTGTGCCCTGGCGCCCAGCGAGGCGGCCTTCGAGGCCTTGCTCGACGCTGTGGCTGAGGGGTTGCGGGCTCTGGGGCTCTGCTCGCTGGTGTACGAGGCGCCTTTCGATGCCCAGGCCGGCCTCTGTCAGGCCCGCTGCCGCTACCTGCAGCCATGCTGGATCGACATCCAGAGCCGGGTCCTCGACGTGGGCTTCGTGGGCCGTTGGTGGATCCTGGAGAACCACATGCGTGGTTGCGACATCAACGAGACAAGTTTCTCCATCTGCCTGCACACCTCTGTGTCGTCGGACCCCACCAGCTGCACTCTGAGGCCAACGAGAGGCTGTTCGAGGAGAAGTTCAAGCCCATCCTGCTCACCGATGACCAGGTAGGCCAGGCGCTGTGGGAAGAGCGGGTGTTGCAGGAGAAAAAGGATAGATGGGCACTGAGCGAGGCCTATTCATTGGTGCAATCCCAGGTTTCCAGATGAAGCCCAAGGAGCCCCCGCGTCTCTAGGCTCAGGCAAACTGTTGGCCATGGATGATGCAGTGGATGAGATGGGTGGAGATAAACCCCACTCATTGTGGTTTTGTGGGAAGCCCTTCTCGCATTGTTTTCTCCATTAGCTGAACCTGATTGAAAGCCTTCCTGGTCTTGGAGAAGAAAGGAAGGACTGGTCTTGGAGATGGAGCATATGACAGTATCATGTTTATAACCACCAGAGCTATGAGTAAGGAGCCTGTATTGTGTAGCCTGTTATACCTAGGAATTGTACTTCAGTGCTGGAGTGCTTGCTTAGCATAGTCTGGCTTCCATTCCCAGCACTGCAAAACAGAACAAAAATGAACTTTTGGTTTGTAGTTATTGTTTATTTGGTTGGTTTTTGAGATCAGGATACCCATATGGCCTAGACTGTCCCTGAATCCTGCCTAAGCTGCAGTGTACATACATGGCCCATGCATAAGTTCTATTCATGGGGCTACAAAGACATCCTGATTGCCAGTGACTTCCAACATGCTAAGACCATTCACATAGTCACATTCTTTTTCGAGTGTTTGCATGAATTTTTAAGGAAGATCTGGCTGTGTTGCCCAGCCTAGTCTAGAGTTCATGGGCAAAAGTGGTCTTTCCCGAAGCTGGATAGCTCAGTATTCAAGAGTACTGACGGCTCTTCCCTTCCAGAGAGCCTTGATTCACATCTCCCCATCCTTATAGGGGTTCACATCATCTATAACTTCAGTTATAGAATCTCTTCTGGATTCCTCAGGCACTAGGCAGGCATGTGATGTACAGACGTGTGTGCAGACAAAACACGTACATTTAAAAAACGACCCTTCTAACTTCTAAATAGTCTTCCAAGGTTGAGACTACAATAATTTTCCATACACTTTTATACCCCAAGACAAAAGGAGGGGGAGAAGGCAAAAGACTGCTTTAATGTGATACCAAGGACAACCAGAGCAGTTGCTTGCTTCCATGCTTTGAGACATCAAGACATTAATTTATGAGGAAAGCATTCTGTTGTTTCGACAGTGAACCCACCTTAGAAGGCAGCCACTCCCTAGGTCAAACCTCTAATTCATAAGAAGTAGCAGAAAAAGTTTGAATTCTCTGACCTTTGGTCAGGGTGGAGAAGGATACACCTTTATGGGCCATCTTAATGTCCAAAACACCAAGTAACCACTCCCTAGGTCAAGGAGTGGAGCGACAGTTATTATCAACAACTTGGAGCAACCTCAAACTCTGACCTTCAGACAGATGGAATAGGCTCACAGTTCTTGGGCCTCCACACATCTTAAAGTTTTAAAACCCTAAAATAAAAATTTTAAGTCACTTCCAAAACAAATACAGTCTAAACAGCTACAGCAAGCAGCAGAACCAGCACCACTCTGTACCTGTGCCAGCCTCACATCTTACGTACCAAGACTAATGGGTAGAGGAACAATCAAAATAACAATTAAAAAGAATAGCAAATGAGAGACTAGACCAAAGACTAAAAATAGAGAAAAGC
The DNA here is from genome assembly GCF_014885135.2 of Alexandromys fortis. Lineage (NCBI taxonomy): Eukaryota > Metazoa > Chordata > Mammalia > Rodentia > Cricetidae > Alexandromys > Alexandromys fortis. The sequence goes on along the minus strand of NW_026068050.1, from coordinate 1,092,818 downwards.
TTAAAAAAAAAAACCTTGGAGTTTCATTTAATGAAAAACAAGATTTTTAAAAGACAGATCATATTTTTATGCTCATGGAAGATTCTGATAGAAAATTTGTTATATGGGGGAAGGGAATAAACATGCCTTATAAATCTATGATAACAAAAATAATGATCCCACCTATCAGAATACTCTGATCAGAGACAAATTCATGTCTTCTCTCCAGAACTTATAGCCTTCTACTTAATGTCTATATTTCCATCCTTCACTCTTTAGGCCTTGCCCTGAAATTCCCAGAAACATCTACCTAACTAATTAAAGCTTCCTCAGGGACCTGTGTTATACTATGGTCTCTAGATTCTCTAAATTCTCTAATCTCTTCTCTATTTTCCCTCTGCTTCCCAATGATGGTGAAAACCTCCTCCATTTGTCTGAACTTCCTGCTATCCCTCAGATTACACAACCAGCTTTAAACAAAAGCACCACGACTGACTCCAGGCCAAATGACCAAGTTTAAATAGATGCCTTACTTTCAGCTCCCTCAGATAATTTCTCTACTCCCCTGTAGAAAATCTTACAGGTATACACATTATCACATAAAATTCCCTACTCTGTGTCCTATCTAATCAAGTCCTCATAAAGTAATGAGCTTCCAAGAACCAAAGTAGATGAGCTCAGTCCCAAGACTGCAGTAATACTAAATCTGAAACTTTAGACTGAATGCCCCTTTCTCCATGAGTATCACCATCACCAACTCAGTTCTGTTGGACTTAATACAGAAAAACGGAAAGAAAAAGCCACCAGCTTGAGGATTGTTTTTATTCTTTGTTGATATATATATATTGGTTTTTAAGAAAGGGTTCCTCTGTGTAACAGTTTTTGGTTGTCCTGGAACTTGCTTTGTAGACTACACTGGCCTCAAACTCACAAAGATCCATCTGTGTCTGCTTCCCAAGTGCTAGGATTTAAGGTGTGTGCCACCACCGCATGGCTTCTTTATTCTAATATTTAACATATAAAAATATTACTGTTTCTTTTTATATGTGTCTGGACAATTTTCATTTTATACTACAGATGCTTTCTGTAACATGCTAAACGTGTTCCTTTCAGTAAAAATTCAAAATCTGATCATTTTTCACAACTTAATTCTTGTAAACATGTCAGGAACATAATGCTTTTACTCATTTTAGTATAAGCACCAGGGAATCCATGAGTATGAGATATGTAATCGCTGTATGGCTGTCTATTTCAACAGCATTCTTACTTGGGCACTTTTCTTACAGATCTCAACAAATTTTTGACTTGAAGTCATAGTGTGCCACCTAGTGCTACATAAAGATTTTACACAGGCTTGTTCAAATAAAGTTTCAAATAAAAGCAATAAACACCAGCATTAAGTTATATTCAAATCTTGTCCAATCCACTCTAAGAAATCTAAGTCCTAAGTCCAAGACTACATTCCCTCTTCCTAAGCCCTCCTTTGAGTAGTGTCAGGTATACAGAAGTGCCTGGAAACACTGAGTTGTAGAAGTGTGAGGAATGAGAGCACGTTTGCTTCCATTCTTAGTTCCCCTGCATCAGTGCCCACCCTGGATTAAGGCAGCCTAGGAAGTCAGCTTGGATTTACTTGTAACAAGAGAAGCTAGTTCTCAGCTGTTTTCCTAACCCACATTTCACAAGCATCAGATGGAGGCAGGAGCAGCGCCTGAAACAGCGACTAAGACTGAAGTTTAAAGATGAAAAGTAGATGGCAGGAAGTAGGAAAAAGAGAAGCAAACAACAAACAAGTGAAAACCTAAAGTTAGTTTTTTAAGCCAGCTTGATCACAGTGGCCAGGGAGACAGCTCAGTGGGTACAGGCACTTGCTGCCAAGACCAAAGACCCAAGTTTGATCCCCGGGAGTCATGTGGTAGAAGGAGAGAATCAACTGCTAAAACCTGCTCTCTGATCTTCCCACAAAATACGATGGCACATGTGACACTGATAAATGAACGCATATGATAAAAATAGCTGGGCTTACAATCATTTTTAATTGTATTCTATGGCAAGATCATTTTCTACATAATCACATGGGTTATAATTCCTGCAGTTAAAAAATATATATGGATGTGTGTGTGTGTGTGTGTGTGTGTGTGTGTGTGTGTGTGTATTCATTCATTGGGGAGGTGCATGCATGCCACAGCAATTCTCTCTTCCTACCATGTAGGTCTCAGGGATTAGCATCTTACCTACTGACCCATCTCACCAGCCCAATAACCCACTTTAGAGAAAGGACAGATCAGGGCACATAACCATTAAGGAAAAGTTAACAAGAATAATACTACAGATCAAATGGACCTAACAACATATTTAGAATTTTACACTCAACAGCAGAGTACACAGTGTTTTTAATTACAAATGGCACATTTTCTAGGATAGATTCTATGCTAAGCTGTAAAACAAAATTGAGAGGGTAATGAGGAGGTGGGTGGATCTGGGAGTTTTTGGGGGGAGGAACAGGTGATGACTATGATCAAAATAAATTGTATTTTTTAAAAAAATAAACTTTAAACTTCCTGAGTTTGGCACATAATGTTGTTAAATAATGTTGACATATTCAAAAGCTATCAACTTTTCACATTTTTATGAGTACAAACTAAGTATATTAGCACAAAAATAAATATTTTTAAGAATAATACAGAAATTGTATAATTCCTTATTGTTTAAAGAGTTTCTCAATTGCTTCAGTGCATATTGCCATCAATAAATCAACTAAGAAGTATTTTCTTGTCATTGTGGCAGGACCCACTGAAAATGGCAACACTACCTCTTTCTTGCTATACTGAATTTCACAGCAGGGCAACACATACTGAATTCTTTACAGATAAAATGTGGACATGGATGGCTTTTATGGGAAATTATCAATCATGTAGATTGCTCAGAGTGATATACGGCAACTCTTTCTCCACTTTTGCAAGCCTTCAAAATGCATAAGAAACCTACTATTTAAATTCAAGGCAATTCTGAGCTACAAAGTCCTGTCTCAAAGAACCAGAAACAGGCTGGGACCTTATTTCAGTCAGTGAATGCATGCCACACAAGCATGGGCATCAAGTATGAACAACTGATTTCAACTCTCAGCACCCAAAAAAGCCCAAGTGTAGTACCCACAGTTGTAATCCCAGGATCAGGGAAGCAGAAGCAGGAGGATTACTTAGACTTGCTGACCAGCTACCCTGTCTAACCAGTTAAGCAAGGCCAGTTCCCAGCAAAAGACCCTGTCTCAAAAACCAAAGTGGCAAGCTCCTGAGGAATGGCAGCTGAGCTGGCCCCAGGTGTCTGCCTACACCAGACATACAAACAAAAGGGAACTACAAGCTACATTCATGAAATCCTTAGTATGACAGAGAGGAAATTTCCTTTATTGAAGGGCAGCTCCAACACTGGACTGCAGATCTTTTTCACTGTCTGAATTTGTCTTAGTTTGCTTTCTATTGCTGTAATAAGACAGCTGACCAAAAGCAACCTTGAGTGGAGGGCGGATTTCAGCTTAGACCTTACAGACTGTCATGAAGGAAAGTCAGGATGGGACTCAACCTGGATGCAGGAACTGAAGCAGAAGGCACAAGAAAGTTGCTTCCTGGCTTTCCTCTCCTGGTTGTCTCAGGTAGCTCTTTGGTCCTAACCAGGACCACACTGCCTTAGGGTGGCACCATAACAGTGGGCTGGGCCCTCTCACATCAATCATCAATTAAGGAAACCCTCATAGACTTGCCAACAGGCCAATCTGATGGAGGAATTTTCTCAGTTTAGATTCCCTCTTCCCAAGTGATTAAGCAAACTGACAAAAAAAAACCTAACCAGCACAGTAGTAAGTAAGACTTAGCCAAAAATGCTTGTAAAAAAGTTACTCCACCCCCCAAAATATTCAAAAATAGTTACGTTGACTTAATTTTTGTTAAACAAGTCATTTTCAGGATTTTAAATTTTTATTTTATGTGCATGGGTGTTGGCCTGCAAGTATGTCTGTGCACCATTTGCATGTCTGCTGTGTGAGGAGGATTCTCAGTCTCATTCTGAGATTCCTGGAGGCAGGATTGCCATTTCAGACTGAGGTGGAGGTAACCTTCAGGTTGAACCTCAGTTTCTGTCTCTGAGATTTTAGTGATCGTGTTTCACTGATGCTTTTGCTTCCCGTGTCTATGCCATCAGACAGACAAAATGATTTTTAAGGCTTCACAGATTTTTATGATTCAGTGATGCATGCTCACTATTTTTCTCCAGTGTCAAAATATATTTTCTATATAAATGACTCTCCACAAAAGACAACATAGTAAATAACTAAAATTATTATAAATGCGAGCACAGAGAGGACCAGGAGACATAAAGCAAATTTGACTTGGTTTGACTATTTAGATAATAACAAACTACTTTAAAATTTTGGGTAGGATCCATGGCAGCCACCAACACAAATAAGGCAGAGGGAATGACCTTAAGAATAACTTTATGAAGATGATAGAGAGCCTTAAAAAAGAAATGAACATTCCTTTACAGAAATGGAAAAAAAGACAAACAAGAAAATTGGAGGAAATCAATAAATATCTTAAAGAAAGCCAAGAAAACTAAGAAATAAACAAACAGGTGAAGCAAACAGTTCAAGACTTGAAAATTAAAATAAAGACAATAAAGAAAACACAAACCGAGGGAATTCTGGAAATGGGAAAATGAACAGAAACTACAGATGCAAGCATAACCAACAGAAAACAAGAGATGAAAGAGAGAATCTCAGGACTTGAAGATACAATAAAGGAAATAGGTTCATTGGTCAAAAAAAATTGATAATTCCAACAAATTCTTAACACAAAATCTGCAGGAAATCTGGGATACAGACCAAACCTAATTATAAGAATTCCAGCTCAAAGGCACAGAAAATATATTCAACAAAATCATAGAAGAAAACTTTCCCAGTCTAAAGAAGGATATACCTATGAAAGTACAAGAAGCATACCGAACACCAAATAGACTGGATGGAAAAAGTCCTGTAGTGACATTTTGTTTGTATTTTTTTTAAAGCCACTAGAGGCTAGGCAGTGGAGGCACACAACAAAGGGTACAGACAGATCTCTGTTAGTTCAAGACCACTCTGGGCTACATGAAATTGACCCAGCTTAAAGGAAAGCTCATACAAAGTGTTGGGAATCACACAGTTGTAATCCTAGCACTAGGGAGGTGGAGAGAGGAGTGATATGGCTGGGCAGAGAGAGTAATATGAGGAGTGAGGAGACAGGAACTCAGTGCTGTCTGAAGAGCAATCCAGTCTGAGGATGCAGTCTGAGGATGCCGTCTGGAGGATGCAGTCTGAGGAGGCCGTCTGAGGATGCAGACTGAGGATGCAGTCTGAGGAGGCAGTCTGAGGATGCAGTCTGAGGAGGCAGTCTGAGGACAGGATTGTCCTTTTGGTTTGAGCACTGGTAGAGGTAAGAAATCCCTAGAGGTTGGCCCCTCTGCTTCTATGGTCCTTCAGCTTTCCCCCCCTGATAGCTGACTCCAAGTTTTTATTATTAAGACCAATTAGAATTTGTGCTATACAGATCCCTGTGTTACAGATAATTGAAACACTAAACATACAAAATAAAGAAGGAATATTAAGAGCTGTAAAGGAAAAAAGGCCAAGCAACATAAAAAGGCAGACCTATCAGAATTACACCTGACTTCTCAATGGAAATTCTAAAAGCCAGAACGTCCTGGACAGATGTGCTGCAGACACTAAAAGATCATGGATTCCAGCCTAGACTACTATACCTAGAAAAGTTTTCAATCACAATAGATGGAGAAAGCAAGATATTCCATGACAAACCCAGATTTCAATAATACGTATTCACAAATCCAACCTTATAGAAAGTACTAGAAAGAAAACTCCAACACAAGAAAGTTAGCTGCAATGACAAAAACACAGGCAACAGAAAACCCCAGCAAACCCCAAAGAAGGGAAACACACAAACACTACTACTACCGAAAACAAAACCAAAAATAACAGGAATTAATTATCACTGGGCATTAATATCTCTTAACGTCAATGGACTCAATTTGCCTCTAAAAAGACAGAGGCTAACAGAATGGGTATGAAAATAGGACCCATTTTTTCCCTGCATATAAGAAACACAGCTCAGTCTCAAAGACAGACATTACCTCAGATTAAAGGTCTGTGGAAAGATTTCCCAATCAAATAGACCTATGAAACAAGCCTGTATAGCTATCCTAATATCTAACAAAATAGACTTCAAACTAAAATCAATCAAAAGGGATGGAGAAGGACATTTCATACTCATCACTAGAAAAATACATCAAGATGAAGTCTCAATTCTGAACATCTATGGCCCAAATACCGGCACCCACATTTGTAAGAGAAACATTACTAAAGCTTAAATCACATATCAAACCCAACACACTAATAGTAGGAGACTTCAATACCCCACCCTCCCCAATGGACAGGTCAACCAGACAGACACTTAACAGAGAAATAAGGGAACTAGCAGATGTTATGACTCAAAATGACTTAACAGACATCTATAGAACATTTCCCCGAAACACAAAAGAATATACCTTCTTCTCAGTACCTCATGGAACCTTCTCTAAAACTGACCACATACTCGGTAACAAAGCAAACTTCCACAGACACAAAAATAAAAAACTGGAATAACCCCCTTTGTCTTATCAGATCACCATTCCTTAAAGTTAGAACTCAACAACAACACTAATTGTAGAAAGCCTGTTATCATGGAAAGTGAAAAATGCTCAAATGAATCAGCACTGGGTCGAGGAAGAAATAAAGAAAGAAATTAAAGGCTTCCTAGAATTCAAAGAAAATGAGTGCACATTGCCTATTAAACGCCTCAGAGTCCAGAAAGACTCAGGATGGCAGGTGAAAACCTGGCTATTGGATCCGAGGGTAAAACGAAATAAATCAACCCACTTGCATTGCTGCTGCATGTTCTTTATTCCTTGGAATGAAGAAGGAGCAAGAAGAAGCAGCATAAGGGGTGATCTCCACAAAACGTTCGGTTTATACAGGCATACTGACATAGCAATCCCATAGACAGGAACAATAGTCTCAAGCATGCATTTTCACAAGGCTCTGGCAAGGAGGTACCTTACATCTCAGAGGGGGCGTGGCTGTGAAACTCCCAGGTGGCTGGGAACACAGCTTTGGTAGCTACAGTGGTCTGCACACTTGATTTACTTTAGCGTCTAGCTGCGTGAGTTAAAAGGAATCTCTTCTGGGGGCCTTGCTTTTGACTCCAGCAGGGTGCCCAAGTGAGAATTTTTCTCTCTGAAATTAGTTTTAGCAACTCAGGCCTTTTCCCTGTATAAGCAGCTAATTTTCTGGGCTATGATCCTATGTTAGTTGAAATCAAGGTGAAAAGTAAATACAGAATATTAATAACCTGTTAAGTCAGAGCAGAGGACCAGTAGATTACACCTTCCTGAGTCTGCTGTTAGAGCAGACATATTGCCTCCTGTATGAGGCTCCTTTCTTTTCAGTGAGTACTGTCAATAAAGAAAGTTTATTGGGGAGCAGATTTTGGCTGTGAGAACAAAGGTTTGACTGAGTGAATGCTTTTCATGCCATGGCTTCCTGGTGTGGGGGGAGGTATTGGGTTGCCCTTATGGGAAAAGTCAGGTTTACCCACTGCTGGGACACCATAGAAGGGGGAAATGCCATGATTTCACGCGATTTCTACAGAATGGCAGTGACTCATCTAAAGGACAGGTGTTCCCGGAGCTCTGCAGAAACGGGTTGTTCCACGTGGATGTGTATATATAATACACTTCTCATAGATTCGTCCAATAGATCAGCTATACATCTACTCTGTAATATTCATGGGCTCACCACACAACATACCAAAACGTATGGACACTATGAAAGTAGTGCTAAGAGGAAAGTTTACAGCACTAAGTGCCTACATATAAAGAATGTGGAGAAATCTCACATAATGCCTTTAATAGCACACACGAAAGCTCTAGAAAAAAAAGAAGCAGACTCACCCCAGGAAGAGCAGAAGACAGGAAATAATCAAACTGAGGACTGAAATCAATAAAATAGAAAGAAAACAATGCAAAGAATCAATGAAACAAACACACGATTCTCCAAGAAAATCAACAAGATGGATAAACCTTTATCCAAATTAACCAAAAACCAGAGAAAGAATATCCAAATTAAGAAAATCAGAAATGAAAAAGGGGACATAACAAAAAACACAAAGAAAATGCAAAGAATCAATAATGTTATCATTTATAATCAGGTGGTGGAGGACCAGTTCCACTGGGGGCAGTGGTAGGTCACCCGTGGCCTTGTGGATACCTTGGCAGGTGGGAGACTGTGGCAGGTAAGAGACAGACAGATACATTATACAGAGAGAGAAAGAGTTTGGGTATAGAGTTTATTTAGTGGGTTATGGAGGGGAAAGAGAAGGGGGAAGGGGATAAATGGAAAAGGCGAGAAGGGGGTAAGAAGGGAGAGGGGCAGTAGTTACCTCTTCAGAAGAGGGACAGAGGGAGAGCAGGCTGAAGAGGAGGTGGGGGATCTGCTTTCCCCTGCAGAAGATGGGAAGGTTAGGAGTAGGCAGAGATTGTCTCTTAAAGGGACAGGGTACCCAGGTAACAAACCAGGTCAGCAGGTTATAACAAATAGGTAACATTTTGAATATTTGTACTCTACAAAATTATAAAATCTAAAAGAAATAGACAAATTTCTGGGTAGGTACCACATACCAAAATTAAATCTAGACAAGATAAACATTTTAGATAGACTTATAACTGCTAAGGAAATAGAAACAGTCATCAAAAGTCTCCCAACCAAAAAAGTCCACGACCAAAATGTTTCAGGGCAGAATTCTACCAGAACTTCAAAGAGGAACAAACTTCATTTGTTCCTGGCTACTCAGACTTGAAATAACTACACTGAAACTGTATTAATTAAATCACTTGCCAATCACTTAAGCATATTGTTAGCTTACATTAACCCATTTTTATTAATCTGTGTATCACCACGTGGCTGTGGCTTACTGGACAAAGTTCTGGCATCTGTCTCCTCTGGCATCTACATGGTTTCCCACTGACTCCGCCTTCTTTTTCCAAGCACTCAGTTTAGGTTTTCCACCTAGCTCTACTCTGCCCTATCGCAGGTCAAAACAGATTCTTTATTCATTAACCAATAAAAGCAACATCTATACAGAAGGACCTCCTCTATCATCTCCTTTGATGTTATGTTGCACGATCTGAACATACAGGACCCACAGAGAAATGACTGCTAAACTTGCCTAAGGTGAGATGGTCCTTCAGGCTTCCTGCTTCATGAAATAGTCTGCCAGACATTCTAAAAGATACAGAAGAAAGTGACAAACTGCCAATATAGGCAGAACTCTCTTTGAAATTTCTTACTTCATGGAAAAGTCTGACAGATACTATGGGCCTGTAGGCTGAAGACAGGTGCCCCAATGTTACAGAATAACTTTGGGTGACTATCCAGACAGTGAGATGTCTCTGTCATCTACTGCACATTTTGGAAGCTGCTTGATTGAACTTCCTGCCTACTCAAGTAATATTATCTCCCTTCTCAGGCCTTTGATGGGGTTGAAGATTAGATACTCATAGTTACTTTTCTCTTATTATTTAGCCAAGCCATTTCTAATACAAGACTTAGACTCCTTAGGCTAAAATGATTATTAAGACATTTAGTATATTTTCCTTGCTTAATATTGTTTATGCTGGTTGTAATTCTAATTTTTATACTTGATATCTGTTCATATAGTTTTGTATCAGGTTTAAAACTCTCTTATTTAGACAAAAAGGGAAGGTGATGGGGGACTACCTTCAGCTAATGGCCTTTGAGAAGCTGGACCAGGTTGGGCTGTGGCTTTGGCTACCAAAATGCCACAGTCCTGGCCACTCGTCCCTCTTCTTTCCACATGCCATACCTGCATGTCGGACCCCATTCCTATTTCCTCATTGTGATCCGTGAGTTCCTTCTTAATAAGGAAAAACCTTACTATACCCTATTCTGAGCTAGTGTAGGATTCTTTTATTTGTGCTCCCCCACCCATCTGACACATTCTGCTTCAAAAGCTAATATTAATACTCTTCAAATTGTTCCACAGAATAGAAATAGAAGATACACTGTCAAATTCTTTTTACACAGCTATAGTCATCCTGATATCCAAACCAACTTAAAAACACAACTAAAAAAGAGAATTAGAGACCAGTTTCCCTCATGAACATTGAAACAAAAAATGCTAAATAAAATACAAGCAAAACAAATCCAAGAACACATCAAAAAATCATCTACCATTATCAAGTTGACTTCATGCTAGAGATGCAGGAACACTTCAACACACAAAAATATATCAATGTAATCCACAATACAAATAAGCCAAAAGAAAAGAAAACCACATGATCATCACAGTAGATGCTGAAAAAGTAACCAAAAAATTCAAAACCACTTCATCATAAAGGTCTTAGAGAAATCAGGGATATAAGGAACATATCTAAACATAATGAAGGCAATATATAGCAAGTCAACAGCCAATGTCAAATTAAATGGAGAGAACCTCAAAGCAATTCCACTAAAATCAGGAGCAAGACAACTCTCTCTATATGTAATCAATATAGTACTCGAAGTTCTAGCTAGAGCAACAAGACAACAAAAGGAGATCAAGGGGACACAAATTGGAAAGAAAGAAGTCAAACTTTCGTTATTTGCAGATGATATGATAGCATACATAAGTGACCCCAAAATTTCTTCCAGGGAACTACTACAGCTGATACACACCCTCATTAATGTGGCAGGATACAAGATTAACTCAAAAAATCAGTAGCTGGGGGCTGGAGAAATGGCTCAGTGGTTAAGAGCATTGCCTGCTCTTCCAAAGGTCCTGAGTTCAATTCCCAGCAACCACATGGTGGCTCACAACTATCTGTAATGAGGTCTGGTGCCCTCTTCTGGCCTGCAGACATACACACAGACAGAATATTGTATACATAATAAATAAATAAATATTTAAAAAAAAAGAATGGACACTGTTTTAAAAAAAAATCAGTAGCCCTCTTATATACAAATGATAAAAGGGCTGACAAAGAAATCAGAGAAACATCACCCTTTACAATAGACATAAATAACATAAAAAAAAATCTTGGGGTAACTCTAACCAAAGAAGTGAAAGACCGGGGCTGGAGAGATGGCTCAGAGGTTAAGAGCACTGGCTGCTCTTCCAGAGGTCCTGAGTTCAATTCCCAGCAATCACATGGGGGCTCACAACCATCTGTACTGAGATCTGGCTCCTTCCTCTGGCGTATGGGCATACATCAAGGCAGAATGTTGTATACATAATAAATAAATAAATCTTTAAAAAAAAAAAAGAAGTGAAAGACCTGTATGACAAGAACTTTAAGTCATTGAAGAACGAAATTGAAGAAGATATCAGAAAATAGAAAGATGGCCCATGCTCTTGGATAGGTAGGATCAACATAGAAAAAATGGCAATCAAAAAAAAATGGCAATCTTACCAAAAGCAATCTACAGATTCAATGCAATCCCCATCAAAATCCCAATACAATTCTTCACAGATCTCAAAAGAACAATACTCAACTTCATATGGAAAAACAAAAATCCCAAGATAGCCAAAACAATCCTGTATAAGAAAGGAATTTCTGGAGGCATCACCATCCCTGACTCTACTATAGAGTTATAGAAATGAAAACAGCTTGGTATTGGCATAAAAACAGACACATGGATCAATGAAATTGAATTGAAGTTCCTGATATTAATCCTCACACCTATGAACAAAGAAGCCAAAATTGTATAATGGAAAAAAGAAAGTATTTTCAACATATGGTGCTGGCATAACTGGATTTTGATGTGTAGAAGAATACAAATAAATCCATATCTGTCACCATGCACAAAATTTCAGTCCAAATGGAGCAAAGACCACAAGATGAATCCAGATAAATCATAGAAAAGAAAGTGGGAAGTAGCCCTGAACGCATTGGCACAGAAGACCACTTCCTAAACATAACACTAGTACCACAGACCCCGAGAGCAACAATCAATAAATGGGACATCCTAAAACTGAGAAGCTTCTGTAAAGCAAAGGACACGGTTAATAAGACAAAGCAGCAGCCTACAGAATGGGAAAAGATCTTAACCAACCCCACATCAGAAAGAGGAATGATCTTCAAAATAAATAAAGAACTCAAGACACTAGATATCAAAATTTCAACTAATTCAATTTAAAAATGGAGTACAAACTTTAAGAGAGAATTCTAAACAGAAGAATCTCAGATGAGGGGGGGGGGAGATGGAGAGATGGCTCAGAGGTTAAGAGCACTAGCTGCTCTTCCTGAGGTCCTGAGTTCAATTCCCAGCAACCATATGGGGGCTCACAGCCATCTGTAAAGAGATCTTGTGCCTATTCTGTTGTATATATGTTAACAGAACATTGTATGCATTATAAATAAATAAATCTTAAAAAAAAAAGAATCTCAAATGACCAAAAAACAACTCTGAGATACTATCTTACACCTGTCAGAATAGCTAAGATCACAAACAGTTTATGCTAGAAAGGATGTGAAGTAAGAAGAACACTCCTCCATTGTTGGTGGGAATGTAAACTGGTACAGACACTTTGGAAATCAGTATGGCAGTTTCCCAGAAAATTGAGAATCAGCCTACCTCAAGACCCAGCAATACTGCTCTTGGGTATATACCCAAAGATTGCATATTCATACTACAAGGACATGTGCTCAACTATGCTCAAAGCAGCATTGTTTGTAATCACTAGAACCTAGAAACAACCTAGATGCCCCTTGACTGAAGAATGGATAAAGAAAATGTCATACATTTACACAATGGAGTATTACTCAGCAGTAAAAAAAAATAATGACATCTTGCAATTTTCAGGCAAATGGATAGGACTAGATAAAACCATCCTGAGTGAGGGAACACACACACAGAAAGACAACTATGGTATGTACTCACCCATAAGGGGATATTAGAGGTAAATCAAAGGATAATCAGACTGCAATGCACAGCCACAGAGAAGCTAGGCAAAAAAGAGGAACCTAAGAGGGGCACGCTGGGAGGGCCCCAGAAAGGGGAAATAGTTAAGATCTCCTGAGTAAACTGGGAGGAGGGGTAGAAGGGAGTGGGTGGGGGATGGGAACATGAGACTTGAGATTGCCAAATTGGGATGGGAACTGAGAGGGAGAAACAGGAAAGACTTGTCCTGACACAGGGAGCGATTATGGGGTGAGTGAGAAAACTAGTCCTAGGGAAACTTAGGAATTTACAAGGATGACCCAGCTAAGATGCCTAGCAAAAGTGGAGAAGATGTCTGGACTGGCTTCCCCCTGCAATCAGATTAGTGACCACCCTAACTCCTATCATAGAATCTGTTATGCCCAAATCTGCGAAGTCCCCCAAAAAGCCAACAAGGAGGCGAGTCCCATATGTACAAGCAAAGAGCCTTTATTTTATGCAAGTTTGCAAACTCTGTCTCCCTGCATGTCCAACATATTGGAACAAACGGAGAGCCCCAAGCTCAGTTAGAATTGGGTTTTTATAGTAGTAAAGGTGGGGGTGAGGTGTTTCTGAGGTTTAGGGCCCCTGATTGGCTGATATTTGTCTAGGGGTGTCCTAGTGAGTGTGTGCTGGCAGGTGGTCCTATCTACAGCGGTTGGAATGCTAGGCATTATCTTTGGGTGGTCTGTTTTTGGGTGGTGCTCAGGTAATCTCAGCTAGGCACTCGGAATGTGTGTGTCTTGAATGACTGAATGTTATGTGACTTGATCTGTTTGGGGGGGGGGGCTGGCAGTGGCACCAGGACTTATCCCAGATGCATGAACTGGCTTTTTAGAACCCATTACTGTGGTGGGATACCTTGTCAAGCCTGATTCAGGGGGAAGGGGCTTGGTCCTGCCTCAACTTGGTATCCCAGACTTTGGTGACTCCCCAGATGAGGCCTTATTCACTCTGAGGAGTGGATGGGTGGTGGGCTGGGGTGAGGTGGGGAGGTGTGAGTAGGAAAGAAAGGGGGAACTGGGATTGGAATGGAAAACGAAAAAAAAATAAATAAATAAACTTGGGCAGATAAAACAGGCATCACTTTCTCCCTGGAATACACTATCTTCCTTTGTTGAAGGATGACAAGGAACAAAGTATTAAATGAGAAACTGTGTCCTTGTGTTGATACTTAGACAGCGCAGTATGTAATATGAAATGGCCCCTCTATATGAGCACAATGCAGCACGTTGTTCAGTGATGCAGGCACCGCATTGCTTCTGCACATCTTGCAGCCCATTGACCTGACTTCCCACCCTTCCCCCACCTCTAAAGGAGGTGAGACCTCACCACTCCTGGGTCCTTTCCCATTCAATCTGATGCACTACGTAACACTAGTGCATTCTGGAATGCTCGTGCTTACTGTGCTGGCCACATAATCTGCTGAGTCAGTGAATTCATTTTCATCAAAACTTTTAGATGATGCTTACACAGCCTGTACACATGACTAAAGGATCTTCCGTTTTTAAATGGCTTTAGGACAGGGTGAGGAGTGATCTCTGGTGCTCATGGGGTGTGCTTTCCCAAATGGTGAGTCTCAGTTCTCCGCAGCAGCATTGGTTCTTAACTATGAGCTTTTCACATCACCATGGTGATGCCATCCAGATTCCTGTAGCAACCTGCCCTGGCTATGTTACCTCAAACTCTACGCATCCATATTGGCTTTGGAAATCCAGAAATGTGCAGACTCCAGACCCTCTTATCTGGCTAATGACAACAGTTTAGAGCCTCCAAATCTGGATCCGCACATCCGAGCCCACATTGGCCTTTTCACAGAACAGTGCTCGGTGCTTTCATTGACCCTTCACTGTGTCTCTTCCACTCCACACGGGGAATGCAGATCTTAATGAAGATGGACACACATCTGAGCTCTTCCCCAGTGACTGACACACGAAGATGGGATGCAAATGCTGAGGGCGTTAGTGGTTGGTTGACAGGACATTCTGCCACAGACCTCACATGGTCTCACAGAAAGCCTACCTAAGTCTCTAAAGTGATTGTTCTTGGCTACATCCTGCTTATCATGACAGCAATGTCCTCTCACACAGAGCTGGATTGGACCGAGTCAAGAGTTTTAAAATAATTCCTATGTTTGCCTTAGTGCATACTCAGCGTTCACGTCCTAAGGAAGGTCAGGAATCTTCTCCACAATGTTCCAATTGTATAACCATGGTGAATAGTGCCTCTCTGAATGACAAGAGCTCAGAACTCTGGAAAGATTAACACTGTATATGAAAATGTCGCCTACTGTTAGGCCTGGAAAACACACCATCTTACATTATTAATGCCTCACAAATATGAGGGTTTCCCCCTTTAGCCACTGGTCAGTTTGTAGGAGCAGAAGAAGCCATGCGAGTGAAATCATGAGTGAGTGAGTATTATTGACAGGCTCAGCTACAGAAATACCAAGGCCTTGGCCCAGAAGAAATTGGCAAATCCTTTATCCCATGTTGGCCGGGCTGGAAGTTGGCAAAGCCTTCCTCTGGTCCAAGTGTGAGTGTTTACTGATTATTGGTCAATGTGTACAAAAACTAGCAGCTGCATCTTCCTCCTCCAGATGTTTATAGTGTGAGACTGCTTGCCTATGGAGACCTTCTGCCAGACAGCAGCCAGCCATTCCCCGTGCTGTACCTAATACACTGAAATTTCAGGTTGCTAAAGTTAGTAGATGCCCTACATAAGAGCCTACACCTCAACCCTACACCTGACTCCATTTTTCTTCACACATGGCTGTGTGTCTGTCCTTTCTTCACTTCCTCACACCCCTAGTCAGTGTGTGTTACTGTATCAATTCATAGCAACGTCGTTATGTTAGCAAAGCTAGCATGTCATCACCTGAAAAATCCACCCTATCAAAATAACATAAACAGGGATGGGGACAATGGCTGTTTTTCCTTTTTGGTGAAATCCTGAGCTTTCTACACCCCTGTAGTTTTTGCATTTGAAGTCTCGACAGACTATTTGTGTGATGCACATTCCTTCTGTGTGATGTCCCCACTGTACAATAGTTGCCCATCATCATCTATGTCTTCAAACAGAGTTATCACAAAAGAAATAACTAAACCAGTGTCTAACAGAAGGACAGGAACACTGGCAGGCAAATGGGCTTTGGCTTGGGTAACCAGCTAAAACTCTTGGGTACATAACACAGCTGGAAGATGGATAAAAGTGAGGCCAAAAATGAAAAGCTGAGAACTGAGATTTCCACTACAAGGCTACATTCTGTGCCATGACAGCCAGCCTATACAGGGCCCTAAGATTTGTGCCCTGCTGAGGATGTTAAATGTCCCCCGTGTTCTCATGTGTTTGAACACTTGGTCACAGGTTGTTCACACCATTTGAGGAGGTTTGAAACCTTTAAGAGGTGGAGTCTCTCTGGAGGATGTCAATCACTGGGGACAGATCTTTAGGCATGGGAACCTGGTCTCAATGTTTTTTAATTATTATAGATGTCAGGTGACCACCCTGTCCCTGCACCTGCCAAGATACCTTCCCTGATAGCCGTCATGCCTCCCATGTGGGGATCACAGAGACTCGTCACCATCAAGGACTTGAAAGATGCCTACCACATCTCCCTTTAACTTTTCCATTGGGCCTGTGCTGAAGACAAATGGATCATGGAAAACTACAGTAGACAATTGAAAACTTAAACTGTGACTCTGTTTGCACCTGCTGGGCCAGATGTGGCATCCTTACAGAAGCAGCAGTATACACACCTTTACAGTTCTACCTCAAGAGTGTGTTAACTCTCCAGCCTGTGTCATAACTTGGTTGGAAATGATCTCGATCACATGTCTCTTCCACAGAATATCACACTGGTCCACTATATTGTTGATATTATTCTGACTGGACCAAGTGAGCAGGAGGTAGCAACAACTTTGGACTTGTTGATAGCACATAAGAGTTTCAGAAGATGAGAAATTAGTGTGGCATTCCACAATCAGTTGCAGAAGATTATGTCTCAAGTGAAAGAGATCCTTTAGTGTGTCTCTCGGTGTTACCATGCCCTGTAGTTAAAGTCAACGGAAAACTTCAGTATTAGCCCAATCCAGAGAGGATGGCAAAGGGCCCAAAACATTTAGGAATGAAGGTCTGGGTCACCCCTCCAGGAAAAGAGCCAAGACCTAGTGAGGTGTCTGCTGAAGGTGGAAAAAATGCAGAATGGGTAGGAGTAGAAGAATGTAGTTATAAATACCAGCTAAGGCCATGTGACCAGCTGAAGAAGCGTGGATTGTAATTGACTTGAGTGTTTCTTCTGAGTCTAGCTTATGTTGAGTTGACATAAAACTAGCCAGCAGACTACTGTCAGCATATAGACAGCTTTCAGTGAGGCAGATGCTGAGTCTGCCAACAGCATCAGGATCCTGATAGGGTACCACTCCTCGTGATACTGAGAACACATTGATTATGTTAGGCCTCTTCTGTAAATGACAGGGCAGAGATTTGTCCTTGCTGGAATACTTTCTTTCCTTTCCTTACCTAGAATGACTCTGCAGCATCACCCGCTGTGGAGCTATAGGAAATCATGATCCTCTGTGTTGTTATCATTTCATCTAACGCAAGGTCTCTTTCCACCAAGAATTGCATTTGAAAGTAGAGAAGCAAATTCACGATCTTGGAACTGTCTAGTCCTGTCCATATCATATTACCTGAGAACCTAGTAGATTTCCTGATTACCCAGTAGATTGGTGGAATGATTGATGGGAGCTGTAAATAGAGTACCACTAGACAGACAGGGCTCAGCAAGACCAAGGAAAGAGATGTTTTACACCAGTGACCGACAGATGGCGCTGTTTCCCTACACCGCAAACACAGCAGCCAGATCCTGAAAAATACCAGGCCTAATGAATGACTCACTAACAAAACTTAATTCAGGTTGGCATTTAATTTTCACAGTCTGAAGGCTGTGGCAGGCAGATCTCTATGAATTCTGAGCTAGCCTGGTCACTACATAGGGAGACCAGCCAGAGCTACAGAATAAGACCCGGTCTAGAAACAAAATCTTAATTTCCTCTCTCCAATATCCTTAGACTCCCCTAGTTTAGAGATCTTTGCCCCTGACTCATTTTGAATTCTTGCTTGAAAAGAGGTCCTGGGTGCAGGTTTGTGTGGAAGGTTACCCTTGTGAGCATAAGCAGACAAGAAGAAAGTGAGTCAGAGACCAAGTAGACAACGAGGATGTGACCATTATGGACAACTGAAGCACAATCTCACTGCAAAATGTGTAAGAAGCTTTCGAATTGTCCTTTTGGAGGCTGGGCAGGCAAGTCGCATGCCCATCAATTCCAATTCATAGACCTGGCATTTTGGATCGTAAAGGTGTGGCTCACGGGAACTTACTGCCCGTTTATTCAGGAATTGCCTCACTAGTTTTTCCCCTTGGTTTTTTTTTTTTTCCTAACTCAAGAAACTATGTTTTTCATGACCGCATTCCAAATGCCTCCAGAGAGGTTACTCAGAGTGTTTCTCTCCGTCCCTCCACAGCGGCACATGCAGGAGTGGCCATGTTTTCTCCTTGTCTTTCTTTTTTTCTTTTTTCTTTTTGGTTTCTCTGTAGCTTTGGAGCCTGTCCTGGAGCTAGCTCTTGTAGACCAGGCTGGCCTCGAACTCACAGAAATCCACCTGCCTCTGCCTCCCGAGTGCTGGGATTAAAGGCGTGCGCCACCACCACCTGGCTTGTCTTTATTTCTTAGCAACGGTTCCTTTCTTCATGATCCGAGTTTGCAGTGTGGTACTAGTTTTCTAGGGATGCCAGTTTGCAGCTCAGATAATGCCACCTCCGCACGCCTGCTGTCTCTCCATTTTAAGAGATAGCCGCAGCGATGTACAGACACTGATCTGGGGTTTGCCTCATTGTCTGCTGTCTGAGGTGCTTTAACTAATGCACTAAGTTCTTTTCAGTCCTCTGGTGGCTTATGTTTTTGTGATGAATCCAGCTGATTCCTAACCTAATGTTAATCCCATGCCCTGTCTAGTTCTTTGGGGGTGTATATAACCCCTCAACTGGCAGCCTCAGCACACCAAGAAGGATTTGAGCTAGCATCTACTATCTTAATGGTAGATATAGTCAGGATGGATTGCCAGGGGTAATAACAATAACCACTAAAACATGAGTTGTGTGTGAATACATGGTTCAAACTGCCCTAGTAATTACAATTTCACAACTCTATAGTCCCGTGCTAGCTAACACAGCAGCTACTAGCCCATGTGTCTGCAGGACAGTAGAAATGCGGTTGATCTGGGTTAATACTTATACCAAATGCAAACTACATACCAGATATTTCAAAGACTTGATATAAAAAAGTAAAACATCACAATAATTTTCATATTGATTACATATTCGTTATATTGGTGATAATTTGGATATATTAGATTAAATGCACTGAGTAAATTTAGTTTCACCTTGCTGTGGAATAATCCTTCAGTACACAGTTAATATGTATTACTCTCATTGGTTAGTGAAAAGCTAACAGGCTAGAAGCTGAGCAGGAAATTAGGCTGGAAAGTCAAACTGAGAATGATGGGATGATAGAGGGCGGAGTCAGAGAGATGAATCCAGCCAGCCAGTCAACCAGAAAACAAGACATGCTAGAGGACAGGTAAAATCACGAGCCACATGGCAAAATGTGGATTAATAGAAATGGGTTAATTTAAATGTAAGAGCTAGTTAGTAATAAACCTGAGCTGTCGGCCAAGCATTTATAATTCATATTCAGCCTCTGAGTTGGTTATTTGGGATCAGGTGCTCAGGACAGGAAACACCCATGTACATCACCTGTTTTTGTTTTGTTTTGTTTTGTTTTTCCCTTTGGGTGTATTCAAGTGTGCCACTTAGATATGTGTTGTAGGGTGCTAGAGATTAATGTCAAGTGTCTTCCTCAACTGCTCTCCACCTAATTTTTGGAGAAAGGGTCTCTCCCTGGAGCTTGTAGATTAGGCTAGGTTGGCTATGCAGCAGCTCCCACGGGTCCTCCTGTCTCTGTACCCCAGCATTGGGATTACAGGGGCAGGTCACCACACCCAGTTTTTTCACGTAGGTGATGCTGGATTTTTTACTAGGGTGCTGGGGTCAAAGCCAGGTCCTCGTGATTGCATAGCAAGTGTTTTACTAAGTCATTTTTCAAACTTTTCTCATGTGACTACTAGAGAACTTAGATCACACATCAAGTTAGCATTATAGTTCCATTGTACAGCACTATTTTGGGGGGCAAAATGACCTTTAAAGAACTGAAAATATCAAAGATGAGAAGAACTTTAGCTGACTGAAGGTAGCCAGGTGTCTAGAACCTATGGATGTAAGGTAGTGGACACTCACAGTGAATATGGTAAGGATCTTGAGATGAATGCCATTATCCTAGATTATCCACATAAGCTTTGACTGTGAATTAAGTAGAAATCAAAGGGAGATTGATATAGAAAAAGGATATTGAACTTAGTCAATGGCGAAAGCTGAGTAAGAGACAATATTGAATGCATGAAATACCAAGGAATGGTTCTTAGTCACGCCAGGCATGCAAGAAATGAAACTCTAGAAGCTGGAAAACCCCAAGAAACGGATCCTCCCGTAAAGCCCCCAGAGGGAATACAGCCTGGCTGATTCGCTCAGACTTCTCAAGTCTAATGCTATAAAGACAAAGACCCCGGGGTGCAGCTTAGTAGCAGGGCTCTCAAGCCCAGTGTGCCTGAGGCCTGGGTTCACTACACATTCCCAACACACATCACGCTGTTTCAGTTTCTAACTTTGTCTTAATTTCTTATAGCAGACGAAGGAAACCAATAAAGGAAACACACACACACACACACACACACACACACACACACTGAATGTGCCTGCAGTTTACCTGTGTTGTCTAAATTTAGCTTTTACAGCACTATAAAATAGAGTCAGGGCAACATGAGATAAACACACAAACTGGTTCTTATATTGGATAGGTATTTTAGAAGCAAAGAAATCAAGATATAGAGAGATTAAGAAACTTGCTCCAAAATGTTGTATTCAGTAGAAGGCAGAAGCTGAATTGAGATCTAGGACCATGTGTCTACAAACCCCATTCTGTTTCCACTATACTATACAAATCTTCTCTTCTCTATTGGGCTGCAGTTGTCTTCCAAATAGGTCCATAAGTCACGGGTCACACCAGTCGTAAGAGTCTGTATTTTACTTCCTGCCGTCTGAAATTGCATGTGTCCTGGCAAATTACCCAAAGCAGATTCCATTTCTGGACATTGCTCAGTCTCGTTAGTACGATGGCATTAGAATATATATCCAATGTGATGTCCCATGAAATATCCATACGATTTGAGACCCTTTGTACTGGAATAAGATTGAATCTACACGTTCCTCCATCCTACGTGGACAAGCTACACGGATTCTAATTCCTGATAAGTAGCAATAAGTTACCTAAATTAGCAGCTCCATATCCTATGCTGGTGGTCATTTTAACTCGCTCTAGTAAACATGGAACACTGCCTCTGCAATCAGGACTAAAACTTGATTAAATTTGTAGACGTCCCCTGTGATTCACTCTAATATACCAAGTTTTTTAAAAGTGTGAGATTTAGTTTGCATACCATAATATCCGCTATTTTCATTTTTGTATTGGAGGGAGCGTGTGCCTGTCGCAGTGTGCTTGTGGAGGTCAGGAGACAAATTGCAGGAGCCAGTTCTCTTCCTCTACATGTGGGTCCCAGGGTTGGTGCAGGTCTTCAGGCTTGGTGACAAAGGACACTTGTTATTTTACCCACTAAACACTTGTTCTTATTTGTCTTTACTAATTTTTTTAAAAAAGATTTATTTATCTTTATTTTGTGTGTATGGGTGTTTTGCTTGAATGTATCTAATCAATATATACTCGCCTGTGCCCACAGAGGCCAGAAGGGAGCATCGATCTCCCAGAACTGGAGTTAAGTTACAAGCCTCTATGAGTGCTCTGGGAATGGAACCCAGGTCTTCTGCAAGAACACAAGTGTTCCTAAACACTAAACCATCTCTCCACCCCTAGTCATTACCATTTTAAAAGTAATGTTTAAGTTTATTTTCTTTATTGTGCTAAAAGACACATAACAGAATTTTAACTGTCTTGTGTGCACAGTTGAGTGACACCAAGCGTGGTCTTGTGGCTGTGTGGCATGCTCCATGCTCCTAGAACCAACTTCTAAAACCTCTTCGTTATTCCAAACCGAGATGCAGTACCAATTAGACAAAGAAGTGCCAACTAAGCAATGATTCCCTTTTCCCTCGCCCTACTCCATGTTATCTTACTTTCTATCTTTATGAATTTGGCTTTTCTAAATACTTTGTATAAGTGGAACCATACAAAGGCTTATATCACTTAGTACAGTGTCTTCATGGCTCATCCATGCTATAGCAAATATCAGAATTTTATTTTTTTAAAGCTAAATAATATTCCGTTGTATGCATGCACCAGTTTGTTTACCCACCTGTCTGTTGGTAAGTGTTTGGGTTGCTTCAACCTTTTGACTATTGTGACTTCTACTTTTATAAACATTGGTGTACAAGTATATGATTTGATCCTTGTTTTAAGTTCTTTTATGCATATGCCTAAAGTGGAATTGCTGGGTTATATGATAAACCTATAGGTTTTGAGGAACCACGAAAGCTTTCCACTTCTACACAGGTTACACCACTTGAGATTCCCTATAGCAATACAAACAATTCCAGTTTGTCTATTGTGGAGGCTAAAAAATGCAGGCCCATTTCCACCTTGTCTGACAGTCAGAGAGTTTGGAGATTTGACAAGTGTAGTTGCAAGTCCTAACTCAGGAGATGATTGCTTGGTTCTTTTGAAATTAAGATAGCTCAGTCTAGTAAGTCCATACCATCCTGACAGGTGGTCAGGATATGCAAATGTACTTCTGCTCCTTCTTTACTAACTATGAGGTCACCGAGGGAAGGGCTGTCTTCAGAATGGGTGACCTGGAGCACCTTCACAATACAGTTGATGTCTCAGAGTCATAAAGCCATTGACTGTATGAGTTATCCTTTTGTATCATGTTAATAAAGTCTTTTGCTACCTTCTCCCCCACCCCTACCCCGTTACATTAAGTATAAAAGCTGTCAAAAAATAAACACAGGTGAATTTCAGGATTTCACCCTCCCAATACTTTCTAGGTTTTGTCTTATTATTTTTATGTATCTTCATATTCTTTACTTATATTTCTTCAAGTCCAATGCCCCTATCCTGGTAAGAAGTATTTTTGTTGAGGCCGGTCCTGGACAGTCCATTTACCCACAGTTTTCATTCTCCATTTTTTATGAGAGCCACCCTAATGAATATGTACTGATATCTCATTGTACTTTCGTGTTGCATACTCTTATCTGGAGTGATCATGAGCATCCTTTTTGTGCCCATTGGCCATTTGTTCGTCTCTGTAGTTATTCCTGTACCAGCCGCACATAGTTTTGATCATTACAAGTCCACTGGACTTTAGATGGAGCTGGAATTGTAAGTTGAAAGACCCCCAGTGTGGACTCTCACTCAACCCCCCCCCAATAACTCACAAGAGACCATCCTTGCTGCAGTCACAGGAGGCTTTAATCAATGAGATGAGATGGGAACCAGTGCACTGGGGCCGAGACTCATAACCCACGCAGGAGAAGAGTTCGATCCCGAGTGACCGGGAGAAGGGGTTTTTAAGGGAAGAAACCACAGTCCAGTGATCCGAAAGGGGCAGGGAGGGTGTCACAGAAAATTCTGAAAATACCAGTGATCTAGGGGGCAACTCCCTGCCTCTCAAGATCACACTCAAGATCATAATCAGCTAGTTCCTGAAATACAGTATTCCAAAAAATACCAATGATAATCACAAGTGGGAAACTCCCTGTTTCTCAAGATTACAATCTAACTTTATCTTCGTTAGTTCCTGAAACACAGTCACTGAACCAGCTAATCCTAGATTTCTGGTTCTTTTCCTGCTTAGATTTTTGGCTATTTTTTCCTGCTGGGGGGGGGAGGGGGCACTGGATTTATCCAGGGCTTTCATTGGGGAGACCTGGATTTATCCAGGTCTTTCAAAGTCAAGAGGATATATTCTGACAATCAATCGCCCATGTGTCTTTTAATTTCTAGATGACATTGATTTTTGTTCTTCTTTTACCAGCGTTTATAAGACTTCTGGTTGATCTAATTCACTCACTGTATTGTTCTTTGTAGAAATCTCTAATTGAGTCAACTTTTACTTGTGTTGAATTTTTGGTGGTGTTGTTAGTTGTAGAAGTTTCATATGTATGTATATATATACATATGTATATATATATACCATGCCCATATATATGTATTACCATATATTGTTATATATCAAGTATTCTCTCATCAAATGCATGGTTTGTATAGTTTGAGGAGTTTGTCGGGTTTTTGTTGTTCTTTGTTTTTACTTTATAGACAGCATTCTTTAGTACACAAAAGTTTTAAATTTTGATGAAATTCAAATTGCCTACTTATTTCCTTCAGTTTTCTAGTTTTGATGTCATATATAAGAAATTGCTGCCTAACTCAAGGTCACAAAGGTTTGTTGGGTTTGTTTTGTTTTGTTTTGTTTTGTTTTTGTTGTTGTTGTTTTTGCCTGCATTTTCTTTTCAGAGTTTTATAAGTTCATTTGGGGAGTAGACTGGCTCCTATAGGATACCTTGTTATCCCAGTACAATCCTTTCCCATTGAATGATCTTAGCATTGCCAAATTATCAAGGGCTGGAGAGATGTTTCGGTGGTTAAAAGCATTTGCTGATCTTCCAGAGGACCTGAGTTCTGTTGCCAGAGCCCATATTAAACAACTCAATTTTATTTTTATTTTATGTGTATGGGTGTTTTGCCTGAATATATATATATATATATATATATATATATATATATATACTGCTTGCATGCCTGGTGCCCACAGAGACTAGACCAAGGCATCAGATTCTCTAGAAGTGGAGTTACAGACAGTATGAACCATTTTGTAGGTGCTGGGAATTGAACCCAGGTCTGGAAGAGCAGACTATAGGAAGTGGAAAAAAAAAACTCTGTGTGCGTGAAGTCGTGAAGTCCTGAGTAAATGTTTGCTGTTGACATGGGCATGGCCTTATCAAGAACCCCAAATCCTCAAGCTCAGAGAAATGGGACCAATCTCCTTGAGGCTGAGTGCAAGTGCAGACATTGTGAGCAGAAAATGTCCACCATAGCTTTCTCCCTCTTGATGTTTATGACCTGAAGACTGCTCCCCTACAGAGACACTGAGATCAGTTAAACTTGCCTCCTTGATCCAACTGTGAACCATAAACCCCTCCTCCTTGTTTATCTGTAGGTACCAACCCTGCCTCCTTGTTCAGCTGCCTGCAATGACCTTGCTTCTCTGTTCAACTCTACACAATGAACACACTGAGCTTCAGGTTGCTGATGCTTCTCCACCTAAAAGCCTGACCCCCAAAACTTTCTGTCTGTCTATCTTCACTCCCTCACTACAACAGAGATGTAGATGTGGCACCAGTCAGTGCTTTTAACTGCTGAACCATCTCTACAAACTTTTTCTCTATTATAATGTTTAAAATAATCCTTATACAATGGGCAACTCATTACTATCTGTAACCCCAACTCCAGGGAATTCAACGTCTTCATCTAGTCTCCTTGAGCACACAGGCACATGGACACACACACACACACACACACATAATCACAAAATAAAATGGTTCTCTTAAAAACTCAATTGCTAGGCTCTGTTGGTAAAGCACTTACTTATCAAGCAACCGTGAAAGCCTGAGTTTGGAATCACATCACCCACATAAACATCCACGTGTCTGTATCCCAGCTATGAATAAAGAGGACCTTAGAGCTTGCTGGTCAGCTAGTTTAACTAAATCTTGGAGCTGCAAGTGCAGTGACAGGCAAGTGCCTCAAAAAGAAGGTGGAATGATGGTGGAAGAACCCAATATTGACCTCTGGCCATGTGTTTATGTTCATACGTGTACCACAAACACACACACACACACATGCATACATGCACAAAATAAAGGTAAATTTTTTTGTTGTTCTTTTTTTTTTTCAAAACAGGGTTTCCCTGTATCTTTGGAGTCTGTCCTGGAACGAGCTCTGTAGACCAGGTTGGCCTCAAACTCACAGAGATCCACCTGCCTCTGCCTTCTGAATGCTGGGATTAAAGGCCACCACTGTCCGGCAAAGGCAAATTTTTTAAAAGTTCAGTTGACCATAGAAGACGGGTTTGCTTCTAGACTCTCAATTCTAGTCCATTAATCTCATGCTTATTCTTATGCCAATTCTACACATTCTTCAGCACTGTAGCTCCACTGGCCTTCAGCAGAGCCTAGAATGGCAATGTGAGGATTTAGATAATGAGAACAATAACTTGTGTCTTTCAGTTTCTTGAGGGTGACACTAATCTCTCCTACTCTTTTCACTGGCCTGGAAAGCTCTGCTCATCCTGATCCACTTGATATTTCTGTCTTTTTTTTTTTTTTTTTTTTTTTGGTTTTTCAAGACAGGGTTTCTCTGTGGTTTTGGAGCCTGTCCTGGAACTAGCTCTTGTAGACCAGGCTGGTCTTGAACTCACAGAGATCCGCCTGCCTCTGCCTCCCAAGTGCTGGGATTAAAGGCGTGTGCCACCACCGCCCGGCGATATTTCTGACTTTTAAAGTTTAGACTACCTCCTGTGAACATGTAGTAATATCTTATTGCACCTTTAATTTTCATTTTCTTTTGACCCTCAGAGACTAATTTTTCATATGCCTACTAGAGTTCTTATATCTTTTTTTGTTGTGGAATATTACTTTAACTAGGCAAAGATGTATTACATGTGTTTATGGTGCAGAATATTATTTTACCTGTGTGAAGGTGTGCTACATTTGCTTCTGCTGCCTTTGTTAACAGTGTAAAGATATGTTACATTCGTTTAATTATGTAAAGATAACTTGCGATTGTTTCACCTTGCCTGCCTAAGGCACCTGACTGGTCTAAGAAAAAGCTGAGCAGTCAACAGAGAGGCAGGAGAGGATAGATGGAGCTGACTGGCAAAGAGAATAAACAGGAGGGGGAAACTAGAAATAAGAGAGAGGAAGAAGAGAGGAAAGAATGAGGAAGAAAGAGAAAGAGACATCCAGGGCCAGTCACTCGCCAGCTAGCCAAGTACAGAGCAAGCAGGGAATAGGACATCCAGAAGGAAAGAAAGGTAAAAGCCCCGAGGCAAAATGTAGATAAAGAGAAACAGGTTCGTTTAAGTTATAAGAACCAGTGAGATAAACATATGTCATGACCAAACATTTATAGTTAATATTAAGTCTTCATGTCATGAGTTGGGAGACCCAAAAGAAAGCCTTGTACATTTTTTCAGAGATGTATTGTCACTTTTCTCTCAGTGACTTATGGAAGTTAAATACATATGTTCCAACTGATTCTCTTGCCAATTATATAGGTTATAAATGTCTTCTCTTGAGACAGAGTCCCACATTGGAGCACCGGACTGAAATCCCAAGGTCCAAATCAGGAGCAGAAGGAGAGAGAGCACGAGCAAGGAACTCAGGACCGCGAGGGGTGCACCCACACACTGAGACAATGGGGATGTTCTATCGGGAACTCTCCAAGGCCAGCTGGACTGGGTCAGAAAAAGCATGGGATAAAACCGGACTCGCTGAACATAGCGGACAATGAGGACTGCTGAGAAGTCAAGAACAATGGCACTGGTTTTTTTTTTTTTTCTTCTCTAATCACGGTTTATTGGAGCCTCTTGGTTGTAGGGAGAGCAGAAAGCAAGGAGCCAGCACTGGGTTTTGATCCTACTGCACGTACTGACTTAGTGGGAGCCTAGGCTGTTTGGATGCTCACCTTACTAGACCTGGAAGGAGGTGGGAAGTCCTTGGACTTCCCGCAGGGCAGGGAACCCTGACTGCTCTTTGGGCTGATGAAGGAAGGAGGGGGAGTTGATTAGGGGAGGGGGAGGGAAATGGGAGGCGGTGGCGGGGAGGAGGCAGAAATCGTAAATAAATAAATAAATAAATAAATAAATAAATAAATAAATGACTTCTCTTTGGCTATCTAAGTTATCTATTTTTGTGCAAACTTTCTTAATGCTAATATCAAATTTGTAAAACCTTTTCTAAATAAATGGTCATCAACTTTTCTGCCTTTATTTTTGCCTGTCCAAAGCCATAAAGACATTTTCCCTTTGTTAACTTCAGTATGTTTCATTACTGGAATTGTCACATTTAGATCAGAAACTCACCTAGAATGTATGTGTGTGTGATGGGGGTCAAAGTTATTTTTTATATGGCTATAGTATTCATTGAGCAGTGCTTATTGGAAAGGCAATCTTTAACTCACTGCTTGCTATTGCCAACTCTGTCATGAATCAAGCGGCTGTGTGTAAGTGGGTTGGTTTCTGTATACTGTTTGATATTCATGCAACACTGTTTTAGCTACTATAACTTTATAAGGATCCCAGTGACCCATGCATTAGTTGTTTTGATTTGGCTTGATTGGGAATTTGTGATGGCAGAGAGCTTTAGTCAGGGCAGGTGAGATAGCTCTCAGTCTATGAGTGATCACTGAATAGAGACCAGCAGTCATATTTTGGAGCAGTCTAACTTGGTCTATGCAATTCTAAAACAGATGACATATTCCCTCCCATAGGTCAGATGGATCCAGACTTGAAAGACCAAAACCTAGCTCAACTACAGGTAGTCAGTTTAGCAAGACTGCCTCAAAAAACAAAACAAAACAAAACAAAACAAAACAACAAAAGGATTGGAGATACAGTCCACTGACAGAGTGCTCACCTAGCATGTGCAAGGCCTCCATTCAATCCCCAGTGCTCTGAAACAAAACGAAACAATGACCAGACAGAGCCTGTTGAGGTGGGATTTGTGATCAGAACCGAAAAGTCACAAGCAGGGAGGTAGAGGAGGAGGAAAAACACATTAGGTAAAAGTGACTTCCAGAGAAACTCCTGGGATGACACCTGGATGCTTTCCAGCATGGATCGGGGAGAGGCGCAAGAGCCCCCACCCCTAGCTGA
This sequence comes from Alexandromys fortis, assembly GCF_014885135.2. Lineage (NCBI taxonomy): Eukaryota > Metazoa > Chordata > Mammalia > Rodentia > Cricetidae > Alexandromys > Alexandromys fortis. Next base: position 1,063,723 of record NW_026068050.1, on the reverse strand, counting down.
GGAGTTATATAGGCCAGTAATGACTGTTGGGGGATGGGAGTCAACTTTCCAGCATGGATGGGGAGAGGCACGTGAACCCCCACCCCTAGCTGAGAAGCTATATTGGCAGTTAATGACTGTTGGGGGTTTGGAGTCATTTTGTCTTCAGAAGTGGACAAAGTGTATGGGTAAATTGCTCAGGATCCTAAATAAGGTCTCCACACATGCGCATTCAGGCAGCCCTAAGAAGGGAAAAAGACATGAAAGCAGAAAAACTATTTTAGGAGAAAGAGAAGGTCCACGGGGAGAGGGAAGGGGTCAGCAAGAGGGGGCGAATATGATCAAAATAATCTACATGCATGAAATTCTCAAGAATAAATAAAAAATATTTTTAAAAGAAAGGGGGACATTTACTGAGAATTTTGGGAGTGTTTCAGGCCTCCCGGTCTATGTCTGCCTGCTTCCTCAAGCTCCAGCGTTGATACTAGCGTCTCCCTCTGTAATCTAATTTTGTATGAGGCATATCTGTCTGAAACGGCTTAAATGTCCCTCCCCTTCGACAGTCATGTCGAAACTTGATCCCCAAAGCAACAGAATATTAGAGGGAGGTCATTAGGAGGTATTGAGTCACGAGGTTCTGCCCTTTTGAATGCTATTGAGTACCTATGAGGACTAGGATGCCTGGCTCTCAGGGATGGAATAGCAAAATGCCATTCTAGAGGCAGCGAACAGTCCTGGGTACTAAGTCTGCTGACACCTTAATCTTGGACTACTCTTCCTCCAGAACTATGAGAAATAATTTTCTGTCCTTTATAAACATAAAAATGACTCCTGTCTTAGGTATTTTGCTACAGCATTACTAATGGAGCACGCACACTCATGCATGCACACACGCACACACGCAACACTGAAAACTCAGGTCAGTTATATATCAAGTGTTAGTAGTAATTCCTTGTGAGAATACAATCTCTTGCTTAAGCAACATTGTACTCCTCTTTTCCCTTGTCCTCTTATTACCATCTTTAGCCAAGTTTCACCTCCTTCTTCATGTTCTTATTTTTTCCTGCTAAAGCCGCGGGAAAGGGATTCTGGGGCTTTACACAAGTCTTAGGGAAGAGCCTAGGGAGAGAGCTGGGCAGCCTGAGGGTGAGGCTCAGCTAAGACAACCACACACTTTATCTTCTCCCATATACTAGACCTTCTGAGCTATTTTTGAGCATGTAAGGAGCATGATTAATAATATCAGGTCTTCTGGGAGGTGTGGACACCCTACAAATACAGGGCACAAGCCAGGGAGGAGCCTCTGTCTGATATCTGATGACTGGAGCTGGCAATGGGGCCAGAGATGGACCCGTGAAAGTGACAGGGGGCCATAAATGTGGATTGCCGGAAATAGGGGAGGAAGCTATCATTACATTTGATTATTGGGACAGATAATAAGTTTAATCTGGGGAAAACCTTTACTGCAAAGAGATCACTTTGAAATTTCTTTGAAGCACTTCTAGTGGGTTATTGCGATCTTATGAGAACTTATATCTCTTGGGTCTCCTTAGACGTGGAACTGCTTGCTGAGTATTGAATACACCTACACTTAGGCTTCTCCTGCCACCCTCTATGACTCCCCCATAACCCTGGAATTCTCACATCTCCCCTCCAAAGACTAACTAACAAAAGACTAAACAGCCAACAAAATCCTCCTAATTGCGTGATCATTCAGACTAAGTTGTTTGCCCATTCGCTAGCCTGCCCCGGTTCCTTTGTTCTTTGTGTATTCCATCTGTATAGACTTGTAAACCCATTGGGTTTGTTGGCTTTTCTACTTAGGCTGTTTATTGTGCCAACCTCTTTCGTTCAGGGTGGAAGGCTTGTAAACATAAGTATACGTGCCACACATGCCAGGGGCGTGCTGCTTTGTTTTAAAAACCAGTTTCTCGTAAAACAAAACTTATCAAAATAAAAAAGTAAGAAATCCACAAATTTCTTTTCCAAATTGTTTACCTAACCTATAGTGTATATTTCTAAAACAATGCCAATAGAGCTGAACTCACTCATTCACGGAAACTTACGGAATTTCTCTTATTAGCAAGGTTTTTTCACAGCTTTGTAGTCATGTTGACCATCACAGAAAAACTGCTAAATGCCATAGCAGATAAACACATTAAACACAAAATAGAAAAAGAGACCTAGGAGATCAACAGTTTTGCATTCCAGGAAGTTGAGCATCTCCTTTGGGAAACACGTATGGGGTCTAGGAGATAGAAATGTTCTAGGAGAAAAAAGACAAAAGGTTGGCCCTCCTTCTGTGAGGCAGACACCTTGGGAAGATGAGTAAATGCATTCTTCACAAAGCATGGTACATGCATCGGAGGGGTTTTTAGTGGTGTCATTTATTCAAGGTTAAATAGTGGGAGAGATAGAGAATGGATGTTTGAGTTTGATTCCAAAGTTGTCTGTGACATTTATCTACTTATTTTTATTTTTGAGAATATAATATAATTACATTTCTCCTTTGCCTTCCCTCTAACCAAACCCCTCCCTGCTCTCTTTCAGATTCATTGGCCTCTTTTGTCTAAGATCTTTCTATGGCATCATACTGCTTGCTAGCAAGGCAAAATACTTTAAATGTTGTATGATGCCATCTGTATGAAGTTTAAGAACAGAGACCATGTATCCATGATGAAACGGGCTAGAACTGTACCTACTCCATCCCTTTCTACTCTCCTGCTAAATGAGACTTCTCTGTGTTGTCCAGGCTGGTCTTGAACTTGAGGACTCCTCAAGTGAATCTCCTGCAGACTCAGTTAGCTGGATGTAGATGCTTCGGGAAGAGGAAGACTCATAGTGCTGGGCAGATTTCACAAGTGCACATACACCTCAAAAAAAAATTACTGAATTACCAGGCATGATGATTAATGTCTGAAATCCCAGAACTTGAAAGACAGAGACAGGAGAATTGCCATGAGTTCAAAGTGCAGCTTGGCTTACTATCTCAAAAAAAAAAAATCATTGAGTTGCATCCTTAATATTTGTGTACTCTATAGAATATAAATACATCCTAATAAAAATGTAAATAAAAGAAAATTGAAAGCTGATTTCTGTGTTTTCATGTTCTTTCACAGGCTGCTTACCTGAAAAATATTTTTTCTCTAAAGTGAACTAAATATATGCAAAAGAGAAAAGATTAGTTTGACTTCTCTCCAATGTACATTTTTACTATAGTCTGTTTTCAATTACTCCTCCAAAACATGAGTGTAAGAGGTGAAGAGTGGCCTAAGATTCCTTCAGGAGTCTTTATTTCTGCCACCTGGATTCTTTTGAAATTCCAATGAAAGCAAGGCCTGAGAGTTTCCATCCGGAAATGACGCACACAGCCATAGAATTCTGCACAGGTTTTGGAAATAAACATACCCTCGAACCATGTGAAGAGCCATTTAGTGCCCAAAGATCTCAAAACATGGTCTTTTGAGTTAAGTTAGACTTTTTCCTACAATTGAGGGGGAGAAGTAGTTCATAAGAAAGAAAATAGCTAAAGGAAAACAGGTTCCAGAGCTTTCAGTGTTGGTTTGTACTGATACTTCGTAGCTGTTTTTTATCCCATTAGCTTTCCTCAGCCGGGTCTGCCCTCACACCCCCCCACCCCCACCCCCACCCCCCCACATCCCCACCCCCTGTATCTCCATCTGGGAGTCCTGGCGTTTAAAAGAAACTCCGATACTTTGTATCCAATCCACTGTGATTGAATTACATCAGAAGCTGTTGGAATTTACCTTTTACTTGAGAATAATCCACTCAAAACCGAGTTCCCTTTATGAAATGGGATTATTTAATTTTTCACAGAATACCTCAAAACCCAGGACTGAAATAAAACGTAATATGACACAGTAACGAAGGTTTTATTCCTTTAATGAAGTTGACTCTGAAGTTTGTCTTTTTTTAAACTCCGATATTTAAAATGCTATTCTACACTGGCAATTATCTTGACTCTGAAACCTTGGAATGGTCTCTGACCAAACGTTAGATTCCAGTCTGACCCAAGAAACTTTTGTAATTCATGCTCACTCGATTCCTGCTCCTGACCAAGAGCAATCTCTCTCTCTCTCTCTCTCTCTCTCTCTCTCTCTCTCTCTCTCTCTCTCTCTCTCTCTCTCTCTCTCTCGGTGAGCTATTTTTCTGTACAACTCTCCTTTGTCATTTTCTTCCCCCATGGGTGAGGAAAGCATACATTTATCGAATCCTTCACAGTATGTACCAGTTACTGTTCTAAAGCCATTACACGATTTAATTCGCTCTTCACAACTATTTAAAAGTCTCTTTAAAAAGAAAAGGAAAGAAAATAAATTATTTTATAATAGTGCAAATGGTTCTTAAAGGGCCAAGTCATATAAATTGAACATCAGATGCAAACATCTGGCTGCAATTCCTGATACTGTACTTCCTGCTGTGGCGAAATTAAATAAGACACACTGAAGCCTGGGAAATGGATACTGCTGGTCTGTTCCTCGGGCAAAGATTTTTTTTTTTTTTTTTGAGGTACAATACTGTATTGTTTTTCACCAAAATCTGCAGGCTCTTTCACAGATGGAAGCCAGGAGAGATGCTCAGAGTGGCCAGAGAGTTTCCCGCCAGGAACAAGACTCAAAGGAAAAGGCGAAGTGCTAGGGAATCGGGGTATGGCGGAAAGGGTGAAGGGGCCCACGGGGGTCTCGCGGCCCCCGCAGCTGGCTCGCTCGCTGGCTCCAGTAGGAGGCTCTGAGCAAGGGCCCGCCTTCAGGGCAGCATGGCCCAATCAGCGACAGGCACGGCGCTCCGGGCACGCCCCCGCCCTCACGACCATATAAGATTGGGCCAGGCGGGCCTCCGCAGCGCAGTGCTCGCCAGACTTCGGGCCAGGACTGCGCAGAAGCTCGGCCGCCGCCTCTGCCGTCGTCCCCCGCCCCCCACAAGCAGCGCCGCCCCTCTGTGGACACCCGCGAAGCAAGGCTGCCAAGCCCGGGCTCCGCCTGCCTCGTTCCTCGCGGTTTTCCGCGTCCTCGCCGGGCGGGCGCGATGCGGCTGGGCCCGAGGCCCGCGGCGCTGGGGCTGCTGCTGCTCTACGCCGCGGTGGCCGGCGCCGGCAAGGCAGAGGAGCTGCATTACCCGCAGGGCGAGCACCGGGCCGACTACGACCGCGAGGCGCTGCTGGGCGTCCAGGTGAGGATGCCAGGCAGGGTTCCGCACTGCCACGGGCTTTGTCCAGTGACAAAGCTGGGCGGCCAGGCGAGGCCTTGGCTGGGGCGGCCTGACAATGGGGGCCGGGCGGGGCTCCGCTTGCGCCCTAGGGGCCCCTGAGGCCTGTAAAGCTGGTGGAACTGTTGCAGCTCCAGAGCTAAGTCCTTTCTCTTACTGGAACTAAGAGGTCAGGATCACTTAAGGTGGTAGTGGGACGTATTGAAGAGAAAATGTGGGTCGTCCTGAAACCTTTGGGGCCAATGAGGCATGCGGTAGCCCCATTTCCCTCCACCATTGTACCTCACTGATTGTAGTACTTGATTCTCCTGTGTGTGATTTTCCTCCCTAAAGGAAGACGTCGATGAGTATGTTAAACTTGGCCACGAAGAGCAGCAGAGACGACTGCGGTCGATCATAAAGAAAATTGACTCCGACTCAGATGGTTTTCTCACTGAAAGTAAGGACTGTCTGGCACCGCCAACAATGGAGAAAGCCCTTTGTAGGAGATTAGTGTACATTTAAGAACAGTGTTGTCTGTTGAATATAGATTGCTGGTGTTCCAACAAGCTAAAAGTACTGTGGTGTGGAGAATGGGTCTTATACCTGGAAGTTAGGCTACCGAATAAAATCAGTGCTTTCTCCAACGGTACGCAAACATCACTGCCCATAATAGGATAAGTTTGCAAGTCATACCTTGAGACGCCCTCGGTTTCACATCACTTTCCCCATGGCCCTTAGTCTGATCCATTTTAGAGACATTTGCCCAGACCCTTCTTAAGACATCACATGATACAATAGTACTCTTTGAGTATGTAGAATTTTAAGAATCTGCTTTTATTAGTTTATTATAACAATAAGCAAATAGAAAACATTCTATTGCATTGAATTATATTTATTGCAATGTAAAAAATGTTGGTGCTGATGGGGCCTTAGAATCATTTATCTCTCTTCACAGAGAAAAAGAGACTGAGGTACAAAGAGAAAACCTTATTTTCAAATAAATGGTAAACCTAGGAGTAGAATTCAACTATCTTAGTCTTAGTTCAGCTTTTAATGTCCTCAATTCAAAACAAACAACACTAGACTGCTTCTAGGTAGGCTGTTAGGCAGAAATGGAGCACACAAATGATTGAGAGAGTGTTCTGAGCACATCGCTAGCAATACCACTCCCCCCCAATTTGGTTCAAGTGAATACTGAATTCCAGGTTGATCCTTTGAAGGCTCAGAAATTTGTTGTGGCAGCAAGCTGTCTGCGGTGTCGCTTTGTTGTTCAGCATCCAGATAATGAAGTTAGCGGAGAGGGAATTACAGTGTGTGCTGTCACTAAAGTCACTCTGGCGCAGTGATGAAACCTCTCAACTGAGAGGGTAGGTCTGTCTTTGGTTACACCACAGTAGACAAATGGAGTTGATCTGGAAAACTGTAGTACTTGTTGGAATCTAGATGTATTTAAATAGGCTGGTTCTTCATTTACAGGTAAGAAAACAAGAACTTGAAAGGTCAGCTCCCTCTTAGGGCCAAGTTGAACTGTGAGCCCGCAGTGCTGGTCCCTGTCACATTCTGTGTTCTACTGTGCTCCATTAAATCTTTTAGAGTAAAGACTTGTGGTCCTTACGGAAACACAAAAACCACTTGAGGACCCTGAAGAGAACTTTGCTGATTTGATGGCCAGGGCTGGGAGTCTCTGAAGCTGGGCCCAAGGGCCCTGAGGCGAGCTTAAACCAGGGAGTTAAGGCCAGCTTGGGCAACAAGGAGAGAGACCCTCATCTTTTTTTTTTTTTTTTTTTTTTTAAAGTTCTTAAGTGGTAACAAAATACCATAGTTCAAGCTCTGAAGCCAAAAGTAGGTTAGAATCTTGACTTGGTCTTTCTGAACCTCAGTTTCTTTAACTAAAATAATGATGATTATAAGTTTGTTCAGTGTGTGGTTGCATAAAAATGATTAGGGTTTTGGGGTGGGAGGTAGGAATGGCCTTTTTATGTCTGTCTACCTGAGCCCTTACAGACCAGCAGAGAAGCACCAGTCTTTGAACCCGGTGCTGTGTGCTCCTTCTCTGCTTGCGAGTATTGGCCGCGTGCTCCTTACCTGTTTTCTGTGATGCAGTGTAATAACTGCCTCTATGAAGACATTCTTAAACATTTGTTTATCCGAAAATGGGCATTTGCAATTTAAGAACTTACCCCATTCCTTCAGGTACCAAGAGAAGACAGGCAGTTATGTAAGAAAGGCAGAAAATAACCTTGCTACTTTGTTAAAATTTCTTCCACATGGCTATGATGTTTAAAGGAACTATACCATACCAGTATTTCTCTGCTTTGGGGCAGAACTTGAATACCTGTTCACAATTTAAGCCATATTTACAAACATACCTTGATTGAGGTATGATGACCCCCAATTGTATCCAGTCCCAACACTTGGAAGGCAGAGCCAGAGGATCTCTGAGTTAGAGGACCAGCCTGGTCCATGTAGTGAGTTCTAGGCCAATCTGACTACATAGTAAGACCTTGTCCTAAAAAAAAAAAAAAAAAAAAAAGGAGCACACAGTAAATATATGTGTGTGTGTGTTTTTTCAATTTATAAGTTAAAGGAAAGCTTAAACCTTTTATAAATAATAAACCTTTTTTTTCTCTAATACATAGTAAGGTATGTAGCCATTCAAATACCTGTGCTTAGGAGACATATGCACAGCTCTCCCCACCTCCTCATTTTTATCGTACTATAGGGCCAGTTTTCAGGTTTTGCAAACATGGAAGTTACTTTTTCAAAAAAAAAGTTCAGAAATCGTCACTCAGATGGGAATTCTTGTGAACACTCTGTGTGCTCGGCAATTCTCACAGGTGAGCTCAGCCAGTGGATTCAGATGTCTTTCAAGCATTATGCTATGCAAGAAGCCAAACAGCAGTTTGTCGAGTATGATAAGAACAGTGACGGCACTGTGACATGGGACGAATACAACATCCAAATGTACGACCGCGTGATTGACTTTGACGAGAACACTGCTCTGGATGACACGGAAGAGGAGTCCTTTAGGCAGGTGGGTCCACCCTGTCTCTCTACTGTTTGAGTGAGTACAAACAGGCTGGGGTCCTAGACAGTTGCCTTGTTCACTGGGCAGCCCCCAGTTCCACTTCAGTGGTTGCTTTGATTGTTTCCTTGTAGCCAGATGTACACTCTTAACTCTGAGCCAAAAGTCTCCCTGCACCTGTTTCCTCATCACCTGTTTGTTCTCCTTAAGTGCATTGCGGTGATACTAATATGTATCCCAGTATTTTATCTTTAAAATAATTTAACCATCAGCTTTATATCATATTTACATATTTTATTGCATATCCCTATCCTTTAAAAATTATATGAAATAAAAATGTAATTGTAGCAAAATATATTATTTTCCATTATCTTTTTTTTTTTTTTTTTTGTCGTGATTCTTGTGGAAGTTAGAGAACACCCTTGGGTGTCAGTCTTCACCTTGCCCTTTGAGACGGGGTCTCTTGTATACTGCTGCATGTCTCCACCTTCACTGTAGAGGTGCGGTGATCGCAGACCATCATGTCCTGCTTTACATGGATCTGAACCCAGGTGCTCACACTTTCATGGCAAGCCCCTTACCTGCTGAGCCATCTCCCCTTTTTACATTTTTTTAAATGGTATTGAAGATTAAACCCAGGGCTGTGTGCATTTAAACAAGCACTCCACTATGAGCTCTATCTCATGCCCATTTCAACCTTTTTAAAGAGTTTTCAGTAGTGTTGATTATATTCCTCTTGTTCGACCAGTTCGTCAAACTCTTCATTTTGCAAAACTGAATTCTGTGTACCCATCGTGCCCATTAAACAGTAACTCCTGTTCCCTGCTCCCACCTTTCGATCATGAATTTGCCTGTTCCCAGTCCTTCATGGAAGGAAAATCGTGTTTGCCTTGTTTATGACTGCCTTATTTCACTTAACATATTGTCCTCAAAGTTTATCCATGTTTTAACACATGCCAAAATGTTCTACCTAGAAGGGGCATGGTTTAAAAAGACCAAATATCTGCCTGGCAGTGGTGGCTCCTTTAATCCTAGCACTCAGGAGGCAGAGGCAGTCAGATCTCTGAGTTTGAGGCCAACCTGGTCAATCTACAAAGCGAGTTCTAGGACAGCCAGAACTACACAGGAAAATCATGTCTACAAAAACAAACAAAAAAGACCAAATATTGTAATGTGTATGTGTGTGAGAGAGAGAGCCATGTCTTCTTGAATTTTTTTTGATTCTTTGGAATTTTCATACATTTATATAATGTATCTTAATCGCGTTCACCTTTCGTTACCTCCCTCTGATTTCCTCTAGTACCCACCTTATCTGATCTTTCCCCAACTTCATATCCTTCTATTCAGTTGACTCCTATAATGAGTGTGGTATACAAATCTCTCTTCTAGCTCTTGCTTTTGCTTGTCTTGGGTACATTTCCAGAAATGAGATTGTTGGAGTAGCTCTGTGTTTATTTTTCTGAAGGTACTGCAATATAGTTTTCCATAGTGCTGCCTTTTTATAATAACTCACTTCTGAAGGTCCAGTGATTTTGCAGTCTGTTGAGCGTGGAATTTTATTTTATTTTATTGTTTGTTTTGTTTTTTTGAGCCAGGGTTTCTCTGTGTGTACTTCTGGCTGTCTTGGAACTCGCAGAGATCCACCTGCTTCTGCCTCCTGAGTGCTGGGATAAAGGTGTGCGCCACCATAGCCAGCTGAGTTTTAGTTTTTTTTATTTTTCGAGACCAGGTTTCTCTGTAGTTCAATTTTAATTTTTTAAAGCAAATAAATAGCTTAAGTAGAAATGAGAACTATTTTTATTAAGAACTTTTTAAGACTTGAAGGAAGTCTGTTAAACCAAAAGTATATCAATATAAATGACTATGTGCTTGAGAAATTAATATTCCAAAAGCATTTAAAAAATTTTTTAGGGGCTGGAGTGATGGCTCAGTGGTTAAGAGTATTGACTGTTCTTCCAGAGGACCTGAGTTCAATTCCCAGCAGCCACATGGTGGCTCACAACCATCTGTAATGAGATCTGGCACCTTCTTCTGGCCTGTAGGCATACATGAAGGCAGAATGTTGTATACATAATAAATAAATAAAATCTTTAAAAAAATTTAATGTAGAAAAGAATAAAAATAAAAACAAATACTTTGTTGTAAATGATATATCTCAAAAAGGTTAAGGTGACTAGAAATCATTTGAGCCTTTCTGCTTTATTTGCATATGGACCTCTAATGGTCATCATTTATTATTATATGTAGTATTTATTTTAGAATTGCACTGGCCACGTGAACGATATAGGCTACCACTGACTCCAACTTCATTTTTTTTTTCTGCTACTGACTATTCTCTTTTTGTTTGTTTGTTTGTCTTGTTTTGTTTTTGTTTTGTTTTGAAACAGTGTCTTACTGTGTAGCTCTGGCTGGCCCAGAACGCTCCATGTAGACCACTCTCCCTCAGACTCACAGAGATCCACCTGCCTCTGAGTGCCTGCACTAAAGGAGGGCACCACCACTTCCTGGCTTGAAGGCTGGACCTGCCCATATGTCACCAGTGTGCAGGTGAAGGGTTTCATTCTCCAAGCCAGTCTGCCAGGTTTCATAGCCAGCTCTACCACTTAACAGTTGCTAAACCTCCCTTACCTCAATTTCCTCATCTCTAAAAATGGGCTAATCCCCACTGAGGATAATAATAGTATGGGAAAACAATATATAGTAGCAGTTGGAATGATGAGTAGTTAATTTCCAGTTGAAAGAATATTATAAAAGAAGCAGTACCTGGGAGGTGGCATCAAGAAGATCTCAAGTTAGAGGCATGACTGTTTGGGCCAGCAAGATGGCTCACTTGATAATGGTGCTTGCTGCCGAGACTTAGGACCTGAGTTTCCTGGTGGATGAAGAGAACTGAGTGTCACAAGTTGTTCTCTGACCTCCACATATGTGCTATAATACCACCACCACCTTCCAAAATAAATAATGTTTAAAAATGTAATGAAGAGTTGAGAAATGGCATAGTCGTTAAGATCACTTGTTGCTTTTCCAGAGTACCCAGGTTCAATTCCCAGAACCCACAACTGCAGTCCCAGGGATCTTCTGGCCTCTGTGGGTACCAGGCATGCATGTGGTACACAGACATACATGCGAATAAAACACCCATACACATAGCTTTTCTTAATTTAATAGAAAAAAAAGACCTGTTACATAAACAGAAGAAACCTGTACAATTCACAGAAGTTGATATTTAATAAAAGTGTTTAGGCATTTGTTAACTACATCAGCTATACGTTAGTTAGGATTTCATTTGTAGGAGAAAGATAGACTTGTTTCCCTTTTCCTTCTTTGAATCTTTGTTTCTAGCAGCCTAAGGGAAATGTAGGTGGTCTTTCCTCCTGGAGAGTGCTGAAGAGAAAACAAATGGCAATGAGACTGATAAGGGTTCTCAGCACTGTGAGATTCTGGGACTTTTCTAAAAGCCATGATACGCTGCTGTGACCTTCCTGCCAGGGAATAACAGAGACTTCAAATATGATATTTTAAAATGACTAGTTAGGTTGTAATTTCCTGCCTGTTTCCTATTTTCACTCCTTCCCAACATTCTTTGTACCACTCCAAAGAATTACTGTCCCACTAAAAAATATGTGTCCCTGGACACAAGTACCTGCATACATGAACACATGGAAAGTATGTGTTTCTGTATTCTGGGGAAGGAGTTTTATATAAGACATGATGGCATTGACATTAAAGTTTTAATTTTGAATAGATATATTGCCCATTTACAGAAATACAAATACTCCTTTTAAAAGATGTCTTGTTCAAATGCTGTACTCCCATCAAGTATTCATTACATGTTGCTGTAAGGCTATTTTTTAAGAGTGAATTAAGGGACTGGAGAGATGGCTCAGAAGTTAAGAGCATTTACTGCTTTTTCAGAGGCCCTGACTTGGAGGTTCCAACATCTCCATATCTTTGTAACTCCAGTTCCTGGTGATTGGTTGTCCTCTTCTGGCCTCTGAGAACTCCAGGACTAATGTGGTACACATAAACTCCCATAAGCACACACATAAAAGTAAATATATGTTAATTTATATATTCAATAGAAGTTGAGTTTTTTTTTTTTTTAAAAGAATGCGTTAAATGGATCTTTTATCCTAATGGAAATGATATAGCCCCAAATAAACACTTGCTGGTAGGAATCCTATTGGCTATTATTTAACCAAGAATATTACTATCTTTTTGTTGTTCTAATCATACTTTTTTTTAGGATTTGATCATTTATAACCTTCCAAAAATTGGTGTAGAATGTAAGATAAACCCAGAGAGAGTGTACATTATTCTTCAAAATATAAAGAGTCTGGGCATGGTGGTGTATGCCTTTAATCCCAGTACTCATGAGACAGAAGCACGCAGAGCCTTACTAGTTCCAGGCCAGTCAAGTCTACATAGTGAGACTGCCTCAAAAAATAAATTATAAAAGATGAAGCCTGAGTCCTTTTCAAAGTTACAAACTAAAAATTAGACAAGAATAAAATAGTCATAAAAAGCAGATATCTGAACAAAATAAAATCTCTATTGAAACCTAGTAGAAAATCAAAACTTCATATCAGAATATTAAATAATCTGTAAACAGATGTGCAGTAAATGAGGACAATGACCTTAAAATGTAAGCAATGTATAAGTATCTTGATCAGAAATAGGAATAATATATAACAATACAAAAATATATCCTAAAAACTATATCAGTATATAAAATGTCTTAAACGGGTAGAAACATGTATGCATACAATCTGACAAAATAATTTTGCATAGGTGTACAAATATTGTAAACAAAAATAACATATAATTTGAACTTGTATCAATTCTAAAAGTGCCTCAGTTTTGGCCCTATTATCAAACCATGTTTTTAAGGAGAAAATATGAAGGACAAAGCTAATCCCTGGAATTAAATATAGGGGTGTAGGAGGCAAATCACATAAGCCTTGTATAATACCATCCATGGTATAAGTAAAAAAGATGTTGGACTCTTGGATTATTAAATTATCTGTCATTTTGACCTTTTAAATTATAAATTTAACCCTATAAATCTTACCTGTAACAAGTTGGAGTAGGTGCAATAACCCTTACTGGCCAGTAGGTGTCGCAGTTGTAGCCGCATGGCTCGCTCGAAGAGTTTGAATTAGTTTTTACTGAAAAATACACTCAAATTAAAAGCAGTTATTTAGTGTAAATTACAGACTGTGTGCTCCACGGAGGTCCCTGACTGGTCAGCAGCCACACAAGGACAGCAAGGCAGCAACACCAACAGAGACACTGGGGAAGCCTGCACCCTGCCTGAGCTTCTGTGGTGCATGGGGAAAGCTGGACCCACAAGCCAGCCACAGTCTGCCAGTGGCGCAGGTGTCTGGAGACCCGATGCCACCGAGGCTAATGCACCACCTGGATCCTGGCAGCAGCTGGCCAAAGCTGTGCGGGACCCCAGCCCCAAGATTTGGTTGGGCACCGTTAAAAATTAATGCAGATCAAAAAATACCAGACTAACTACAAGATAGACCAATTATAATTTTCATTATTATAAGGGGCAAACTCACAAAACAGGAATGGAAAGTCCAAGCTCAGCTATGTAGCGCAAAAACCACAGAGAGGAGGGTGGGGAAGGGGGGAAACCTCAAGCCACAGGGCGTTTTTCTCCAGGTACCCAAAAGGTCATGCCCTAACCTAATCCCACCTCTTAAAGATCATTGACTGACAAAGATTCCCCATCAATAGTCTTAATTTACAATTCAAAATACATATATTCACTTCTTTAATACGAGGCATTTTTAAGAGACTTAAAGTTTTTTAATTTTTATTTATACATATGGGTATTTTGCTTACATGTATGTCTGTGTACCATGTGCATGTCTGATGTCCTCAGAGGCCAGAAGAGGGCATTGAATTCCCCAGGAACTGGACTCACAGAAGATTGTGAGATGTCCTTTGGGTATAGGGACTCAAACTTCTGTTCTCTAGGAAAACAGCCAGTGCTTTTAACCACTGAGCCATCTACCTCCCCAGCCTCAGTAGACAGCTTGTTGTGTAGCCTCAGACTTGTGATCCTGCTGCCTCAGTCTCCCAAGTGCTGGGATTACACGTGTTTCCAGCAGTTGGCACAGTCAATTGCAATCAAATGGCCATGAAATATGACACTCCTCCAAATGCTTTTCCTCTTCCTCTCCTTCCTGTGTCCTCCCTCCTTCGCTTCTTGAAAGAGAGCCTTTCTTTCCCTAGGCAAATCTAGCCAAAGTTAGCTCACTCTGCTAAAACATGGAATTTTTTTTCTCCAGGTTGAAGAGTTCTTTCATAAGGAAATCAAAACATTTGGTATTTCGAACAGTGATTTATTCAAAAAGACTTAGTTGACTGTACACAGGACCTCAAATTCTTGTTTTTCTACTTCTCCCCATGTTAAACCTGAACATTAAACATAAATTACTTGATCTAAAATATTTAAAGTTATGAAACATAAATGCAGCTATTTGGAAACATTTTTCCCTTGTTATAATTGAGAGAATGTGACTGGCTTATACAATCTAAATGTTTAGAAACCAAATTCTTTAAGGGAGCTGTGAGCCTTCTCTGGGTGTCAGTGAAACACCTACTGTTTAAGAAAATAATTTCTGAGTAGGCTATTCTAAAAAAAATTAACAGTGGTAAAACACATAAATTAAAAATTGCTGAGAGCATTTGTAATTACGTTTTAAAAGACAAAGTTTACTGCATGCAAGTTTTTAGACTAGAAGGCTGTTCCCCAAAATATTCAAAATAGAAAGTGTGTGATGTTAGGAATATGGCTTCCATAGCTGTTGGTTACAGAATTATCCTCGAGCATTGTATCAAAGGCATCCCTGCCCCTAATTGCTGAATCATTCTGTACTTGAACATACTTTAAAAGGAAAACAAAAAGTGTTTATTTAGCCTCCAGGATGAGATGCCATTAAAACTTTGGACTGTTTACTTCTGATTACATAATTACCAGAATGAAGAGCCTACTAAGAGCAGACCTCCATCAGTAGTAAGAAGAGGGGTGTCTCAAAATAAGGGATTATTCTTCTGAAACATATTTTTGTTTGAGCGGTTTTGTTTCTTGTTTTTTTTTTTTTTTTTTTTTTTTAAACAGGGTCTTTCAATGTAGCTGAGACCAGTCTGTATCTTATAGACTGGCCTTAAACTCACAGAGATTCGCCTGCCTCGACCTTTTAAGTGATATTAACACATTTTTGAAAATCATTTAGAGGAACCAGAAACAGTTTTAAAAAGCTCTACCAAGATTATAATTTGTTGTCTTAAGTTTGTTGTTTTGGAAGTATTCCAAAACTACTGGGCTGAATTATTGAGGTTTAAATATCTGTGGCTTTTATCAAATCATGTAATCTCAATTACTCTGTCAACAATATAATATAATACTTTGTTATTCGGGCTTTGTTTTTTATTTATTTTGAGATACGGTCTGACTTTTTAGCACGGGCTGACCCCAGAGTCCTGATCCTTCTGCCTCATTGTCTGGAGTGCTAAGATTCCAGGTGTGTGCCATCACCCCAGGCTAACACAATGTACTCAGTACACGTCAGGGTTACTATTCGGGTTACACAGTAGCAGCTGTCATACAAGTTTCTTAGTAGAGATTTTTGTACCAATTTTAGAGAAGAGGAAACTAAAGATGTTAAGCAGCTTGCCCTGAATGCCATAGTTAATAGTGTCTTGCTGCAGCCAAGATCTATATTCATCTGACTGTGGTGCTCTGTCTCTGTGTTGCCAATATGGATGTTTGTGATTAGCGCCACCTTCTTTCAGAAGGCTATTATAAAGATAAATGAGATGATATATGAAGTACTTTAAATCTCACATTGTGTGCATTTTTCAGTGTTTTTCAAAGCTGATATGGTACTGAGATCCCTAAATTTACTCTTTTTTTCCCCCTCAAAGCTTCATTTAAAGGACAAGAAGCGATTTGAAAAAGCTAACCAGGATGGTGGTCCTGGTCTGAATCTGGAAGAATTTATTGCATTTGAGCACCCTGAAGAAGTTGATTATATGACGGTAAGGAGCAAGTTTAACAGCATTTTTGAGTGACTAAAACCTACTTGCTAAGTTATTGAGAATGAGTTGTGAAGCAAACAGTTTAGAGGCGAGCAGACTCATGTTCAGATGCCCCCCTCACATAAGACTGAAAGTGGTGAGGACAAGAGAAGGGTTTTGTTCTCAGTCTGTGTATATGAGCAGCAGGCTTCCTCTTGCTGCCTCTCCTCTCATAACCATTACTTCCCATCAGGGCCTTTCCCTCCCTTTCAGAGTTTTCAGGCCTTTTCTAGGCTTTTGATGTTCTTATCAGTAGAGTGCTCACGTAGTTCACACCTTACTTATGAGAACTTCCGGTCTAGAAAAGTGGACACATTTTGATTGGTTTTCCGAGGATGGGATGCTTTTTTGATTTTATACATAGTAAATGCTCTCATTCCCTGAGTACCTAAAAGAAGTGCTAGTCTGGGAATATCGTTCAGTAGCCCACAAAGGCTGTCATCCCCAGCACCACAAACAAGTGATGGGTCAGCTCTTTTTGGGGGGTCAGGGGGGTTCAAGACAGGATTTTTCTGTGCAGCCCTGACTGTCCTGGAAATCACTCTGTAGACCAGGCTGGCCTCGAACTCACAGAGATGCATCTGCTTCTGCCTCCCAAGTGCTGGGATTAAAGGTGTGCCCCACCACCGCCAGTCAATGGGTCAGCTCTTTGACACTGGACTGTTGGATTCTGGTTTAATTGTCCTAACACTAGTTGAGCCCCTGTGTTTTAGCAAGTTTCTTGAGAAGCCTTACTTCCCATCATATTCATAAGAAATAATTTAATGATAATACATATGTACTGAGAGCTGTTGTATAGCATAAGCCAGCTTTGTGGCTTTATTTTCTGGAGGGCAGTGTAGCTTTTGTTGAGTGGATAATGACCAGAATCTGCTGTCTTGAATAACAAGCAGGCACATTTTTCTCCATAGCTCAGTGGCAAGACTGTGCCATTATGCCACTTTTCTTGTCATTGTGAAGTTTCTAATTTCTTGGCACAAAGGACATGACCTAGTTTAAGACCAGTGCTATGTGGGATTTAAATGCCAAAGCTTAGCTGGGTCAAGCTAATTGAGTTCTAGAAAAGCAGGCAGAGAATACTGGACCTTGACTTTTTAGAGAACAAGAAGTGGTTGACTGAGGATGGGGAGAGCGGGTGAAACCAATTAAATAATAGTCATTATGTAATAGAAGCCTGGCAAGGGCGCAGTGTAGATTTCATCAACGTTCTGAAGACTGCAATGCCAATAATGTTGATTTACAAAATTAGTGTTAAGAAATAGAAAGAACCTTGAAGTTTCCAGCCTGTATAAAAGTGACAAAAGCTGTACCTTTGACACTGTGGGATACAGCAGACGGTGCCCTCCTTGGTTGTGCTTTCTGTGCTGTGTTGGAGCTGACGGCAGCACATGAGATGTGTGATCACAGTGTGGGGTCTCACTGAGAGCAGCGTCTTTGACTCCTACTTACCTTGCTTATTTTTATATTGCCTTTTCCCCCTCTAAAGGGTATGTTGGGTATAGAAAAAGACAGGGATACAGGATCAGTTAGATGATTTTTACTGTAGATTCAAGTTAGAATTTAATTTGAAAGGTATGTATGTTCTATTTTTGTGGTACTGGGAATTGAACATGGGATTTTGCATCTGCTACATCCCGGCCCTTATAAGTTATGTAAACTGGCCTTGAACTCACTGTGTGGTGTGGGCAGGCCTTCAATTTTCAGTCCCCACGTCTCAGACTCCCAAGTTGCTGGTACAGCTGGTCTTCTTCACCAGGCCTAAAATATTTTCATTCATATTGTTCTAAAAATTCCTTTAAAGTATGGCAACATAACTAAAATCTGTTATAGCCTGTAGCCCAAGGATATTGCTTGAGTGGTGTAAATACCATTTTGATCAGTGATTCTTTTTTTTTTTTTTGATCAGTGATTCTTAACTTTTGTTAGATTACCAACTCCCTTGTTTAAGAACATGATTTAAAAATAAATAAATAAATAAATAAATAAACTGAAGTGCTATCCCAGAAGAAGTGTAAATAGACCTACCACCCAAAATATTAGATTTTATTTTTATGAGATTTTCACATACTTTATCTAAAACTATTCCTTGGGTTCCTAGCCTTTTCTATATGTAAAATGCATATACAGTTTGGTTTTTAAAAGAACAATATTATGTATTCAGTGTTACTTCATAAAAATATAGGTGAAGCCCTGGGATTTGTCCAGACTGGAAATTTGAGAAGACAGTTCAGATACAAAGTCCGGATTGAGAGGCATAGGGAGCAGCAGGTAGGGAAGAAATGAGAATCATAGTGCAAAGCCTGAGAGTAGGCAGGCTGGGGATTAAAGAGAAAAGCAAAGCTCTGTGACCAGCACAGCACAGAAGATGTAGGTAAAGGACCCAAGGTCAGAGGGTCAGAGTCTTGGTGATGCCAGAGCTGAGACGTGAGCTAAGGGAAAGAAACACTACACATATGAAACAGACGGAGGATTGGTTGTTTGGTAAGAGCTTGAAACGAGTGAGGAACGTTTAGAATAGTGAATGATGTAGGTTTAGGAGCCACAAGGGGACTGAATTTGGAAGTCAAGAACTGTAGTTGGTCTTTTTTATTGAATTTTCTTTGGACTACCAGTCCCCAAATAATGACAGACCAATTAGTTATGAAAACTTGGCCTTAGCTTAGGCTTGTTACCAAGTTTGACAAATGCCTTCTTTTGTGTCCTGCTTGTGCAATTTGGACAGCATACTGTCGACAGTTGAGGCAAGGGCAGTTTCTTGCCCAGTGACTAACTTTGCTACCTTGAAAGCAATCTCAGTATGGAAGTTCTTCAGTGCCATCTATCTTCTCAGAAGTGGGATGGTGCTGCCATATGCAGACGTGTCTCACTGTCAAGAAAAGCCTTATGTTAGTAAAACATCTTAAATGTCATATTTTTTAGATCTCTGAAGTATTTGAAGATCACCTCTCTATCTAAACTATATATTTAATCTTGAAAACATACCTAACATGACTACAAATTTGATTGTTATAGATGACTACTAACCTGCATTTCTTAATTTCCTAAACAGTTTGTAATAATAGCTTTTAAGGATTAGAACTTTACATTGTCAAATGAGCTGTATAGATACAATACCTTAAACAAGAGTAGAAATATGTATACAGAACAACATAATAAAAATAACCTTACATTTGTATCAGTATACAAAAATCCATATCATTATAAATATTTCAGATTAGTAGTTGCTTTATAGTTTAAAATTGATTCAATAATCTACATTTTTATCTTATTATTCCTTTATTTCCCCCCCCCCTTTTTTTTTTATAAAGAAATCTCAGAATCTAACCTCTTTTGCTTAGGTTCCTCCCTGACCATGACCAGTAACAATTTGCAACCCCCCCCCCCCCCAAATGATGACAAACATCCATAACCAAGCAACCAAAAACTACTCCTTCACCTCTTGGGAATGGTGATGTCATGTTCTTAAAATTGCTTCCTGTTGTTTGGTGGTGATGGCATCTTTGGTGGTCCCTAAGAAAACTGAAATAATAGTCAAGCCTTGGGAGAGCTACTGTATCATTTGTTGTCCAGTCTTGATGTGATGGGAAGGTACAGAGCTTAACTGAAGTCCTGACTAGAACAATCTGTGAGGCTGGATCATCTCAGCTAGCTTCTTTGAAGTTGTTTTAGATGTAGATTTTTTAAAAGATTCATTTATTTATTTATTTAGTATAGTGTTCTACCTGCATGTGTCCTTGAAGCCAGAAGACACCAGATCTTATTACAGATGGTTGTGAGCCACCGTGTGGTTGCTGGGAATTGAACTCAGGACCTCTGGAAGAGCCGTAGGTGCTCTTAGCCTCTGAACCACCTCTCCAGCCCCCTAGATGTAGATTTTTGAGGAAACTGCAGTAGAAGCATTCTGAGAGGCTGGATCTCCTGGACTACTTGTCTTCATTGGTGTCTGGCACTTTTTGTTCTGAAAACACATAAACTTTTTAAGGTAACTTATATATCTGTACTAACACAAATATGGAATATGCAGTATGCCCAAATCATCTAAAGATGATTTTTCTTCTCTGTTTGAGCATGTAAAAGGCATCTGTCAACTTTATAAGTTGGTTTGGACTGCATAACCAAACTGTAATATAAATTTCCATCCATGCCATGTGAAAGGTTGACATGTAATAATAAGTCATGAGAACTCTGTAGCCAACAAGATTTATTACATCTCCAGTCTCAGAGCTGCTCCCATGTAGAATGATCAGCATATACGTCACCTGTCTTGTATCTTTCTTGGTTTCTTCCTTCCTGTCTGTATCAAAGATTTTCAGGAGGTCTCCCCCAGTCAAATCTGATCTTTATTAATTTTGTGGAAACAAAAGCATAACCTCTCTCCTAATCAACACATTTCCTGACTTCCATTCCGAAATTAGGACAGCCTTAAAATGTATAGGTTTGTTTAATTTAGTAGTTTACATGATCTAATGTCTCTCAGCGATGTTTGTTCACTCATCAGCATTCAAAAAATTCAAAGTAGGTCCAGATGCTCTGTGTACCTCCCATCCTTACATGGCTTATTCCTTTTTTTTAAAAAAAAAAATATTACTTTACACTTTCTTTAAAGAATTTACTTTCGGGCTGGAGAGATGGCACAGTGGTTAAGAGCACTGACTGCTCTTCCAGAGGACCCGGGTTCAATTCCCAGCACCCACATGGCAGCTCACAACTGTCTGAAGATCCAGTTGCAGGGGATCTGACACCTTCACACCAATGCACATAAAATAAAGTTAAATAAACCATAAAAAATATTTTTTAAAAAAAAGAATTTACTTTCTTGTTTTTAAACTATTCTTTTCTCTGACTGTCTATACCCATTTTTTCCCCTTTCCTCAGAACCTCAGCACATTTTCAAGCATACTGTACCTGTAATAGTATGTTAAAAAAAAAAAAAAAACTCAGGTTTTTGTTTTTGTTTTTTTTTTTTGTCTGTACCTGGCTTTTTGCATATCTATAGTTTTCTCTGACCACATGAGCCAAGCCTTAAATGACCAAGCTATCTTCTGCATGGCTCTGCTTAGCACATGGCGCTGGTAACCGGCTCTGCCTCCCTCAGGTACATCCAGCAGGCTGCCCCACTGGTTCTGGACTGTAGCTGCTGTTTGCCCTTCTGTGAGAGTCAAGCAAGAAGGTGCATTTAAATGCTCCAGTTGTGAGAATTGGTGGGACTGTGCTGTAGCAAGTGTTTGTACCTAAGGCTGTGTAGCATACCAGCTACTTGAGTGCTCAGCTGCACAGCAGGACCTCTTAAAGGAGCCACACCTCTGTATGCCAGCCACCGGGTCTGCTTGAGAGCATGGCTACTATGGCTCCATGTTTGGAACTTTTTTCTGCTTTTGCAGGGCCTATGTGGATATATGTGGCTGCACATTGGGTGCCAAATGTAGTCACTTTCATCAGACTCTCTTTGACCCGTCAGTCCCCAGATAATGACTCAGAGACTTAGCCTTAATTATGAAAGCTTGGCCTTAGTTTAGGCTTGTTCCCAACTAACTCTTATAACTTTATAAGAACTCATTTATATTCATCTGCGTTCTGCCATGTCACTTACCTCTCCTCCATACAGGTATGTCCAACTCCATCTCTGTTTCTCTGGCCTATTCCCCCATGCCTCATTCCTTCCAGGATCCTCTCTATTCCCCCCAGAAGTCCTGCCTATCCACTCTTGCCTAGCTATTGGCCATTTAACTCTTTATTAAACCAATCAGAAAGCGCTTTAGGCAGAGACATATCTTCACAGTGTACTAAAGATTATCCCACAGCTGTTCCCACCCTGAAGAAAGAGCAACATCTGTATGCTGAGGAATACAAGGTCATGATCTTTGAGAGCCTTTACTAGATTGCAGAGCTAATGGAGGGGAACTGGGGGTAGTCAGAGGTGTATTTTTCTTTTATACATTTTAATAAAAAATATTATTACTTCCCTCTTCTCTTTCCAACTCCCTTTCCTCTAACTTTTTTCATGCTCCCTGGGACACTCAGATTGATAACTTCTTTTTCTTAATTGGTGTAGCACATATATGTATATGTATGCCTAAGTATGTAAGTACAAACCACTGAGTTCATTTTTGTTGTTTGTGTGTGGGTTTCAGAGCTGACCACTTTGTATTGGAGAACCAGTTAGTGTGCTCATCCCTGAAAAAGGCTAATTCTCAGTCTCTCAGCAGTCATTAGTGTCCTGTAGTTCTTTTTCTAGCGGTAGACCCCATGAGACTTTCAGGAATGTCTTCTTGAGAGGGAAGAGAATATACAGAAAGCAGGAGCCTGTGTTTAGTGCTGAAGTTGTTTATGAAAGTGAAATAGAATTCTTCACAACACAGGAGAATAAAGATGTATAATTTACAATCACTCAGTACTTGGGAGTCTATTCTTACTTCTGAGTTCCAGAATTTACAAATGTTTTCCTGCAAATCTGAGCAGCCAGAATGATTGTTTATGAGGAAGTTCTGCAATAGGATTGGTTAAGATGATGGCATTGAGATGTTGGTGACAATGATTCTTTCTTTTGAATGAATATCTGATAGGAGTTTGTCATTCAAGAGGCTTTAGAAGAACATGACAAAAATGGTGATGGCTTTGTTAGTTTGGAAGAATTTCTTGGCGATTACAGGCGTGATCCAAGTAAGTTGCCCGAGGGTAAGGCAGAAAGAGTTGGGGTTGGGATTATGGAAGTAGTGATGTTTAGTGAGGCTCTGTATGACAAGAGGAGCCACACAGGCACTCCCAGCTTACCTGACATGCTACTTTGCTCATTTTTATTTCCATGTATGTTTCAAACATTTCCTTCCCTTTCTAGCAAATATGTTATTAAATGTTAATGTAAATTAAAAGGAGGAAAGAAGGCTGACTTTAAATAAGCTCTTATGCCGCTCTATGTAGATCTTGATAAGTGACATAAAATACTGCAAGTAGTGTAGGCTAGATGAAGTAAGTTTGACCTTACGGGGAATTAATTTCCTTTCTTTAAGCTGTTGTCCATTACCAGAATTGTTGCTTGCAACCTTTAAAAAAAATGAGGTTTTAAAGTTGTTTTCCTGGCTTGTTATTGCAAATGAAATTTAAATAAGGCATTGCTGTATATGAACATGTAAAACAGTCAGTAGTCACGTGATATATAGCAAAATGCTACCCTGAGCTGGGCACGTGGCTGTTTTCAAAGTGCTGCCTAGCATGCAGGAGACCCCTGGCTTCTAGCCTCAGTACTGCACTAACCAGGCATGTCATCTTCAGCTACGTAGGGGGTTTGAGACTAGTCTGTCTAGACCCTGTCTCAAAACAACTTTTTAATTAAAAATAAATGTTACCCACTTAAAAATTAGGAAAACTAGAAATCAGGATAAATAGTAACACAATAAAAATACTACTTTATTAAATTTGTAACAATTAAGGCTGAGTTATTTAGTTAATAACTCATCTTTGGAAATCTTTACATATTTATCCTTGTTTCAGAATTTTTCTGGTAAGAGTTCTGTTTGATTGGGTTTCTTTTTGTAGTAAACTTTAAATTCACTTCCTTTATTTTAGAGATATATCAAGCTTCTTACTGGTTTGTGATACTCTTAATGTATTTGTGGGTTTGTTTTTGCTTTTTTATTAAGCTGCAAATGAAGATCCAGAATGGATACTTGTTGAGAAGGACAGATTTGTGAATGATTACGACAAGGATAATGATGGCCGGCTCGATCCCCAAGAGCTTTTGTCATGGGTAGTGCCCAATAATCAGGGCATTGCACAAGAGGAAGTAAGTATTACAGAACTGCTGTTCCCCTTCCTAACATACAGCTTGTGTTACTGATAGGAAAGGAAGCTGGGAATCTCTATCCAGAGAAAAAAGAAATGGAATTACTTAGGATATATTGTTGTGCTTTAAATTAAATGATGAACTTCTTTCATATTGTCAAGGAGACAAGGAAGTTAAGATTATATCTTGTCCTGATCATCAGACACAGTCTATATGATGACAGCTTGTGTCGTACCTTTGGAGGCTCAAGTGCATTGCACCCTGTACTAACCTGATACCCTGTGTGGTGATGCAGAACCCAGGACAGATTAAATAAGGGGTTGATGAGAGAAGCAGTAGACAGACATAGGAGCATGTATAATAGTTTACACGTATAATGTATATCATGTTATGTATAATAGAGATGTAGACATTAATGAGTTCTTGGTATAACTAAGTGGTTTTGACAAGTCACACTAAAATGTGAACATTTTGTTTAAAAGACTTATTCTGGACACCTTTTGGTTTGGTTTATTTTAAAGGCTCTTCATCTAATTGATGAGATGGATTTGAATGGTGACAAAAAGCTGTCTGAAGAAGAAATTCTGGAAAACCAAGACTTGTTTCTTACCAGTGAAGCCACGGATTATGGCAGACAGCTCCATGACGACTATTTCTACCATGATGAGCTTTAACTCCTAAGTGTGCCCAAGTGCAGGATGGGTCCTTTTGTAGTTTGCTACCAGCTTTACTTTTATGATAAAATATCAATGTTGTATTTTACACTCATAAGTCTTACCATATCAAATCTTAATGTAGATTATCATTTTGGGCCTTCTAGAAGAAAAACAAAACAAAAGTTGATATTTATTTCAAGATTTACTGAAGGAGTAAAACATGAATATCGTGCCATATGACCACACAGTCTTTCCTGAGTACTCCGTCTGTGTAGTACTGTGCTGTGGAATGATGGAGTTCTGTTCCGACATGTCTAAACAATAGTGTTTAAGTAGCATGTGATGAAGCGATCAGTTTTTGTTCTGTACTAAGTAGATTTACTTTTGAAACTGACAAAGGACAGTGTTTTTAGGTTTAGTGTTATATTTTAAAACCTTTTAAGGAACCTTCAGAAGGACTTAAACCTCACGTAGATGTTGAGAAGTTCTACTTAATTTTAAAATGGTTTCTATAAAGGGTTTTGTCGTATGAAATAGAACTTTATATTTTTGCATATGTATAGATAGTAATTATATTTAATGTATAACTATAGCATTATGGTGAGTGGAAATTGACATTGTCCAGACTCTTCATTTTTGACTGATTAAAAATAAACTGTCCTATCTTTTTATATGTTTGTTTTTTAATTTTTTCAGATAAACTTTAAATTTAGCACAGGGTTCATTTTATTTTACATTATTCATTTCTTTATTCAGGTTGTGGATGGTCTCAAAACTGTTAATTATTCTTGGTGTATATTCTTATTTTGCCTTTTTTTAAATAAAAAAATATGTTATAATTGAATGTACACCTGAGACATTTTAGTTGCTCATATGTTGAGTGTGATTTTGCATTTTGGTACTAAAAATGTTTTTGTTTTGTTTAAGATGTTAGTAATCAAGCCCAGGGCCTCTTGCATTCTAGACAAATGTTTTGCTACTGAGCTAAAAATTATGGAGGCTGAGCCATCCTTACTGAGCACTTATTAAAACCCAGACAGCTGGTTTTATCTCATTCAGGAATCAACATACCTTTGTTAGGGTGCAGAAAAGTGAGTAAGGAATTAACTTTTTGGACTTGTGACTTACAGATCCCTTCTTTGTGGGTGAAAAGTCAGTTGGAAAATTTGTTAATTATTTTCAGGCTACCATTGTCTCATAGAACCCCCAGTCAGGTCACCATGCTCTTCTGAGGATTTGAGAAGACCACTCCCCACCCCTGCCAGCTCTCTTCAGACAGAGTTGACTACTACTGCCCTGCCTTTGCTGACATTGATGTAGATGCAAACGCAAAACTCACTTTTAATGATAGCTTTTACCCTCGTAGCTGAGGTGCATGGTTTCATTTTAACTTAAAACATAGCTAACTATAGTCATTTAAGAATTGAATTATTGGGCTGGAGAGATGGCTCAGTGGTTAAGAGCATTGCCTGCTCTTCCAAAGGTCCTGAGTTCAATTCCCAGCAACCACATGGTGGCTCACAGCCATCTGTAATGAGGTCTGGTGCCCTCTACTGGCCTGTAGGCATACACACAGATAGAATATTATATACATAATAAAATTTTAAAAAAAGAATTGAATTATTGTCATCATCTGTCACTTCTCAGCCTCACTGATCTTTAAAATAGCTGATTGGCTTTCAGCATGTTAAATATTTTTCTTAGTAG
The DNA here is from genome assembly GCF_014885135.2 of Alexandromys fortis. Lineage (NCBI taxonomy): Eukaryota > Metazoa > Chordata > Mammalia > Rodentia > Cricetidae > Alexandromys > Alexandromys fortis. Next base: position 1,037,271 of record NW_026068050.1, on the reverse strand, counting down.
ATCCTCTAAAGCTCCTGTCACAGATGTTAAACTATTAGATACAAATTTAATTTCAGTCCTTAGCAGAAATACTTTCTTTTTTTAAAATATGTATTAATTTATTATGTATACAATATTCTGTCTGTGTGTATGCCTGCAGGACAGAAGAGGGCACCAGACCCCATTACAGGTGGTTGTGAGCCACCATGTGGTTGCTGGGAATTGAACTCAGGACCTTTGGAAGAGCAGACAATGCTTTAACCTCTGAGCCATCTCTCCAGCCCCAGAAATACTTTGAGTTAAGAAGTCGCCGGTTCTGGTGGTAAGATTTGCTGAAGGCAGCAGAGGTAGGAGGATCTGGAGTTCAAGACTAGTCTGGGATACACTTTAAAAAAGAAAGAGAACCGGGTGATGGTGGTGCAGGCCTTTAATCCCAGCACTTGGGAGGCAGAGACAGGCAGATCTCAGAGAGTTTGAGGCCAGCCTGGTCTACAGAGCGAGTTCCAGGACAGGCTCCAAATCTACAGAGAACCCGTGTCTCAAAACAAACAAACAAAAAAAGCTATTGCTGTCCATTCAGTATGGATAGGCTTAGCCCTCTATAGGTGGGCAATGAATGGCTCCAACCAGTTGAGTGTATTTGTCACTTCCTGACTAGATCAATGTCAGCCCCTTTCCTCTGTCAAGGCACTATGGAGAAGGCCCAGTGGAAACAGTGGAGCCACAGAGTCAAAGGTCCATGATTGCTCGGTAGCCATACAGAGATCAAATGGATCCACAGTGGAAATAAGCTTTTATTATGCTAGATTAAAGATGTGGATAATTTTGCTGTTTTTGAAACAAAGCACGATTCAGCCCATCTTACATGGAGAATTTAGCATTGAGGAAGCGACTTATTTAAGTAGGCATTTAAGCCAAAAGCATCTTCCACCAAAACAATAGAATTGTTCTCATTTCCTCTTCTGTTTTGAAAGAGTTCATCCAAAGCTGTGGCTCTCTCGCCTCCACTTGCCCTTGGGCTGCTCTCACGGTCTGCGTCCTGCCCTATAGTGGAGCAGTCATGACAATCCACACTAACATACTGTCACCCAAACTCCTGTTGGACAGTCCAGTTCACTTTGGTGTCGTGTAAATACGTCCTGTAATAGCCTTGTAGTGTCTCAGGCATGGTCTGTTGTCCTTAGAGTTGGTGCCGGGGTAGCGTGTCTGCACTAAGGAGGCTGGCTATGTAGTTCAGTTGGTAGAGTGTTTGCCTAGCATACAAACACAGGGCTCCATCTCAGGCACCACGTAACATCGGGGAGGTAGAGGCAAGAGGATCAGAAATTCAAAGTTTTGTTTGCTTTTGTTTTGCGGGCAGTGGTGGAGCACTCTAGTCCCAGCACTCCAGAGGCAGACAGATCTTTGCGTTCAAGTCCAACCTGACTACAGAACAAATTCCAGGACTGCCGGGACTACACAGAGAAACCCTGTCTCAGGAAACCAAAAGTAGAAAAAAAGGTGTCATGTGGCAAAAAGAGGTAGCATAAAACATAGCTAACTATAGTCATTTAAGAATTGAATTATTGTCATCATCTGTCACGTGCAGCTTGCCCCGTGGTAAAGCGGAACACAAGGTGAAATGAAGGCTCCGCTGTCTTCAGCACATGGATCAGGGCACTAAGGGACTGTTACATGGTGAGAACCAACATATCGTCTGTCACAGTGACTTTTTTTAATAACTTGGTCTCTTGATTCCAGGTGGTCTCTGGTTCATACCATGTATGTGAAATGTATAGAAACAGAAAGTAGATTTTGGCCTTTGCCAGGGAAAGGTGTTAGGTTGACTGATGAATCCTTGCTTTTCTGTTGGGGTTGATGAAAATAAAATAAAATGGGGCTCTTGGTGCGGAATTCTGAATATATCAGCATTTAAAGGGTGAAGGATCCAAGAGAAACTACTTTATGAACAGCCTTGCATAGAAAATAGTTATTCTTTGTCCCGCACAATGTCACAGCCTTTCATGATCCGTGAAAGACCTGCCTATGAACAAACATCCAAGCCTAGAGTCAAATTCTTCTTTAAATGAATTCTCCTTACACAGCTCTGATATGTGCCACATTCCGGAATTTGCCTGCTTTGTAGATAAAGGAAAGTGATGTTCTTCCACCTTTTCCAGTATTCTGCAGAAAACCAGGTCACAGATGGCAGTGCTGCCATCTTCTGGTACAGTCTTGTAAGTTATTCTGAAAGAATGATCCTTCAGGCCTTCCTTTGTTTCTCATTACGGCACAGAGGCAGGGCAGGTTTTAGAGAACCAATAGGAACTGGTGACGTGCCTGCAGCAAGCAACAGAAGAGCCTTTCTGCACCTTGACCTGTGTTTGATGATAAAGTCCAGTCACATGAGCTGTTACCAAGCAGACATCAATTTTGCAGATGTCTCAGCAAAGAAGGCAAACAATGCCCTGATCACTTTACTCCTGTGTCTCCTTCTTATGCACTTGCTCTCTCCATGTGTTGCTCGCTGGACCATTTTGGATTTCGGACCACCCACTCTTGTAGCGTGAGTCCCCCCCCTTTTTTTCAATTATTAAAATATAGCTTGTTCTTGAGCTGGTCTGGTTATTTATCGTACCGACCGATTATGTCTACATGTTTCAACTGGAAGCTAAGAACCTGGGACCTGGGTTGGTATCACTTATAAAAGAGAGAAGAGTGTGTATTAGTTTTTAGTTTATTTTGTTTTGTTGGGTTGGAGGTTTTTCATTTTTGTTATTTTTGTTTTTGAGACAGGGTTCCTCTGGTAACAGCTTTGACTTTCCTGGAATTTGCTCTAGACCAGGCTGACCTTGAACTCACAGAGATCCACCCACCTCAGCCTCCCAAGCGCTGGGACTAAAGGCACGAACCACCACTGCCTGGTCAAAGTGTACATTAGTCTTTTAAAACTGTATATGTAATCATCATTTTCTCTTTCCCTCTCTCTAAACCCTCCTGTGTACTCCCACTACCTTCTTCTCTTTCAAATTCATGGCCTCTTTTTCTTTGTGTGTGTGTGTGTGCATATGTGTATGTGTGTTCTGAAATATATGATTACAACCTGCTCAGTCCATACAATATTACTTATGTCTATGTGTTTTAGACTGACTGTTTGGTATTAGATAACCAGTTAGTGTGCGCTTCCCTGGGAAAACTTTCTCCTGCTCCCCGCCTTCCTTACTTGCCTGGAGTTCTTTGCCAGTGTTGAGGCCTCCTGAGCTTTATCCCTCCCATGCTGGCATGTCTGTTGGTGTCCTTGTTCATCATGTTTAGACAGTCATGTTGTGGAGGCTTCATGGCCGTAGCTTCTGACATTGCTAGGACACAGTCTCATAGCAAACTTACAGAGAAAGGATGTGATTAAAATTTCAAAAATACAAAGCTACAGAGAAACCCTGTCTTGAAAAACAAAAATAAATAAATAAATAAAATTTCAAAAATAAAATAAATTGCTTAAAGTTGATATATGTAGAGAAGTTATACTACTTGGGCATTTCATTTCCTGAAGTAAAGGGGATTGTTACATCATAAAGATCCTCATAGGGGCACTAGAGCTGTTAGGATTGAACATGGTTTCCCAGGCTAAAGGGGAAAGAGGTTTTAAATGGAGGCTATTTAAAAAAAAAACTAAATAATGAACTAAAGTTGTATCCAAAAACAGTGGCACTGGATGTAGTGGCACATACCTGTGGTCCCAGAGCTCAGGAGGCTGAGGTAGGACTGCCTCATGTTCAAGTCTAACCTAGGCTACCTATGGAGGACCAGGGTGGCCAGAACTACACGGTCATGAGAGTTTATCACAAGATAGTGTTATAGGCTAGCAAGATGGCTCAGTAAGTTAAGGTGTTTACTGCCAAGCCTGACCAGAATTTGATTCTTGGGACCCACATGGTGGAAAGAGAACCAGCTCCCGAAAGTTGTCCCCTGACCTCCACACACAGAATATGGTTTGCATGTATCACATGCAAACATACACATACAACCATTTTAAATAACTTCTAAATGGTAAGCACACTAAGGAATCTGGGCACATTGGTTTCAAGGAACTTAGGGGGAAACAACATCACTGTTGGAGGACACTGATCCTAAACGTTCCCATTACACAGCCCCTTGTATAATGTCAGAGCAAGGATGCAGCAACTCTGAAGGTGGTATCACACATAGATCATGGTAAATATAATTACAGCTTTAGAAGAAACATTGCGTCATAAAAGGTGAAGCCAGTCCTAACTGACTGGAAGAGTAATTCTCCTTTCTACAGTAAAATCAGTGGATGTGCTGGTGCCTGCTTCTAATGCTGGCACTTGGCAGGCTGAGGCCTGTGAACTCCCAGGGTTGTTAGGTCAGAGCCTAAGCTATTACAAGCCAGGCTCCGCCTCCATCCTCCTTGGGTACCCCAGACAAGTGAGAGTGAAAAGGGCAGGAAAAGTAAGACTCAATATGGCCAACGGGGAAGATAAACAAAGAGCTCCAGGGGCTCCCAAGTCCACCTTGAGGATCTGCATGAGGTTGGGGTTTAAGTCGGAGGCAAGGGGTGTATATAATAATGATCTCTGGGCAGGGTGTGGACCGCTGACCCCAGGCCCTCTCATCTCCGTGCCAGTCTCTCTTGAAGGTAGACTGAGAGTTGCGAGAACTGTGTGGAATCTTTCCAAGAGACGAGTTCCTCTGGCTGGCACCAGGCTTTAGCCTTTTCCGTTTCACAGTGTGAGATTCCCAGGAAAATTCCAATTTCTCAGGGTCTATCATCTCAACAGTTTGATATCCAAAGGAAAGGTCACGTGCATCTCCTCAGAATATATTCATTCCTGCCCGGATCATTTCAGAAATGGCAAGTTTGGGTTCTTTAATAAGTCTAGGCTGGGCTAGAGGGTGGTCCTGTTTTGAAACGGGAGAAAGTAACCTGGTAGGAACTGGAGAGGGGACTCAGTGGATAAAGCGCTTGCTGTCCCAGCACAAAGACTTGAGTCCAGATCCCCAGCACTTGCATAAAAGCTGTGTGGAGGATGTACCCCCAGCACTAGGGGACAGAGAGGTGGATGGATCTTGGGGAGTTGCTGGGCAGTGAATTCCAGTCACTGGATATGCCCCGGAAGTAAATCCAGCTGAAGCAGCAAGCTCCAAGAGAATGAGAGGTCTGTCAAAAAATAAGCTGAACCAATAATCAATCACCTTTGACCTCAACATGGGCTCTCACATGTACATGTGTCCTGCTTTCACATGTATACAATACACACACACACACGCCATACAAAAGGAAAGTTGTGAACAAGCTTGGCTTTGATGTGACTCAAGGAGCCTCTCCCATGGCCGTCTAATCCCTCTGTGGGATAGGGTTGATTGGTTCTCCTTACCACAAGTTCCCTGGGGCAGGGACTGTATTCACTGTGTTCTGATTTTCAGTTTCTCTCAGAGAGATGTGTGGTAGAAGCCAAAGCTTCTGTTCAGTTGCTTGTTGGCTTCTTTCCAGTTTGTGGGGGTTTACATAAAAGCAATGGAAAATTTTCAAACCACCGGTCCATCCAGCTCCATTCCTAGAGATTCTGATTCAACTGATCCAAGGCAGCAGCCTAGCTGGACCTGACATGCAGCCAGCGTGGCAAAGCCTGGCGAAGGGTCTCTCAGCCCTGGCACTGTTGACATTTTGAGCTGAATAAATTTTTTGCCAGGAGCAAGGGCAAAGTGCTCTCTAGTGCTTGGTCACACCACTGCCCTCTCTCGGTGGGTGTCAGTTGTCTCCAGCTGCTATTAGACAAAAAAAAAAGTCATCAGATGTTCAAAGGGGGCAAAATTGCACTCTGTGTTTTTGTGTTGAGGTGGAGCCCAGGGCCTTGAGCAAGCTAAGCTCATGTTCTGGCCCCTGGACATGCCCAAGCCCTGTAGCTTATTTAGAACTCTGGTCTCTGAGTTCCTCTAAGTTTCTCTATTGGTTTGGAAAGCCAATGATTTTGTTTTCCTCATCTGCTCTTAGGGAAGCTCCTGGACTGCCTGAGGAAAGAACCAAGGTCCTGTCAACCCTCCTTTCCCTCTCTCCTCCCCCTCCCACCCTCCCTCTCCTGAGTCTGTTTTCTTAGCAGAAGGCTATGGAAGGAGTCTTAAGTAATAGATCTCTACACTTCTTTCCAGCTCTGACATTCTGGCCGAACCTGTTGTCACCAGCAGCTGGCTGAAATAGGAGTGTGTTTTGCGTTTGACACATTTACTGAAGAAAAATTCTATTTCCCAGTTAATTAAGAAAAAGTTAATTAAAGTGCAATGTGGTTGTAACTACTGACTCTACCTCCACCCCAGTGAGTTTCCTGGGCGCTCTCCCCCATGCCCCAGCCTCCCAGAGGAGAGACTGAAAGGAAGATCAGACACGGTTTTCATTCCTAAGTTATATAACCACTCTCAATGCAGAATAAGATTTAAAAAGACAGGAAGAAATAGCTTTTTTATTAAAGGACTTAAAAATGAGCACGATAGATTTAACTTTGAAAAAAAGAAGCAGGCTGGAGAAGTTTTAAATGTAGCCTTTAAAAAGTATAATGCTAGCATGAAACGGATTGTTTTTTTCTATAAGGGGGTGGAATTTTAGTGAGTCTCTAATAATCAAAAAGAGAACTTTTCCCTCCCTCCCTTTATTTTGCTCCCTCCCTCCCTCCTTCCCTTCCTTTATTGAACTTTCCAGGAAGGAAAAATGGGCACAGTTCATGGCCTATGCTGTGAACTGAGTGCCCTGGAGCTGTGCAAAGGGCAGCCCTGCCTAGGCATCAGAGGAAGCCCTCAGTACCCCCTGTAAAAGAGAGAGTGGCTGATGCAGCCTCCGTGAACCAAACATGTGCAGTCTTCATGCTACAGTTAGACATATGTTCCAGAAAGGCCCGTCTATTGGAGGATTGGCTCCCCAGCCCACGACGCTAATGCCCTTTTAGAGGAAGGGCCTAGTGGATACTTTCTAGTCCTATAAAGGTTGTCTTGGAGGGTGTGTTGGGACCTGGACATCTCCTTCTGCTTCCAGTCGCCATGCTGAGGGCAGCTTCCTCTACCACACGTCCCTGCTACAATGTACTGTGCCACCAGGCCCAAAGCAACTGGGCCGTGGATCCTGGACTGAAGCCTCTGAAACTGTAAAAGCAAAAATAAAAAGCTAAAAATAAATAAAGTGGATTTACCTCAAATATTTGTTGAAGTAATGGAAATATGGTTAACATCCCTTGCCGTAACCCTCTCTCTCTGTCTCTCTGTCTCTCTGTCTCTGTCTCTCCTCTCTCCCCCATCTCCATATTCAACTCAGCCTCTGTGCACACTACCCACAGCTACAAGGTACTGCCTGGAACATACCTTGACTGCATTCATGCTGATGCCTCCTCTCTGCCTGCCACTGCCTTCTCTACTCACTATTCTCTTAATCATTTGACTCAAATAAGGGTCAAAGTCCTTGCATTAGCTACAAGACTATTCCCACTAATTCCCTCCTCCCTTCCCTCCACACAGAACACCATTATGGAGTTCCTTCAAACACAACTGGACAATTGCACTAGCTGCTCCGACTCCCAATGACCCTCTTTCCTGAGGTCCACAGGATCTTCCTTCCTTCCTTTCTTCCTCCTCCCCTCCCTCCCTCCTCCCCGCCCTCCTCCCCTCCCTTCTTCCCTTCATTCCTTCCAGGTTGAGGTCTCCAATTAAGCGCTTGCATCTTCACACAGCCATGTATGGAGTCCCAGAGCCCTAAGCACTGGTCTTACTTTTTTTTTTTGTATTTGTCACCTCCAAATCTGCTACATTCTTATATTATGTGTGCCACTGCCCATTTTCCTTCATTGGGATGTAAGATGAAGACCCCAGAGGGTATGACTCTTTGTTTTTCTTTCATGTTTCTCAAGCACCTATGACTCAAACATAACAAATGTTCCCAAAACAATTCGGGAGGAGTAAAGAAAGGGAGGATTTGTTGAGGTCCTCTGCATTCTATCACTACATTGGACTATTTTTATCTTCCTCTTCTCGAAGCTACGAAGTCTGCTTTGGACAAGCAGCTGAGCTTCTAGCAGTCTTTTTTTTTTTTTAACTATTAGATGGGGTTAATGCGTTATCAGGTTTACCCGCGGTGTAGATGAAATGAGCTTCTATGTTGGGACCAGTGCCTGGCACACACCGTCTTGGCTACATTAGCTGTTGTTATTGTTAGTATTGCTCTGTCTCCTGGGACAAAAATAGCAGACCCTGAGTGGAAATGCATGAATGGTCTATTTAGGTTCCTATTGCTGTGCTGAGTCACCATGACCAAAAGCAAGTACCGAGGACAAGGTTTATCTGGCTTACTCTTCACATATAGTCAATCCCTGAAGGAAGTCAGGACAGGAACTCAAACAGGCCAGGAATCTGGAGACTGGAGCTGATGCAGAGGCCATGGAGGGGTGCTGCTTACCGCCTTGCTCCTCATGGCTTGCTCAGCCTGCTTTCTTATAGAACCCAGGGCCATTAGCCCAGGGATGGCATCACCCACCGTTGGCTGGGCTCTCTTCCATCAATCGCTAATCAAGAAAATGCCCTAGAGGCTTGCCTACAACCAGGTCTTATGGAGGCATTTTCTCAGTTGAGGTTGAGATGACTTTAGCTTGAGATCACTTTACCTTTCGGCTTGTGTCAAGTTGACATAAAATTAGCCAGCACAGTGCATGAACTCATGTACGGCCAACAAGCAAAAGCTGGGAGGCAGGAGGGAACATGAATGAATCATGGACCAGACTCAGGACTGTGAGACTGTGCCAGGTGGAAAGAGGCAGGCATGGATAAATCCTGTGGGATAGAAAAGCCCACCTAGGAACTGGGCCTGCTTGGGGAAGAGTACAGAGAGAGAATGTTCACAAGGCCCACAGGGGAAAGGATGCCAGAGCTCAGGTAGGCGGGTGTGTACTCATGTGGAAAGGAAAGACTCTGTCCTCTGAACCCACAGCCATTACCATCATCAAAGGAGCTATGACTACTGCCATGGGGCCTCAGAACCAGGCTGCTTATAGTCTCTCATGGAAGCAGACAAGCAGGTCATTAGACCCTCAGATTTCAGATCCCCCCCCCTTCATCCTCCCAGCTGTGAGGAACTCCGCCCAAGCTACACACGCGGTCTTGGGAAGTGACAGACACACGGTGAGAACTCCGCCTGAGGAAGAAGGTGCTCCGCCTGAGGAAGAAGAAGGTGCTCCGCCTGAGAAGCCTCATCCATTCTGGAGTGAGACTTTCCAGGGAAGCAGACATTTGCTGACGTCTCCACAAGGGAAGTTCACAAAACACTTGGAAGAGCAACTGTAGTAGAAACAGAGGGTGAGCACATTGGGGGGCAGAACTATCAGTAAGACTAGTAAGACTCTCATCATTAAGAAGCAAACCTACCAGCGGCTTCAAAGCAAGAGTAGGAAGGTCCTCTCCATGCTCCACCAGCAGCAAAATACGAATCGGACTGAATCTTCCCTACCATTAATTTTAAATATACTTTAATTTTTATTAACAGGCTCTTTGGGTTTATTGCTCAATAGGGCAGGAGGCTGTTTTTCTTGTGAAAGAATATTTAGACTAGAAATCACCTTGCTGGCTAATGAAAAAGAGGAATCAAGCAGAGCCAAAATACAACATGAAGGCAAGCTCTGGCACCGCTGTCTCCACCTATCCTCATCAGACCTCAGCAGGCAGTAGAGGAGTTTCTCCTAAAGGTTAGAAGAGAAAGCTCCCTGTTCTCATTAAAGCCCTCCTAAGTTCTGATTAGGAACAGATGATGGTTTGAAAACACCTGCGTTCTCCAGATGCATCCAAACCACTTTCTACAGCAAAGGGGCGAGCTTTGATAGGGTGCAAGGTGAAAAGAACACAGCAGAGGAGTGAGGGCGGCAGGAATGACCTGCCTTTTCCACAGACAGCTGACAGCTCCTGCTCTTTATGCTAAATTGCTTCTCCCCTGGGCCCAGCAAAATTCACACTTACTTGTTAGTCTTTGATACTTGGTGGTGCTAAATATCTTAAAGCCAACAAAACCTTCTGAAGTCTAACACCTCTTTGTCCTGAGGACAGCCCAGCTCCTTCCTCTAGTTCCCAAGGGGCTTCTCAGCAGCCTGCTTCAGGGTTGCCAGATGAGGTACTCACTACTGCCATTTAGAAACAGGCCAAACCCTGTATCTCCAGGGGATCGTATTTCTTAGAATTTTTCAGGGTTAGAGCAGAGCACTTGCCTAGCCTATAAGGTTCAGGGTTTGATCTCAAGCACTAGAGAGATAAAATTTTACATTTTTTTCAGTACTAAGATCAGGACGCCAGTGAAACACATGTTGATATTTTATTTTTATTATTTTTGGGGGGTTTCATTGTTGTTGTTTTGGGACAAGGGCTCACAATGTACACCAGGCTAGCCTTGAATTCTCAGAGATCTACCTGCCTCCACCTCTGCCTCCTGAGTGCTGGGTTTAGGCATGTACCATTATGTCCAGCCTTATTGATGATGATGTTATTGTTGATTCAACCAGCATGTAAGTAAATGCATGATTCTTCTATCCTCTGATTATTGACACTTCTAAATGAAATGGCTGTATTCCTATTCATTTCTTTAGTGGCTGAAATCAGATCCAGAAGAAAGGTTTCCCTGCTCTTTAGAATAAAATGGCATGTCCAATACTCTGCTTCGACCCAGCAGACCTCCCTTTGGGGGATGTTGTCAGCAGGGCAGAGGGCACACACAGGTCAAGTAGGCTCAGGCAGTTACGGGCATGCAAGTTTGGCTTCACGTCACTCTACTGGGTCCTTGGAAACCCTTGTATTCTTTGACACCTTGCTTTGCATTGAGTCTATGGTCATTTAATCCAGTGGTTCTGAGAGTTTGATCAGTCTTAAAATCGTTAGCATCAGCATCTCCAGGGAAGAGGTGACCTAAAGATTTTCTGGCCTGCCCCTATACCTCCTGAATCCCAGCCTCTGGGGTGATCCAGGTCCTTGTCATGTATGGTCAGAAAACATGTATGGTCTTCTTTCAGCGGGCTCCACATAGAGTTCTGTCTTTAGCCTTTCTTTGTCAATGCTTTACCTGTGAAGTCTCCTTGTAAGGCTACTGGGACCCTGTCTGTGACAGCTCTGACAGGCAGAGAGGAGGTTGCAGACACCTAGGGAGGAAATCTCAAACCTTCTGGGGCCTCTCTGAATCTTCACACCTTTAAAAAGGGTGAGAACTCGCAAAGGGGGGTGGGGTGGACCCCAGCAAGCCCAACATCCTTAAAAGAAAAAAACAGCTGCTACCTTAAAGGGCAGCACAGCGAATGGAGGTGAGGAACCATAAAACATTTTTACTCTGACAAAGAGAGTCTCTTCAGGGCGGGTGATGGCGTGTTTAACACCAAAGGAGAAGGACAGGGCTCCAGGATGTTAATATGGGGACAGATGAGGTACAAGGGTGGGAAGAATCTGAGCTCTGACTTCGGTTGGCCACAGCCCTGTGGGAAGAGAACCAGGAATGAGATCAAGGCAGCAGAGAGAGCAGTATCTCAGCCATTAGAGCTGCCCAGCAATGGGTAGCATCTGAGGGGCACTGACTCTCCATGACTATGTGTCATAGACAGTACAGTAAAAACAATTTTTTAACTTTTTAATCACATCATCTATCTATCTATCTATCTATCTATCTATCTATCTATCTATCTATCTATCATCTATCATCTGTCTATCATCTATCTACTTATTTATTTATTGTGTGCATGTATATGTGTGCACATGTATGTAGACAACATGTCATAGCATGCACATGGAAGTCAGAGGACAACTTGCAGGAGATAATTCTCTCTTTCTACCACATGGGTCCCAGGGATTGAATTTAGTTCAGCAGGCTTGGTGGTAGGCCCCTTAACCCGCTGAACCATCTTGCTGGCCTAGGCAATTTTTGTATTAGGCAAGAAACTACAGAAGCCAACATTTTTCAGATCTTGGACAATGTCAGAGCAGAGCAACTTTTCTTCGGGTGTGATAATATGCCATGGTGCTTCAACTTAAGAAATAGCTCACCTGCCAGGAGGTGGTGGTGCGTGCCTTTAATCCCAGCACTAGGGAGGCAGGCAGGGGGAATCTCTGTAAATTCAAGACCTTGTAGCTAGCCTGGTCTACAAGAGCTAGTTTCAAGGTAAGCTCCAAAGCTACAGAGAAACCCTGTCAAACAAAGAAAAAATAAAAAAAAAGGAAGAAAGAAGAAAAGAAATAGCACATTCAAGAAGAGTCATCATGGCTCTCACCACATGACTTCTGAGACCCAGGACTTGGTCTCTTCCAATGCCAGCCCCTCTGACTCTTCATTTCTCTGATGACTTCTCTATTGTCCCCTCTCCTCAGCCATCTCCTGGGGTGCCCATCAGCTTCCTTAGTTGTGGTATCACCAAGATGGCAATGCCTAAGGGGAACAGGGAACATTTCAGTTGCAACCCCCTGCCTCCCAGGGCCCTCTCCAGGGATGGCACCCAGGCAAGGTGAGATTAGTGCTTTGAGAGCGTTGGTGCAGATGAAGGAAAGGGTGAACGAGTGGGCATACCCAAAGTCTTGCCAGCTGGTAGGGTTACTTTGGCCAACCCATGGGGTGGTAGTTCAGAGGCTGTCTGAATTTCCTAGGTGGAGAGCATCCCCAAATGTCAAGAGGGTGAATTTGAGATGGTCATGGGCTGTCGTGAAGGCTGTCCAGCCAGGGCCCTCCCTTCTCTGCTTAGCACTTGCAGGCTCTCGACTTTTTAAAATCCCAATGGAAACAGTTTTTGTCCAAGAATTCTTAGACTACTTAAACTTGTGGATTGTACAGACCCTATGATCACACTAACCTTCACAGCCATGGTTCTCAACCTGTGGTCGTGACTCTTTGGGGGTCGAATGACTCTTTCACAGGGGTTTCCTAAGAACATCAGAAAACACAGATATTTACATTACGATTCATAAAGTAGCAAAATTACCACCCAACATTTCAAGATGAATGCCAGGGGACTGGGGTGAAGCTCTCCAGTGAAATATTCCAGACTTCTTTGGATAAGAATGTTAGGGGCTGAGGCAATGCTTTTGAACAAAACAGGCACCTGCGTCTTCATTGACCATCTCATTATAAGATTCCATTTCGGAACAAGAGCCCCCGCAGCTGTTCCTAACCGAAGGAGCTGCCCGGAGCTGTGATGAATGCCGGCCAGCTCTTCCACTCAGTCCCTGCGACTGTCCCTCTTCGGTTCCACGCATAAATATAAAGTTAGGGTGGCTTACATACTGGGGTGGTTGTCCCATGCTTAACCGCCCCACTTCCGTGTGAGTGAGTCTCAGAAAAAATAAAAGATAAATAAAATCTTTGTGGGGAACTGGGAAGATGTTTCTTCCAGGCAGGAAAAGCTGTCCGTGTCACACTCTGACATCCCTTGTGGAAGGCAAAGCCATCCAAGTGACCACAGTCACTGGAGGAAATGAGGAAGCTCAGCTGTGAAGTGGAGAACAGAGGGTCACAGTCGGGGTGGGGACTGCGAAACCCTTCCACCCTGGGATCTCTGCGGGAAGCATTTAATACCAACCTGGCTCTCACCAGGGCCTCCGTTCCCTTCCAGACCTTGAGTCCTTGTGGTTCCTCAAGGTCCAACTTTGGACCTATGATCCCAAAGTGACAGATACTTCTTAACGCATTAATATTTATTTTTAGGAGGATCCGTTTTTTCACTGAAAGTCTTGCTGTGAGTGTTGAATCTTTGGGATAAATTACCTGGGCCAACCAGCTTTCAACTTGCCAAACTGATAGACCCAAGCCAAAAGATGAACAATAATATGTTCTTCAGTATTAAGATTGTGGCTGGTTTTTATGTCCATGAGAATATATTTTTATTTATTTATTTTTAAAGATTTTCTTTATTATGTATACAATGTTCTGCTGCATGTCTGCTTGCGTGCCAGAAGAGGGCATCAGATCTCATTACAGATGCTGTGAGCCACCCATATTGGTTGCAGAGAATTGAACTCAGGACCTCAAGAAGATCAGACTGTGCTCTTAACCACTGAGCCGTCTCTCCAGCCCAAGAATATATTTTTTAAAAATTAGTATAAGGAGAGGGCTGGAAAGATGCCTCAGCAGTTAAGAGTACTGGCTGCTTTAGTAGAGGATCTGAATTCAGTTCCCAGCAACCACATGGTGACTCACAACCATGTGTATGTAATCCAGTGTCAGAGGATCTGACACCCTTTCCCAGCCTTCATGGGCACCAGCGCACAGACTAGCACATAAAATAAAATAATTTAAGAATCCTTTTTTTAAAGCAGTATTTATAGCTGGACATGGTGGTGCATGCCTTTAATTCCAGCACTCAGGAGGAAGAGGCAGGCAGATCTGTGAGTTTGACACCAGCCCGATCTACAAACTGAGTTCCGAGATAGCCAGGACAAACAGAGAAACCCTGTCTTGAAAAGTCAATAAACAAACAAACAACAAAACAAAACAAAGCAAAAAGGTATTTATCTAGTCTTTTTGGAGATCACCCCTCCATCAGAAAGGCTTCCCGGTGCTTAGTAGCTATCCTCGGTGGTATCTGCCCACGGTGGTATCTGCCCACGGTGGTATCTGACACACATTAAGCCCCTCATTCAAAGGAGGCACTCTAGTTTTGTATAACATATAGAAATAAAGCCTCTTAATTTCATTCGGGTCTTTTTATTTATTTATTTGTTTGTTTATTTTAGCTTTGAAAGTTTTCATTCTTTAAATAGGAGAATGTTTAAAATGGCATGTTTTTTTAAGGAATTTAAGTATATTTGCATATTTATTTCAGATCTTATTTTTTTTAATAGGCATGGAAAGGGTAGGCATGAAGCTAATGCGGCCTATCCTACCCAAACCCCTGTGGGGTCCTGTGTCTGAGAAACGTGAGTATTCAGATTTTATTTATGCATAATTTAGAGGTGTCTATAAATGCAGATATACTTTGACCAGCTTTTTGAGAAATTTTATTTGAATATTAACTTTTAACAATGATGGAGTAATCTCTATTGCATCCTTAGATCTGATTCACAAGTACAAAGGGTATTCAAATCTAGAAAGGTGCTGGACTTCATTCTTGGACAGACTCTGTTTAGCTAAATTCTTTGTTCAGAAAGCAATGAATTTGCATCTTGATCCTGTGAGCCTAACCAACTATGCACTATGGTCTATGTGAGTGAAATAAAATTGGACTCCAAACTTTCCCCTAAATAATTAAGTGTATGATGCTTGTTAATAAAAATATTATTGCTAGAAAAATGAATACTTCATTATTTTTTTAAAGCACATTATTTTAGGGCTGAAGAGGTAACTCGGTGGTTAAGAACACTGATTGCTCTTCTTGAGTTTGAGTCCCAGGACCACATGGCTCACAGCTGTCTGGAAGCCCAGCTCAGGGGATCTACCACCCTCTTCGGGCCTATTTGGGCATTGCACATATATGGTAGACACATTTACATGCAGGCAAAACACTCACAGATGTATATAGCAAAAAAAAATCTTTTTAAAATACCACTCAGTAGAATAATACCCTAAATGTATGTGAGTCTTTAAAACTGGCTAATCAAAGAACATATGACGTAGGTGAGACTCTACACAACCATGCTAGTCTAGGAAGCTTATGTTCAGACTGTAGGTAAAAAATATTATAAATATGCAAAATATTTTAAGTCTTACCCTAGATGCCAGGAAGCCACATTTCAGTTTTATTAACACGAGAGACAATGGCACAATGGCGAACCTCAGCTTGAATCTCTCCATGCGTTTTTAGCAGGGGCACTAACGTGTGTCGTGGAACCTCATTTGGGCTACCTTCTGCATCCACGTCTCATGTGCGGTGCAGTGTGGAGCCTTGGTTTACTCGTTCACTTCCAGGCTGGCGGACGCCGGCTGCTTCTCATGCCCCAGGACAGAAGCAAGAGCAGGGTGTCTGTTTAGTCTGGAAACGTGTTAGCACAGCAGACGCGGAGACCCCTTCTCTGCGCCTGGAAGAGACATCATTCTGGAAATCTGAAGAGCCGTGAGGCCTTCCCATCTTCCTGTACGTCTAGCCTGAACTCTCAACATGATGGGATTTGGGCCCGAGCTGAGGGGCAGCCAAACCATCCCTGCTCTGGAGGAAGTCACCTTGGATGGAGTCTAGGTGAGAGCTCTGAGATCTCCGGAGGATTCGCTTGAAGGTACAAACCACTGAGCTTGCCCGAGGAGCACAACTCAGAACTGGGCGCTGACGGCTGAAAAAGGGCAGGCAGATGACAAGGACCAACACACACTAACATCACATGGCACCGCCGTGGTCGTCTGCTCCTAGCATTAAAGTGTCTCTATGGGAGCAGCTTCACTAGTGAGCTGAAGGAAGCTCTAGTGCCCTACACCAAAGAAGTGCCCGGTTAGCGAATGCTGATTTCCACCGCTGCACCCTATTAACCGCCAGGGGTCGCTGTTCTTCCAACAACTCAAGGCCAGCCATTGAACCGAGGGCACCTCTCAGAAGACAGAGAACACAGGGTAAGCGGAGGAAGAACTGCCAGGAGGGTGGCCCTGGCTGGCTATCCCTCGACAGCTCCTCTGGTGTTCCAGTCTTATGTAGTAACCCATCTTTCTCCCCGGACTCAGGAATCTGTTCTGCTGATGCAGGCTCTTCCCAATGGAGCCCATAGGAGATTAGATGCTCTCACATCCTGACTGCCATTGAGTCTCCTTCTTAGCCGCTCTTCTGTCTAGCAGGGGGACAGGATGGGCTTACACACCACACAGCAAGTGATGGAAGGGCGATGAGGGAGGATTGTCTTTGCCCTGTGGACCCCTGTCTCAAGGCCTGGCTCAGCGAACCGCTTCTGATCTTTCCTCTCCTAGTTCCTAAACAGCTTCCTCATTCAGTCGGCCAGGCAGTCTTTTATTCAACAGATGTTGCAGCTGCTCTCTGACGCTTCTCTTCCTGGACTGACATCTTTTTAGCGCCCTGTTGCAAAGCCCTGCCTGGGAACTCATTCTTCCTGCTCTGCTCTACCGAACCATAAACTCTCCAAGAGCAAGGCTCCTTCTACTGCCGCACAGCGCCCTGCCTCTAGGAGCGGAGTCGACGAATGTGCCACGTGAGGTGGACAAACACAGTCTCTGGAAGGGAGGCACTAAGTATAGGCCTGGGAAGGCAGTCTCAGCAGCATGTGGAGAGGCTCTCCTTGTGAGTCCCAGGGCCCCAGACGACCTTACTGGGATTAGATGGGAGGTTGTGCTGGTGAAAGCTGTTATTAAGATGGCTGCTGGTAGGCAGGGTATGCTGGGGGCTGGGGTGGGGAAGGCATAGCCATTGTATTTCTTATATCTTCTTAGTTATAAGAGCTGATCAAAGGCAGTGTGAGGCCTGTCTGTGTAATCCTGAGATTCCAGGTCAGCAGTTAAGGCTAACTGGGGGGCTCTTCTGGTAGTCAGCCCAGCACCTGGCTCTGTGACTAACTCACTGTGGTCCTGGACAAGACCCTCCCCCTTGTTGGACACTGGTATACCCATCTGCAGTAGAGTCCGGTATCTGCCCATTGTAGGCACTCTGGTCTGGCAATTCTCTGAAGAAATCGGAAGGCCTCCTAGGCTGTTCCCTACGGAAGTGTAAATACCTTCCAAATGGTTTCTCTCCTGGAGACAGAAGACAAGATCTGCCCTGGGGGAGATTTGATTTCTAGGACTTAGCTGAACCAAAAATTCAGAGGGAAGGGTCTTGTTTAAAGAGAGTGATCATGGGCAATGCAGGGGACAGGGGAGTGCAGAGGTGGCAAGTCAGGCTGGGACCTTCAGGTCAGGGACTGCTCTCACACTGGACCTCAGCAAAGACCAGAAAGTGGCACCTGCTCTCATAGCTCAAGTTCCTCTCATGTGACTTAAGGAGTAGGGTCTGATTTTCATATCTTGCTTGTCCCAGTGGCTAGATGTCCTGATACGGCAGACTGGGTTCTGTAGGACCAACACTGCAATGTCGGGAGGACGGTGTGGGGAGCACCCGGTGTCTGTGAAGGGAGGACGGTATTGGGAGGACCCAGTGCCTGTGAAGTGAGGCGGTGTTGGGAGGACCTGGTACCTGTGAGGGGAGGATGGCGTTGGGAGCAGGTGATGTCTGTGAAGGGAGGACGGTGTTGGGAGGACCCAGTGCCTGTGAAGGGAGGACGGTGTGGGGAGGACCCTGTGTCTTTGAAGGGAGGACGGTGTTGGGAGGACCCAGTACCTGTGAAGGCAGGACGGTGTGGGGAGGACCCAGTGTCTGTGAAAGGAGCTTGCCTTTGTAGTAAAGGAGTTCCCCATCAGCTGGTTCCTGGTTTTCTGGCCTGGCCGTTTTGAAATGCCTGGCAGTTCTCTCTCACCACTTCCGTCCCTACTCCTGCTTTAGCTCTGCTTCTGGTAATATGCTCTCTGCTGGGTCACAGTGACGTCAGGATTTAGTTCTATATAAAGAAAGGTACGTATTTCCCCTTCTTCCACTATTCTGTGTGATTTGGCCAAATGGCCTTCAAGTGAGGGCATGGGAGGGGGCTAAGAAAGAGACGTGGGCTGAGTCCTCGTAAGGAGGACCCTCTGACCTCAGGGACTCCAGTGCCTTACAGATACCATCCTTACCCTGAAGTCTGAGCCCAGTCTGCCATGACACCCACTTGACCTGGCCTTTCTCCATGACAGCAAATATATGTGGCTGTATTATTATCAATAATGAAATAGCAATAGGAACCATGCCTTGCTGGGTTCTGCAAACCATGGGCCTCACAGGGGCTTAGTGCAAAGAACAGCTTAAGATTCTCAGCTCATCTTTTCATTCTCCTCAAAGTCGTCTCCGGACAGTTTCTGGGTCAAAGGGTAACCGGCAGTGACCTAAGAGCAGAAGCTCTGGACTTACCCTAAAAGGAAACAGAGCTCCATCCTCAGAGCAAGGTGATTTCAGAACTGGGAGAAGGAGCATATTCAGTTTGCAAGATAGCTCAGAAACGTCTTGAGCCAGAAAATAAACAACGGGGTCATCAAAGCAGAAAGAAGTAGCAGCCATCCTGTGAGCCTCCTAAAGGCCAAATCTGGAAAATGTGTGCACCACAGAAAAAGAGTGCTAGCCTTAGCACTCACTGAGCAGGGGGTCCATAGCAACAGGGGTAGCCTTAGCACTCACTGAGCTGGGTTTCCATAGCAACAGGGGTAGCCTTAGCACTCACTGAGCTGGGTTTCCATAGCAACAGGGGTAGCCTTAGCACTCACTGAGCTGGGGGTCCATAGCAATAGGGGTAGCCTTAGCACTCACTGAGCTGGGTTTCCATAGCAATAGGGGTAGCCTTAGCACTCACTGAGCTGGGTTTCCATAGCAACAGGGGTAGCCTTAGCACTCACTGAGCAGGGGGTCCATAGCAATAGGGATAGCCTTAGCACTCACTGAGCGGGGAGTGGGGAAATGCCTCAGTTGGCAAAGCACCCGTCATGCAAGCATGGGATCGTGAGTTAAGATTCTCAGCTCTCACACAAGAGCTGGGCTCAGAAGGACATGTCTGTAGCCTTTTATGGGGCAACAGGAAATACAGAGACAGGCAGATTCCTGGACATACTGACCAGCTAGTCCAGCTCAGCTGATGAGCTTCAGCAAGACACTGTCTCAAAAAAAAAAAAAAAAAAAACATGGCGGAAAGTTATTGAGGAAGATTCCTCGTGTTGACCTCTAACCTCCACACACACACACACATATGTACCTTCACACCCCCAGAGAACATAAACACACACACACACGGAAACCCACTGAAGGAAATATGAATTCCTGATTCTACACTAATATAGGCAAATGAATAAACAGAGTGAGAGGAACGGTCTTCCTTGCTTTATCACAAATGCAGACGGGAGGATGGAACTAGAAAAATCACCATCTTGTGCAGAAGAAACTGTGATGGGGATTAAGATCTGCATATTAGCGTCAAAGACTCTTTCTCCAAGACACTCTTTGACCACAAAGGATAGAGTAAGCCTTTGTGGTAGAGGAACTGATAGACATCACCTTCATCAGCCGATCAAAGCTAACACCCAGCCCCCCAAGTGGGATGAGCTGATGCCATGTGTCTCCTGCTCTGATGCACAGAGACGGGCGGCTTCCTGGATGTGGATGTCTCCCCCGCCCACCAGCAGAAGCTAATCACAAGGAAAGGACTAGACGTAAGTCTGCAAAATAACTGACCTGCAATCTTCCAAAGCATCACTGTCAAGATGTCAAAGAAGCATGGGGGAGGGGCTGTCACATACTGAAGGAGACCAGAACGAAAAGAATATTATCAAGCTAGAATGCTGGCAGAGTGAGTCTGACTGCAGGCCAGACGCATGGTAAGGCTGATGCTAAACTTTTCTTTTCCTCCCTCCACCCTCATTTTTATTTATTTCTTTTTCTCAGCTTTTAGAGTACTGGGCTCTTTACAAATACTCTAACACTGAGCTACAAATCCCAGCTCGACAGTAAATTACTTGATTTTGAATGTGGTTGTATAAGAAATGGGGAACTGAAGGGTGAATAGTCACCCTGTTCCTAACTTACCAACCAATATAACTAATAAGCAGAGATAAAAGAGATAAAAGCTAATATGAGTAGATAAAAAAAAAAAGCAAAGAGACAGCGATAAAGCAATAGGAGAAAACAAAAACACCTAATAATTTTAGGTAGAGAGAAAAGGACTTTTTGTATTCTTTTCTCTAGATTTAAAATTTTATTTTTATGCAATTAAATTTAAAATTCCAGTGGCTCCAAAGCCCTCTTCTGGCCATTGTGCACATGGTGCACACACATATACACACGTGTAAAAAAGCACATGGTGCACACACAATTAGGCATATACACACATGTAAAAAATTTTTAAAATAAAATAATTCCAAAGCAAAAATTTGCAAAGAGAACATAAAATAATGAAGCTTTTATAAGAGCCCTGAAAAGGGGCTCAGAAGTCTGGGCTTTGGGAAGGGCTGGAGGGTCAGACACCAGCATTCTGGAAAGGTGGGGTATTACAGGCCTGAATGAAGCTATTTCGACTCTAGTTTATACCTGCTTTCAGGGGTCGCTGTCTGGAATCCTAGGAGTGAAGCTTCTCCTGAGCCTGCATGGATGGGACTGACTTTATTAACAGTGCCATGTCTAGGGCACGGGCATGATTGTGGGCTGCCGGCCTACAGTGAAGAGCCTGGATTTGTGATATCAGACACCGGTATGAGCACGCTATACACTTCTTGCCTAAGTTTTGGTGAAACTCTGTCAAACACATGATTGAATTATCCCATTTCCCCCGTGAGAAAGCTGAGTCTCAGTCAGGTGAAGCAGGACTTCTTTGGTTTACTCTAGGGTTGGTCCCCTCCCAAGCTCTAGCCTGACAGGCATACCTGGGTCTGCCCACCCTGTCCTGGGCACATGCGCTTTCCTTTGCCTGCCCCTATTTGTTTCTCAGCTTATTGATCTTAGGACACAGTCAAGACTGAATCAAGATCTCCTGCCTCTTAATCTTGGGTTTCACTGACATTTAGACAACAATGGGGCTAAATCCAGCTTTGCCGTACGCTAAACTGGCTGTTTTCTAACCAATTAGAATCTAACCGTCTGAAGAGCTGAACAACACATAGGCACTCTCCCAAGAAACAGGTGCCAAGAATGGAGAAAATAAGATGGGACAGACTGGAAAGGGTAGTGGTGGCAGCCAGCTGTCCTTTCCTTCCTTGTCAATCATATCAGGTCAGCAGATATGTCCCAACACTGGACCTCAGTTCCCCGCTCTGTGAAAGGAATCAGTAAGGAAAGGGCTGGCGTTCTGACCTGAGGTCGAATGTCTGAAACCTCACATCAGTGGGTCTAGGCTGGGCTGTGGGCTCTTGATGGTCCACCATCTGAGACTCCAGGCGGTCCCTGCTGGGGGCCAGTGAGTCCTGGAACTCACACTCCTCCCTCCCATCTCTGTCCACCTTCTAGGACTCTCTCTGTTCCATTCCCTTGCCAGCTGCCAGTGGGCCACTTTGCACATCTCTGGTGGCTTACAGGAACCCTAATGCTGCCAGTGAGTGGATCTGGAGGCTCAGGAAGGCTGGGTGAGAGGAAAGAAGCCTTATTTTTACAAATGGTGTCCCCACGGCAAACTAAATCCAGTATTGATATCACAGTCTGAGGACCAAGGGCCACCCTCAGCCCTGGGGCAGACTCTCCATCTAAGACTCCAGCCCCTCACCATGACTGTGGGCCCCTTCCCTCACTTGCTTCTCAGCTGGGGACTCGCTTACTCCTCATTTTGCCCCTGCCTAGGTCCTGGCTCCTGGACCAGTTCCCAACGGGGATGAAAGACCACATCTGACAAAGTGACTCCAGCTGACAGACCTCTAAGCCTTTGTGTCCTCTGTGAAGTGGGATGACGAGGCCTCACAGAGCATGTGATGTGCTTAGCTCCAGGCCTGACGGAGCGAGAGCTCGGAGGGCCGTCTGTTACTACGGAACGTCTGGCTCACCTGGTGTCCTTCATCACGTCCTGCTCTCAGCCTTGGGCTTCTGGCTTACTCCTCACCAGACTCTCTCTGTCCCTGAGTGTCCTGCTGTCTGACACTCAGCATCATTTCTATCGCTCAGGTCCCCAGACAGGGGCTCCATTATTTTCCCTGGGTACACTGCAGGAGGTCTTCTTTCATTCTGGGGCAGGACAGAGGGCACCCAGAACATAGATTACAGGCCTTGGGCCGCCTGGAAGAATACCACAGGCATCTCTCCCAGGAACATCTCCCTTGGACCACCTTGGTCAGGTGCTGGAATGTCCCAGATCAGCCATAGGCAGCATGTCCGTCTGCCTGAAATGCCTTGCTGGCCACAGTCTCCTGGCATCTGAGGGATGCTCCACAGGGCAGGGGCTCCCCTCCCCCTCCAGGAGATGCATTATCAAGGTAGCGTAAAAACACTGAAAGGGATAAAATGATGCCATTATCAAATGAAATTAAGGGCGGGGACCTCTTTACTTGCTGGATGTAACTAAGGAGTTTCCAGGGCTTCCTTTGCTCCCCTCTCCTCCCCTCTTCAAGGTTCCAAACTCTTGCTTCAGACTCGCCCTCCAGCTTGGCATCAGATCCACCAGTGAGGGTTGTCTCCATGACAATAGCTCCTCCTTCAGCTTCTGAGGAGTCCTCTGAGCTCCTTCACACTGATACACACATCTTGCCTGTGTTGTGTTTATGCAGTGCAGCTCTACGTTTTCCTGAAGAACTGACAAGAGTAACAACTGAAGAGACATAGTCAGCTGGGCCAAGGCAGAGGCCAGGATGAGGAAGAAGAACCTGTCAAACAAAGGAGAGGGCTTGGAAAAGGGACCTGGGATGGAGGAGGACGAAACAAGACAACAAACTAAAAGAAAGGGCAGGAGAGAGACATAGTGCGGGGAAAGTTTGGAAAAGTAGGCTGAGGTTAGGTCGTGCAGGGTCTGTAGGCTGTGTAATGACAACGACCATGGTCCTGAGAGCAACATCCTTCAACCTAGAGAAGTAACAACCAGAGGTGGCCAGATGTGAGTCTGAAGGCACCACTCTGCTAGCGGAGAGCAGACAGCAGCAAGCAGGGATAGCTCCATGAATGCGCAGACACAGCTGCAGAAAAGAGCTTTTCCAGGGTCTGGTGCTCTGACCCTGCTGTCTTCAAATTCCAAATAATTTTCAGATAAATTAATTAATCGTGTATAATACTGTGTGTGTGCACATGCGCATGCATGTGTACACATCATGTATGAGAGTGTGTGCGCATGACTCAGAACACATGTGAAAATCAGGACAGTTTGTGACAGAGGGTCTCTCCTATCATGTGGGTTCTAGGGATTGAACTTATATCTTCAGGCTTGGTGGCACACATCTTTATCAGCTGAGCCATCTTGCTGGTCTGTCTATGATTTTTCAAGAGCAGTCTGGTGTGACAATGATGCTTCCAGGGCTAGCTTCATGTGTGGTAACCTCCCACTGCCTCACTCGGGCTGGTCCTCTGCCCTCCCTCTCTCTACTCCTGCCTAGATTCCTTCTGCCTACAGCAGGGATCCAGCTGCAGGTTTCTAGAGAGTGGAGTTAGGAATATTCCCAATAGCATCTCAGCATGGGCCATGGCAGTGGTCCCTGGTCCAGACTGACAACACATGACATATTCAGCAGAAACATTTCTATTCCATGTACCTGGTGAATCCCCGCCCATTTGTAATACCCCTGGGGATTGCCTGTCCTCCATAGACTGAGGAGTCAGGCCATGATAAATGGAGATGCCTGGCTCAACTTCCCTGTCCCCAGCAGAACACAGGCCAATCTGGTACCTGGCAGGAAACCTCTGAACTTGATAGATTTCAGTATGCATTCTATAAATATTCATACTGAAGGAAGTGCAACTTTAAATAGTAACTAAAACCACCATAGGCATGGAGACACCCCAGACATCCACCAGTGGCATTGTTCTTGTTGCTTACGTGACTCGAAGGACAAAGCGGCCCTGAGAGCTGAATCCTGCCAGGTGGCTGGCTGTGGTAATCAATGCTGTGACAACCGATTCTGCAATTTATTTTTAGTCCTCAGACCTATGACTTCTTGAAGTCTTCAAACATACATGTTCAAACTGCTCTGTCTAACAGTCTGGGCTGACCTGGGGCACAGCTGCCTAGACTTGAAGGCAAATTGCTTTGAAGCAGCAGGAACAGCCATTAAAGAGCTGGGACTTTCAAGGCCAGGTCCCCCTCCCTGAGGACCGGGTTTGGTGTGGGCAATGGCTGGTGAGGGAGGGAACCACGTTCACATACAGTTCCATTTCCTGACAGCTTCTTACAGACCTCTGTCCTATTCTTCCATTCTCCCATCTCCTCTACATCCCTCCAGTTCCCTCACCGCTCATCCCCCATGGTGGTACCATCTGGGCATTATTGTTCTTACAAACCCCCTCCCTCCTTAGTACCCACCTCCCTCTCCACAACAGTCTTCCGATTCCACCCATAATGAGAGATCTTTCTGGAACTTGTCTTTTAGTCTATAATTCCCTTAGTGAAGAAACCACGTCTGCTTCCCCTCCTGGCAGACATGTCCCAGCAGGGTCTGACATGAGATGGTGTCCAGCAGCCTTTGCAGATCTAAGCTGAGGAGAAGGTCTCACGGTCACCGTGATTTTCTCCAGCATCTGTAACATCCCCAAAGGGTCTGCTCTCACAGCAACAAGGCCGTGTGGCTGAGTGTGGCTATCTACTCTTAGCCAATGAGACACCCAGGAGATCTCCCAGAGGGCTGAGGAGCAAGACTTTGACAAAGACAGCATAGACTTCACTTTTCTTAATTTGATGTGGCTGCATCTGGAGGGGTGGGCTAGAGATGCCACATCTGGAGGGGTAGACTAGAGATGCCACCACGCGCAGGGAGGAAGACCATCAGCAGAAGAGGAATTGAGAGAAGCCGAGCCGGAGCCTCAATGCTCGCCAGCTTGAGAAGCCCCGCTTCCACATCCCTGTGCAGCTGACAGTAATGCTCTCCCTGTCACGTACTCTTATTCGTATTTTGTATGGTGAAAAGCCTTCCCAGCCAATACATATAACACTGTGAACACAAAACCACGTGCCAAGCCCAACAGCGTCTTTTGGCTCAGGTTTTCCACATGTCTGCTGGGGAGAGGGGCCTGGAGGCAGAACTGGCATGTTGGCAGAAATAACTGCCGAGGCCAAGGGCGTTTGCCTTGGTGTCATTTAGGCCTGGGACACAGCGGCCCTCTGCTTCTTGGCCCTTAGAACTTGAGGGCGTTAAGGTAATCGTTGAATTTCTCCATCAATGATGAGTGTGGAATGCATAAGGACTGGGAGACTTGATGCTGCACTGGTACTTAGTAAGGAGTCCAGAGCAAAACTGGCTGCTGTTCTGGGGCTGTAAAAGGCAAATGGTGAGCCGGGTGGTGGTGGCACACGCCTTTAATCCCAGCACTCTGGAGGCAGAGGCAGGAGAATCTCTGTGAGTTCGAGGCCAGCCTGGCCTACAAGAGCTAGTTCCAGGATAGGCTCCAAAGCTCTAAGAAGAAGAAGAAGAAGAAGAAGAAGAAGAAGAAGAAGAAGAAGAAGAAGAAGAAGAAGAAGAAGAAGAAGAAGAAGAAGAAGAAGAAGAAGAAGAAGAAGAAGAAGAAGAAGAAGAAGGCGGCAAATGGTGAAGGAAGAGCTTATCCAGGGAAGGTCTGAAGGATGGAAGAATTTGCCTTGGGAATGAGGACCAAGGGAAGCAGTCCAGAAAAGCGGATCAGATACGTGCCACCTGCACTCCCAGGACTCAGCGCCTCCTTGTTCACTGCTGTGTGCACCTGGCTATCTATCTGTTCTGCAGGATCAGAGTTCAGTTCCCAGCACCTACACTGGGCAGCTCTCAACTGCCTGTAACCCCGGCTCCAGAGAGCTCTGGCGCCCTCTTCTGGCCTCTGCAGGCATTTGCATTCACATAGGAGACACGCACCTATCCATACAAATAAAAATAAAAAAATGAATCTTTTTAGTATTAGCTCAAGTCCCAGGGGTCCAGAGCTAAAGGCATCCAGCACCAGGCCCACTGTGCTTCTTCTCGGAGGGTTGTTGAAGGAAGCCTGGGTGTGCCTCTCTCTAAGCCCTGCCATGTGTAACCTGCACTTGGGAGTGGAGCTGCCTGATCAGCTCCGCTGTCCTAAGGTAGGCCTCGGTGAAGGTGGTGATTTGTGGGCAGTCTCTGACTCATCCTTTTCATCAGCCCACCCTAGCCTCAGGACTCCCAGAATCCTCTTCTGCTGAGTGGGCAAACCCCATCTCCAGACTGTGTTCCTTGGGACCTCCCCTACAAAGAGAAATTCCGGAAGTATCTCTGATGCGAAATCCTCTACCACAGGCTGGAGTGGCAGATAGAGGAGGCTGAGGCTCTGAGTTTGAAGGTCAGTCAAGGTCCTTCAGCTACTGAAGAGAAAAAGGCCCAAATTAACCAAAAACTGAGCCAGAACTCCAGGGCTCCAGACTCCTGTCTTTCTGTCTCTCACAGTCTGGGACTGAAGATGGAATTCGTGTAGATTTGCACAGACAGGGACCCATGCCACCTCAGAGTGAGCTCCCCTAAGCTGGTCACCTGCTTACTCCACCTCTGTGCTCACACAGCCGCTGGAGCACAGCTGAGTCTGCCCCATACTGCCAACAACTTAAAGGTGGTGCCTAGTCTAAGGCATGAACAGCTAGGGTTGGAATGAAGTGGGGGTGTCCCAGTCCTGGGTGAGACCCCAAGAACCTATCCTCTTGTGGCTTGGGCAGGTGGGCAACAGCCACGGGACTCCTAACGTGATGGTTCTAAGGTTAAACTGGGCCAGGGCACGGGAGCAGGCATCAGGGTGGCAGGTGGCAGGCGGGGCCGCACAGAAGAAAGCAGCAGCTCTACTTCCTGTGGGTTAGAGCCCTGCGCCTGCCGCGGAGAGTTTGCACAAATCTTCCCGTGCTGGCCTCAGGCTGCCTGCCTGCCTTCCTGGCCTGTTGCACATCCTGCCTCTCTCTCTCCCACTCTCTGTCTGCCACCTGGGCTGCCTGCCCTGGGCCTCAGCCTGAGTTCGCCATCACCCGAGCTGGCGAGGGCCCGGACTGGACATCGTGGCCCACCCTCTCATCGCCGGGCAAGGCTCCTTCCTCATTTCGCTGCTGATTCTAGCCCCAAACAAAACAGGTTGAGCCCTTTTCCCTCCCTCCGGCAGTTGTCTCTGGCTTGTGGCTGCTTTCTGAGCTTGCAGACAGCGCCGGCTGGAAACAGGAGGGAGGAGGGCCTGGGCCAGCCGTGGACGGGACCAGGAGGAGCTCCTGACTCCTGGCCCATGTTCAGACCTGCTTGAGGCATTCGACACAACAGACAGACGCCCGAGGATGATGGCCCAGCTGCAGTTCCGAGATGCCTTCTGGGTGAGTGGAGTCCCTGGGGGCGGTGAGTTTGTGGAACAGGTCCAGTCAGGCATAAATGACCCAGGAGGGCGACACAGGGGTGCAGTCCTGTGAAGGGAATTTTCTCGTAAAAATTGTACCCTGACTTTGGTCTTAATTATCAGAGAGGTGGTCTGAGCTACAGCGTCTACTGACTTGGAAGGCAAAAGAGCAGCTCTGACTGAGCTAATGATTTCTCTACAGAAATCACCCCCGCAGCCGGCAGAGGCATGTTCTCTGTGATCCCGCAGCCTGGCTCTCCTCTGGGTCCTGCAGCCCCAATAGCAGAGCTTACCAGGACCGCCTCTAATGGGGGATTTGAGGCGGACACGGGGAGAGGGGAGGGGGACCACGAGGGAGTCAGCAGCCCTAGCGCCAAGCCACCTTTTGTTCAGTTTGGTCCTCGGCTTTGGATGAGATTACTTTTTCTCCCTGGGCCTCAGTTCCTATGTCTCTATGATGGAGACCAATACAAATAAGCATGGGACAGCTGGAGGTGACCCAGTGATAAAGCCCTGGCGCACTGTCCCTGTCCTTTCTGTCTCTCACCTCTGAGCCCCTATACACCTCAGGTCACTGAAGGAGGCCACTGAGCTAGGCGGCTCCCTGCTTGCCTTTTCAGATTCAGCACAGGTGTAAGTCAAATCTTTTCACCCAGGAAATAAGGGGATCTGGTCAGTGACGGCAGTCAGAGGGCTTGGCCCAGGCCACAGCTCACCCTTCCCTCTTGCTTTTCCACCTTCAGCTCTTCCTCTGCTCCCCCAAATCCACCCCACCCCAACTGTCCTCTGTGACTCTTAGAGACAAGTTGAGACCTTTTGGCTAAAGCTGGGGACAGGTTTCTCCTGAGGGTGACACCGCCGACCCCACAGGGGACTCTCTGGTTTTCTCACTCATGTGTTCCCACCCGAGCCTCAGCCTGGGCCCTTTCTTGGGGTTGCAGCCAAGAGGACGAAAGTTAAAAAAGCCACCCCTTCCTTCCTTTCCGGCCAGCTTTGCGTGAGGCCCATGCTAGAGCATGAGTTGAGAGGCCTTCCTCCCTTGAAACTGCCTGCAAAGAGGAGAGAGTACCTCGTGCCTGCCTGGCCTTCAGTTTCCCTCTTTACAAACGAAGTGTAAGACCAGTCCTGAGCTGTGGACGAAGGCAGCTGCCTTGCCCATCTCGTTCACAAGGGCTTTCGTTGCTCAAGCTGACAGCCAGAATCCAACTGCTGCTCTGATTTGGAGTTCTGCAGCCATCTAACCCTACTCTCCCTATCCCAACCCCACACTCTTGGGCTCTCCTCCTCTAGATGCCCCAGGGGCAGGGTCCAGGCAGAAGGACAGTGTATGTGGCATCAGGGTGTGGCTCAGTGGCGGCGGCAGCACCCAGCTCACCCAGGGCCGCTTCCTGCATGGTGTCACACCCACACCCTGTACTTGCCACACCTCTAGGCTACTGCAAACCTCAGGGACTTCAGGTGCCTTCTCATTTCCAGGGCTGACTTCCCGGGCCTGGGTTAGGAGGAGCATCCCAGAGAAGGCAGAGCAGGGATGAGGAGGAAGGTGGACCGTGGAAGGCTTTCACGCTGCGCTTGACATCTCTTGTGCAGCCCAGCAGCACACCCTCGGAAAACAGCCTTAGGCCTAGAGCAGTGGCACCTGCTTGCCCTCTCAGCTCAGGGAGCAGAGACAAGAGGGTCAAAGGAAGTCCAAGCCTGGTCTGCATAGTAAGAGCGTGGAGAGGAGAGAGAGAGAGAGAGAGAGAGAGAGAGAGAGAGAGAGAGAGAGAGAGAGAGAACAAGGCAGTGGGTGTGGCGAGGAAGAAAGCAAGGGAAGAAAATGACATCTAGCCTTTTATTTTTTTAACAAAATTTTATTTTTATTTTATGTGTATGGGTATTGAATCTGTGTACCATGTGCATACAATGCCAGTGGAGGCCAGAAGAGGGTGTCAGATCCTCCGAACTGCAGTTAAAGATGGTTGTAAGATACCTTACGGGAGTAGGGATTAAACCCAGGTCCTCTGAAAAAACAGCTAATGCTCTTAGCCATTGAGCCAACTCCCTAACCGCAACATCTAGTTTTTAAGTTGTGTAAGGAAGCTTCTGAGCTGGATGCAACATATATAGTCTCAGAAGACAACATTTTTCTGGCCACTTTGTCTATCCTGAAGACAGGTGGGAACCAGCAGTACTGGTTTAACTTCCTTTCTGTTTATCCTTTGTGTCTTTGACATCGTGACTCCACATCAAGTCTCCTGATTTTACCCATCTCTTCCACCCCCCATAAAACAAATTAGAATTTGAGAGAAGGAAGGGGAGCCGGAGAGATGGCTCAGAGGTTAAGAGCGCCGCCTGCTCCGCCCAAGGTCACAAGTTCGATTCCCATCCATCACACTGATGAATAACTCGCTATATATGAATAATCAGGGGGGGGGAAGAGAGAGAAGGAAGGGGGCCAAGGAAGAAAGAGAGAATCTCGTCATGGAAGCTGCAGCGTGACACAGCGAGTCACGCAGTAAACCTCTTTATCCGTGCATTTTTTACATGCAGGCATTCATCCCAAAGAATCATGGGTCTGGTTGGAGGCCCCTGGCTCTGCACACCTTTGACACTAGGCCCTCACTGGGACTTCTCCTGTATATCTAGTTGCTGCCCTGTGTCGTGGAGACTTTGGAGCCCTGGTCGGCAGGACTACCTCCCCTCTCCCCCCATGCTCCAGGGATCACAGATGTGGTGGATGTTTGGGCGGGCCAACACGTAACCCTGGTTCTGGGTAGTGACAGAGTCGGTCAGCCCTCCAGCCTGGTGAAGATCACCAGGGTGAACGCTCCAGCACTGCTCTGGCTAGCTCACCCCTTGCAGTGACGACAAGGGGCAGAGCTGCTTCTTCCACTTTCACATCCTCAGAGTTGGTTCTCCCACGTCTACACCTTCGGGGCCAGCTCCACAAGTGCTGCGCTGCTGTGGGCAGAACCAGCTCTCCCACCTGCCTCAGGCATTGATGGGGGAGGGCGTGGCCTCCAGGCCACCACGTAACAGCTGAGGGGCGGGGTTAGGTCTCCTGCCCACCTTCTCAGAGTTGGCTCACCTGTGCCTTCGCCAACAGAGTCAGCTCTGCTGGGCTGCCCAGACGAGGTGCAGGGCCCACTTTCCTGAGTGTTGCATCTGGTAAAGGGGTAAGCTCCCCGCCCTGCCCCACCTCACCCCAGAGATTTTAACGAGGTCCACAAAGTTTCTTGACCCACGATTTGAACAAGAGGTATGGAGGACTACCCTCCCAGCCAAACCACCACACTCCCTACGAGTTCAGCTGGGGCTGTTAGTCCTTGGAAGAAAGGGTCTGGAGAGTCATGTCGAGCCTCACCTGAATATCCAGCTGCACCCTCCCACCCAGTTGTCGGCAACTTTGCCCTAATTGCACGTGGCCTCACGTCTGGTTCTGGGGAAAGGGCCAGAGCATCTACACAGGGAAGGACTAGGGAAGAGGTGCTGTCTGTGAAGCTGTGGGGAAGCTGTCATCTCTGCTGGCTGCAGACCTTCTATGGGCTGCTCCTGTCCAGAACCTCTCACCCATTGCTCAGTAAGTGAACTCATTGGTTCCCCACTGCGGACGTCATTGGTACCATGGAAGGAGGGGGTAGACGCTGTCTTATGCTTTCGTCTGTGGAAGGAATTTTAACAAGGGTGTCCATGGAATCCTGTAGATAGTAGAGGCCTGTCTGGAACCTGACTCATAGCCTAGAGATAGAGAGTCACTGCTGAGATAGAGAGATGTTGGTGGACCTGGTAGAGGCATTCTTACCTGGTAGTAATGGAGACAGAAAAATTATAGAAAACAGATGATAGGCTGGGCATGATGGCACACACCTGCCATACTGTATTGGAGTGGAGGCAGGAGGATAGCAAGTTTAAGGACAGCCTGGGCTACAAAGGAAGCTGTAGGCTAGCCTGAGATACACAGCAAGGTCCTGTCTCACGTCCTTCCTCCCAGAAAAGGCAGATGTAATGACTTAGAGGTGGTGGGACACTTAGCATGGGAACCGCTGGTTATTCTGTCCCTCACTAGCCAAGCTTTGCAGTCCATCACAGAGCCCCACAGCATCAGTGGCCCACAGTCCAAGGCTGGCTGCTTGGGGATGAGTTTGAGAGGCTGGCTACAGTGAGAAGGAAGGGATAGTTCCTTCTCAGGACCTCTCAGGTGAGATCAAATTAAGACTGAGAACACCGGGCTTCCCCCACTGAGAAGGCTTTATGTCTTATAGACCCTGTTTAGCATTGGGTCACAAGTTATAAGAAAGCCCCAGCCACCACAGCCCCAGACACCAATTAGCATGTATGTCCCACAGTCTAATTGCCTTCCTGAACTCATTTTCCCTTGGTTTCATTTTCTATGTTCTACACGTGTGTGTATGCATGCACGCATGCACGCATGTGTGTGTGTTTCAAAATTACGTTTTAGTTTATAGGAGGGCTCACCCACCATGGCATGCCAATTAGGTCAAAGGACATCTTGCAGGAGTCATTTCTCTTCCTTCCACCACGGGGGCTGTGGGGATCAAATTCGGGTCACCAGGCCCAGCAGCAGTCACTCCTACCCACTGAATCATCTTACCAACCTCTACAGATTGTTTTTGAGTAGAATTCTGTGCTAAATGATCTAAGATAAGATAGACCCTTGAGTTCTATTTCCACATCTAGCTGAATAAGGTAATCTTGCCTTCAAGGATGCCACGGCTCAGTTGGGGAGCTTGAGGACCCCAGATGATTGGGCTGGGCAGGGTATGTCCTCAAGCAGCAGTGTCCAAGCAACGCCTCCCACCACAGCCTCTGCTCACTGGAACCTGTACAGCCAATGGCCTCAGCAAAGGAATTCTTGGGTGTTGTTTTAAGAGGGAAAATCTATTTCTGAGCCAGATTTTCATGAGGCTCATCTGATCTCTTTGGGCATAATAGAAAAGTAAGTGCTACGAAAGGTTGAGACCTGTATGCTGTCCTGGGCCCTCACCTCCTGTCTGGGAGCTAAGGGACGCAGCTGAGCTTTTCCCTCTAGTACATGGTCATATCTCACCCTTCAAGGCTTGGCCTGTCCCTTCCCTTTGTGTCCCCTGAGCTGCTGGTGCCTCTTCCCCTTCCCAGTCCCGAGACTCTGAGTTTCCCCATTTAGGCTGAGAGAAGAAAACCAAGGGGCCCCACATCAGCGTGTCCTAAGGTCACTTGTCCTCTCCGGGACCTGTCCACCATGGTGCCAAGATAGTTTGGCGTTTGCCATGTTGTCGACAGTCTGTCCTAGGCTGTTAAAGCTATGAATGTCTTCTTAAAACAAAACATAAAATCAATTCATATAAAAGCTAAAAAGAAAATTGGGAATTGAGAAAAAAAAATTAGGGAAGAACACCTTACACCACACCACACAACTAGTACTATTTTACTATATAGTTCACTACATACTATTTTGCTATAAATGATGAGGCATTTATAGCAATATAATAGTATATAGTGAACATAGGCACAGGCATGCTATGTGCATAATTTTGTATTCTCTTTATGTTTCTAATATTTCAACTTTATTTTAAATTGTGGTAAAATACACATATAATAAAATACATCAATTGGATATTTGCCTCTCGGTTGTAGTCAGTTGAAGAATTTTTCCTTGGATATTTGTATTAAAACCACTGAGACAAAAATTCAAAACGTTGGGTTACTTAACAGGAAATTGTTCTGATATTCACAATAAAAGGGAACCGAAAAATATTATTTCCCAATCTCCTGTGCCGTATAGTTGGCCAAATATGAATCAAACATATCCCAATCCTCTCATCTCGGAGCCTTGGCATGCCCTTCACAACGATGTACTAGGGAGGCTGAGGCAGGAGGATTGTGGGTTTGACTACTATGGACTACATAGTGAAACCCATCTCCAAACTACAAAAATGAGAGGCCATGAAGCAAAAGCTGGGATCACTATTGCTAATCTGAGCATGTAGGAGCCGGGGGTGGATGAACGCTACTCAGCCCAGGAACCGCAGGGAATGGTGGGGCCACACTGTACTACATAATTGTGAAGCTGGAAGCAAAACCTGGGCCTGAGGGCTGTCAGCAAACTGCCAGCAGCTGGCTGATGTCAGTAGCCATGACACGGAAAGGCTGCATTTCCCTGCAGGGATTTGGTTGGCAGGGCAGGGAAAAATTCAAATGATGCCATCTACTAACTTTCCTTCCCCCCAGATCTGTAGCCCTGGCTGTCCTGGAACTCACTCTGTAGACCAGGCTGGCCTCAAACTCAGAGATCTGCCTGCCTCTGCCTCCCTAGTGTTGGGATTAAAAGTGTGCGCCACCGCTACCCAGCTCTTCTTAACCATTTTGAAATTCAACAGTTCAGTTGTGTTAGGAATAGTCACACTGTGCTGTGACCCTCAACTTTTTAGCATGAACCTGTGGCCACAGCTGAGCCTTCCTTGTATAAACAGCACCATGGTGGATGGCAGCATAGTTCTCCAGCTTTGGGATTTGGCAGAGATGCTATAGTTTACTTAGCCAACCCCCTAGTGTTGAACTCTTAGGTTGCTGTGAGTTATTGTTCTGGCCAGTGATACAAGGAATTGATCTCTGAATATAAAGATTTTTTACTTGGGGATTATTTCCTGGGACCAGAGGTCTGAGAGAAACCTCTGTTTTAAAGAGTAGGTCAGCTACTCCTCACACTGGGTCGCCTTGCCCAGACTTAATACATAGGGAGGTGCTTAGTCTTACTGCAACTTGATAAGCCATGTTTTGTTGATATCCGTGGGAGACCTGCCCTTTCCTAAACAGAAACAGAGTGGGGTGAATTGGGGAATGGGAGCAGAGGAGGCAGGGAAAACTGCAGTCTGTGACATAAAATAAATTTGCTTAAAATAAAGAATGGGTCAGGCTCTTGCTGTTGGGGTGAGCAGCTGTTTTTGGACCTCAAAGTGCTCTGGCTAAGGAGGAGTCTTTACAGCAGCAGGGGAGATGCAAGTGACTTGGAAGGGTAGGGTCTGTGGGGGACAAACCAAAGCCTTGAGGAAGGACTTGGAGCAGGGCAGTGGGCCAGTGGTTCCATGTGAGCCAAGGGTTGGGAAGCCGCAGGGGCTCGTGGAGAGTGCAGGAGATGAACCAGGAGACTCTGGGTGTCTTAGCCTTGGCTGCCACTAGCCTTCTCCCACATTTTCCTACATTGGCTGTTGGGAAGGATGGGGATGGACATTCAAAGGTCTGTAAGATGTGACACATATCACATACATATATAATTGTATATATAAAACTATATATACACGTGTGTGTGTGTGTGTGTGTGTGTGTAGTGTAGGATGCTATGGGCCTCATATGTAACCTGTTCTAAAAAGTTGGGGGACCAGCAAATACCAGCATGAGCTTGTCTTCACATCAAGACCCTCTGGAGGGCTTCACAGGGGATAAATGACTGTGGTTAGCTGCTAGAAGCATAAGAGGAAAGGACTGATGAGGGACAAGGCTAGGTAGCCCTGAGTATTTTCATAATATGACTGTATCTACCATTGAGTTTTGAGTCATGCCAATTTAACACTCAATGCATTAAACGAATCAAAATGGAAAAAAGAATATTCTTTTCAGGTTCCAAGAAGATTTTTCTTAGTCTCAGCTGCTGAAGTCATCCCCAGAGGTACAGAGCTGTGCCTCTTTGTGCTAGCACCAAGATGGCTACTCCACATGTGTCCCCAACTATAGCGTGCAAGGAGAGTCAGTGGCGTCCTGGTTCGTGGTGGGAGCCAGGGGTGATCTGCTGCCCGCCCCATGTTAAAACTGGTTTCTGTGGATTTGGTAGAGGTCGATTTTCTCCACTTTTTCTCACTCCAATGGAGTAGGGGTATATTAACTTTCTATAAGTAAATTTAGATTACGTCTCTCTTTCTCTCTCTCTCTCTCTCTCTCTCTCTCTCTCTCTCTCTCTCTGTGTGTGTGTGTGTGTGTGTGAGAGAGAGAGAGAGAGAGAGAGAGAACGGGGACATTTTAAAACAACACTAACTTACTCCTGCTTTCAAGCCCAGAAGGTATTTTAAGGCCAAGCCTGTGGTTTGATAGCATTACCTCTTGCAAAGGCTGAGCATGAGGCCAGCCAGAGACCAAGAACTTGGCACAGCTCTGACCACTCAGCTGGCATGGGCAGCTGTCTGAAGGGTTAGGAAACTGCAGAGGTTTGTGGCTGTGCCAGCTCTGCTTTTTGTTGTTCTGTTTGTTTTGGTTTTGGTTTTTGAGGGGTTTTGTTTTGGTTTGGTTTGGGTTTTTTTTTTTTTTTTGTATTAAAGACAGGATTTCTCTGTCTGTCCTGGAACTCACTGTGCCTCCCAAGTGCTGGGATTTAAGGCGTGCACTGCCACTGCCCGGCTTGGCTCTGCTTTTGCAAAGCCTGCCTACAGCCACTCCAGGGTGTGCTGGCTGCACGAGCCACTTTGTAGAAAATGTGAAGGGGACCTTGATGACCTGCTGTAGGCTCCAGAATCTCAAACAGTTCCCTGGCTCTTCTGGCATCTGCATAGAACTAGCGCAGCACCTGGGAGGCTTGGCAGGGCGGGCACAGTGCTTGCTTGGGATGTTAGGGGGTGGGGAGAATTTGGGAGCTAGGAGGAGGGCAGAGGGGAGGTGTAGGAAGAGGAGAGGGCACAGTGAACGTTGTGCAAAGCAGATGGTAGGAAGGGAACCCCTACACACACTGGATTGTGAAAGGCTTGCATCCCTAAGAGGTGGCAGAGACACTTCCTTCTGCCTTCTCTGACCCTTTCCTGTGGTGGCTGCTTCCTCTAGTGCCAACTGGTCTGTGGCTGCAGGCTACAGCTGGACTGCCCTCCCAGCTCACCCGAGTTGGTTGGCACCGCAAAGCCCTTCAGGGAAGGAACTTTGTGGGGAAGCCAAATATGCCTTGACTTTGAGCTGCCTACACCAGGGCCACCCTCTGTGACGGCCACTCCCTCACGGCTCCCGTCGTTTCTATCTTCTAGATTACCAGGGGCACAGGCTTTCTGAATGCCTTGCCTGGTATCACTGACACTTGCTGGGTGGGCTTGGAGATAGTCGTTTACCTGTCTGATCCCCACTTGCCATGAGTCACTATCACCTACAGACTGGCTTGGAGGAAGGGGAGGCTCCATCCAAGCAGTGGTAGCCGACCATTGATGGCTCACTATAGTGAGCTGGGCCAGGATGGGTCTCAAGGAAAATTTATAACGGGTTACGTGTCCCTTGAACATAAATCTTTCTAGAATGCCTCTTTAACTATGTCCAGAATTACACTCCTCTGCCAGAGAGTTGCCTCTTTAGTTTTAAATCACAAGATGACCCATGGCTTCTCCCTCAATTACACCAAAGGCTCCATGAGATTTTTTTTAATGATTTTTTTTTTCAGTTAGGGGGCAGCGGGGGAAAGGGGGCACACACAACTGATAACTGTAATCCAAGGACCAGGGAGGTTGAGATAGGAAAATCATGAATTCAAGACTAGCCTGTACAATATAGTGAGATTCTGTAAAAAAAAAAAAAAAAAAAAAAAAAAAAAAAACCAGCTGCCTTTAATCCTAGCACTCCGGAGACAGAAGTAGGCGGATCTCTCTGAATTAGAGGCCGGCCTGGTCTACAAAGCAAGTTCCAGGACAGCCAGAGCTGTTACACAGAGAAACCCTGTCTTGAAAACTCAGAGAAAAGCAAAACCGAAATGCACTAATTGACACATAACAACTGAGGCGGGGAGATGGCTCCACTGTAAAGTGCCTGTTGTGCGGCGTGAGGACCTGAGTGCGGATCCCCTGCACCTGTGTAAAGCACGCGCCTGTGAAGCCAGCACTGGGCGGGGCTGGCAGATGGACCCCTGAGGTTCCTTGGTCAGCCAGTCCAGCTGGATTAATAAACTCCAGGGTCGGTGAGAGGCCAGGTCTACAGAAAGCAAAACGGTGAAGAACAGCTGAGCAAGACCCCGAAAGTTGACCTCTGGCCTCCATGTACAGGAAAATATGCACACACGGTGAAAGTATGCATACACACACACACACACACACACACACACACAAACTGCACACATTAAGGGGGCATTATGAAATGGTTTGATAACATACATTGTATAATCATATCCACTTCCTTAAATGCTATCATTTCTTCATTGTGAAAGCTTCCGAAAGTCCTTATTTTCAGCTTTTTAGAATGAGCATACAGTGTTTTTAAGAATCTGATGTTTCTTGTCTAGCTTTACAAGGAGGAAACAGAGGCTAGTAGAGGGGAAATGAGACTAGGAACCTAGACCCAGGTGTGGCTTGGCTGTTGCTAGGGTTAGAGAACCCTTTGGGATTCTGGAAGAGGTGGTGCTTGCCGAGGCCTTGAACCCTGAGTGATGGAGCAGGTAGGCAGGGCAGCCATCATTAGGGATGGGAAGTAGCCCCAGAGATTCACCACCAACATGAGGATGGGGTGCCAAATGGGGCCCAGGGTCTCTCAGCTGCGGGGACATGAATGGGGAATGGAACCACAAAGGTGGAGGGGAGAGTCATGGTGTGAGGCAGGGATCAGCTTGCTAGGTTCAAGAGACCACCAGGGGGACTTGTGTGTGGCCAGAAGGACTGAGGCAGCCAGAGGAGATAAGGTCGGAGCTCTCAAAAACCCCAGTGCCTGGGTCAGACAAATTGAGTCAAGTTTTCTGGGGGTGATTCGAGCCTTAAATGTGTGGCCATTGAGAACACCGTGAGCCCTTTGCTGACGGAGCACTCATGCGGCCCTTATCATTACATGGCTTTCTTGACTCACCTGAGAAGCAGGTGAGTTTGAAGGTTTGGTGTATGTGTGTTGGGTTTTTGTGGTAAATATATGTAGGATATAATTGACAATTTTACCAGCATTGAGTGTGTCAGTGGTAGCAAACACATCTGCTGCTTCTAGAACTCGTTAGCATTGGAACAGAAACGGTTCCCCCTAAACGATGCAATTCCCTCCCATCCTGCTCTGTTTGCTTTCCGGGGCTCTGACACGATGCCTGGGGAGTCAGCTTACAAAGAGGGAAGGTTTCTTTGGGTTCACGGTTTCAAGTGGTTACTTGGTCCCCTTGCATTGGCCTGTAGTGTGTCAGGACACCACGGGAGCGAACGTGGCCGGTGGGGACAGGGGAGAAGGAAGTGGAAGGGGAAGAAAGAGGAAAAAGGAGGGGAGAGGAGGAGAAAAGCTAGGTCTCAGTACCTTCCTCAAGAGCAGGCTCCTAGTGACATAACTTCCTTCCCACCTTCTAAGGGCTCTGCCACCCTCTCAGAGTGCTACAGGCTGGCAGCCAAGCCTTTGACGTGTGGGTCTTTGGAGGACATTTATCTTCTAAACCATAACTTTCTCTCCTCTTCCCATTTCATCTGTGTGTGTGTGTGTGTGTGTGTATGTGTGTGTGTGTGTGTGTATTGGGGTGGGCAGGAGGGGTAGGCTCTGGGCATTGAGCCCAAGGCCTCGCATGCACAGTCTCCCTCGCGTATCTCATCTATCACCACCTCTCACTCTGCTCAGTTCCGTCTTGTTTGTTTGGCTTGAGACAGGGTCTCTGTAGAGCCCAGGCAGCCCATGAGCTCTGCTGTATCTCTAGAACGATGCAGCTGTAACTGTGCACACCACACCCGGCTCTGCTCTCTGACTCTGACTTTGACTTGGTCTAGGTACTCACATTTGCACAAGTAGAGCCCACCGTATTCTCCTCTGTCTGGTTTCACAGACTTGGCATAACGCCTTT
This sequence comes from Alexandromys fortis, assembly GCF_014885135.2. NCBI lineage: Eukaryota > Metazoa > Chordata > Mammalia > Rodentia > Cricetidae > Alexandromys > Alexandromys fortis. Next base: position 997,641 of record NW_026068050.1, on the reverse strand, counting down.
GAGGTTCATTCGTGCTGTAGCAGCAGGGATTTTCTCTTCTTGTCTAGCACAATTGCGTTCCATCATAGTGATGGAAGAGGTCCTGGGGTCTCAGGAACATGGCCATACAATTCAAAGCATTCTGGTAACGCAAAAAGTTTTAATTCTGCAGAAGGGGCTGTGCCCAGTTGAGCAGGCAAGCAGGCAGGCACTGTGGGTGCACGGTGGATCCTGCTGGGTTTTTATTCCTCATGCAGAGGGGCCCTGTGTCTCATTCTGAGTGGTCCAAGCTTGAACTCACACTCTTATAGGACTGGCTGATTTAAATCAATGTAGCTGTAAGCAGAATGCGATTTTTAGCAAAAAAAGTAACTTGGAGCACATATTTTGATTTCAAGAAGTACTGGCCCTGTAAGGACTTAAAATTCTGCCAAGTGGCTTCTTTTCTGATAAAAAAGACAGCACAATCTCTTTGTAATTCAGACAGAGCGAGCATGCCTGCTCTGTGCATCCAGTCACTGATGGACGCTCAGCCGTGCTTTCCTTTTGGCTGTCATGACTAACACTGCTTTTCATTCAGTGCGGATCTAGAGTTGGGGTTTCTGGACCACATGATAATGCCGTGTATAGCTTTTTCCTCCCAATGGTGGGGTCAAACTCAGGGTCTTGCTCATGTCAGGCAAGTGCTCTTCCTCTGAGCTAAACCCCAGCCCACATCAATATTCTAACAAGCTGGTTTTCATATGGCTGACCCATTTTATATTCCCTTCACAATGAGGAAGGTGCTGATTTTTTGGCCTCTGCTGAGGCTTGTTAGCATCTTTTCTTCCTTTCTTTCTTTCTTTCTTTCTTTCTTTCTTTCTTTCTTTCTTTCTTTCTTTCTCTTCCTTCCTCCTTTCTTCCTCTTTCTTTCGGAGTCATGACAATCCTCGTCAGCATGAAGTTTTACTGTGGTTTTGATTTGCATTTCCCTGATGACTAAAGACGTAGGACATCTTTTCCTGTGCTCGCTGGTCCCTGGTACATCTTCAGAGAAATGTCTGCTCAAGGCCTTTGCCCGGTTTTGAATCGTGTCATTCTCTTCCTGTTGACATCGTCGTGTATTCTAGATGCTCATCTTTTACCAGCTCTGTGATTCTGTTGGTTGTCTTCCTATTCTCCATGTTGTCCTTTGATGCACAAGTTTTCACTCATTTTATCCAAGCCCTGCTTAGCTATTTTTGGTTTGTTTTGTTGTAATGTCATAGTCAGGATGGCATTGCTAACTTCAGTGTCAGGAAGCTTTCCTCTTAGATTTTCTCTACAGACTTTTATAGCTATAGATCTTATGCTTATTGACACATTTTATGTTGATCGTTGCACATGGTATAAGGTAAGGGTCTGACTTCATTCTTTTACACGCTCATATCTAGCTTTCCCAGCAGTATTTGTGAAAAAGAACTGTCATTTCCCAAATGAGTGTTTTTGGCACCCATGCAAAGTCAACTGGCCAGGGGCAGGAGAGATGGTTCACTGGTAGGCTCTGAGTTCAGATCCCAGCACCCATGTCAGATAGCTCACAATCACCTTTAACTCCAGATACAAGAAACCTGATGACCTCTTCTGTCCTCTGGGGGGACCTATACACATGTGGCACCTCCCCTCTATACACACAAAATAAATCTGGTCTTAGATGTGAGGGTTTATTTCTGGGCTCATTTAAAAAAAATTTAATGTATACAAATGGTGTCCTATCTGTGTGGGTTTCTGTGCATCACTTGTGTGCCTACTGCCTGCCTTTACAGAAAGAGGCCATTGGATCCCTTAGAATTTTAGTTAAGGATGGTTGTGAGTTATCATGTAGGTGCTGGGCCTCAAACCTGTGTCTTCTAGAAAATCAGCCAGTGCTCTTAACCACTGAACAATCTGATCCCTCTAACCCCACTTCTGAGCTCTGTATTCTGTTTCATTGTTCTGTGAGTCTGCCTTTGGCCAATACTAAGGTTTTGATTGATATAGCTCCATAGTAGAGTCTGGAATCAAGGAGTATAAATCTTCAGACTTTGTTCTTTTTCTAGATGGTTTTGACTGGTCTGGGTCTTTAGTAGGGTGCTCATGTTCCCATTTAATAGGTAAGGAAACTGAGGTCTGGAACTTCCTTTGGTTACCTTATCTAGCCTGACTACCCACTCAATAAATTCCCATTGTATCCCCACCCTGAGTATACTAGGGAGAACCCCAAAGTGGTTGGCTCTTTTTGGTGGTGCCCTTCCTGTGTCTCTTTGGTAGGCTCTTGATTTTCAGTTCTGCTTGGCAGCCCAGGACGGTGCCCTCTCCATGGTCCATGGTAGGCCCTTATGGGAATCGATGCTACTGTGACCTCTGCCTGTCTGAGCCTGTGGGAACTGTGAAAAATTGGCCTTCTGGCCTTTGCCTCGAGGACAACAGCCTCGGAAGCAAATGGTATTCCTTTTTTGGTATTCTCTCAAGACCAGCTCAGACCAGCTCAGGGCCTGTTCTTCAGGTACACGGTCTCCAGACCACAGAGGATAGGGCGGGCAGCTGAGGACAGTTCAAGCAAGCAAGGCTCGGGGTGATGAGCAGGGGTGAGGTGAGCCAGGAGGGGGGACCATGTTCCCTGCTGCTGTATGACAGCTGAATCAAGTGGGATGGGGGATGGGTGGAATCTGCACAGCATGAAGGGGAGGGGTTGTGTCAGGAGTACCTGTGATGGCTCTCACCTTGATGCAGGAAGGAGGGGAACTGATGCTGGAGACCTGGCTCAAGCCAGGACCTGAGCATGAGGCAGGATCTTCCACCAGCCTGTGGGAATTTCTAGAGGAAGGAGTCAGCACACAGAGATGGAGAGGAAATGTTAGTGTGTGTGTGTGTGTACAGGTGCACATGTGAGCAAGTGTGCATGCGTGTGTGCCTCAGGAGTTCCATAAGAGCTCTGTAGGAACTGTCTACCTTGTTTTTTGTTTGCTTGTTTGTTTAGGTAGGAGCCTTATCGCTTACTAATTAGACTAACAGGCTGGCTGGCAGACTACAGGGATTCACCCGCCTAATTCTCCAGTGCTTAGATTCCAAGTGCATTTTACCAACTGAGCTATCTCCCTGGCCTGAGAAGGATCTGTTAAACAGCAAAAGCACAGGAACCCAGCTTCCTGGGGCCCAAGGGGAAGGAAGTTCTTGCTGCTTAGAGACATATTTTCCCAAGACATGGCTCTAGGCAGATGCTCACTGACTCTGTTTGGCAGGCAAAGCGAAGTCCCAGTTCTGACAGGGAGTCCTTTTTTTTTTTAGAGAATGCCATCTTTTTCCACTTGCTCTGACCTTAGAACCCAAGAACTGCCCTGCTTCAAATCTCTCTCTATTCACGGGTGGCCCTGGGAGCCCTTGAACTTTCTGCATCTCTAAAACGGATATGGATATAAATCAACATCTGTGGCTGGAAGATTGAGACTGGGAGATAGTGAGCCTTAACAAGGAAAGGAGTCTCGCACACGTTCACGGAAGGTGCAGACCCCAGCTAGTTCTGGGCCTCAGGGACAGCTCCGTCAGAGCAGGGATCCACTCTGAGCCCAGGCCCTACCGAGGCTGCAGAAGAGCATGAGGACTTTCTCCAGGAGCAGGGCAGGCACGGACTCCTACAGGTCCAGGAGCGGGGCAGGCACGGACTCCTACAGGTCCAGGAGCTCGTTTCTGTCTTTTGAGGAAACTTACCCCACCCCCCTGCAATTCACAGCCACAAAGCAGGATATCCCATAGCAGCCCTGCAGAGCATGAGGGATATTCACCCCAGTTTCCAAATGGAAATATTGAGACCCAGAGAAGTTAGGGTGAGGCTCCAACCCCAGTTCTTCTTTTCGATTTCCTTTTTGGTTGTCTTTTAGTCAGTATGTGCTAACCACACAGGCACCATTTTCCAGAAGCTCACTGAGTGTCCAGGTTCCTTCATGAGTCATTTCGCTGAGTTCTTACAGCGACGATGCTGTTTGCCCTACTTTCCACAGGCAGTGGTCTCAGCCAGCACTCGGGGTTAAATGACAAACCCAAGGTTTTGTCTTCGTGAGTGCAACTGGTCAAGACCGAAACCCAATGCTCAGCTCTTCTGTGTCTATTGGACAATGCCCTCCTGAGACATCCTCTAACAGTAAAGGAGAAGGCCTACAACACCTGGGGATGACATTTGCAAGGACAATGGCTGAGCCTTTGGTGCCTGGTTCTAGGTGGAGGAGTCCCTCACAGGCTACCAGAAGGAGTCCTGTGTGAACCAGCTAAGGGCCAGCTGTGAGCAGTGTCTGTCCACCCTTTGGAGCCAGCCTGGGACCCTTCAGGTTTGCTCTAGGGGTCTGTGTCTCTCCTGGTCTCAGGGTCAGGGGAGGCTTTGCTCCCTCCTGTGCTCTCACCACCGCAGACCCACTTCTTCCCCGATTCACTGACCCTCACCCGAGGCATCTGCTTCCTGTGTTCTCTCTGCCAGACCCTGCTGAGCCCTGAGCTGACTGCTAACTCAAAATGACAGGGCTCCGTGGATGGTATGTCATTAGCCTCACTGACCCTCAGATCCACTGCCCTGTCGTGGGGATAGTCACACCGTAGCATGACTTTGCAGTTTCTATGAGGACTGGAGGGGATCCTGGAGCAAGAGCACCCGACGCATGCTGGTCTGCACCCCAGCAGATTCCCCCACCCCACTGGCTTCCTCCTTCTGAATTTGGAATCTGTCTTTTTGTGTTCCTTGGGATGCTTCGGTCCCTCACTTTGTCTGACATGATTCTGCACTGGTCAGCCGCATGCCACTTCTTCAGGCTCTGTCCATCTGTCTGTGCCTCCCCCTCCTCCATTCCCTCCTCCTTCCTGGCTAACTTGGAAGTGGACATAAGAACTACAGACTTCGCCACCCAAGGACTCATTTCTGTCTTGTGCTCTGCCTGCAAGGTGTTCTCTCCCTGCCCCCACATCCTTCCCCTTTCTAAATCAGGAGGTAGAAGTAGAGGTTGAGTTGAACCTTTAGACAAGACAGAGTACATGGGAGAGAGCAGGACCTCAGAGAACAGGGTCTCCAAGGACCATGTAGGGTACCTCCCCTTCCTCACAACTGAGACCCATTTGGCTTTGGTTTTTTTGAGACAGGGTCTCACTATGCCGCCCTAGTTGTCCTGGACCTTGCTATGTAAACCAAGCTAAGATCTGTCAGCTTTTGCTTCTTAAATGTTGAAATCAAAGGTGTGTGCCACCAAGCCTGGCCACTGACTGAGGCCTATTTAAAAGCATAAAGCTTGCCAACCAGCTAGACCTTATTCAGAAGTAGGTTTGCTCACCCATTCCCCATATCCTCAGGACCACTGCCACACCCTGTTCAGTGTGACCAGTTCATGTGCAGTAGGCCCCCTTCCACACCCAGACTGTCTCCTCAGGTGGCTCCTGGAAAGGCCTGAAAACTCACAGCATTCTCTCCGTCGGGCTCCCAGAGGCTACAGGTAGCCATCAGCCACAGTCCTGCGGCTCCCCTGTGCTTTGAAGCCCAGTGTGGACCCACATATCCCAGGATCCTGGCAGGTTACCAAGGCAAGGAGAGGGCCCTGCAAGGCCAGAGGAGGCCATCAGACAGCAACTTTTTTGGAGGTTCTAGAAACTTCTTTCCAGCCTTAAGTTCTAGTTGGCCCAGCTGGACACAGAGCAGCTCTCACCTCAGAGGGAGTAAGAGTTTATCCTTAAGCCAAATGTGAGTGACAATATTCCCAGGAGAAGTTGCCCTATAAAAGATATGGTCCGTGTGGAAGTGTTTTACATGGCAAACAGTGCTGGGTGGACACACACGCATATTAGTTACAGAACAAAGGATCTCATAAATCAAGGCATTTACTAAATACGCTGGAGGTGACCACAGCTAGGTGACTCCCAGCAAAGAAAGGAAACTGACGTAGGTGGCAGATGCTGTCTCATGGCATCCTTAGCTTCGGGACTGGTGGAAGCCAGTGCCTGCCTGGAGTACACATGAAAGGCTCTCATAGCCACAAGGTCAGGTACAGGAATGGGTAATGGACGGCTTTCAGGGGAACTAAAAGTAGCCCAGGGTCGGTTGACTTTGGTCTGTAACATTTTATCTCTCCACAATCATGAAGTGTGGTCACTTGGCCTTGCAGATGCTTGAATCCAGGGGCAGCCTTTCCTTTTGTCCGACAACTTCAGCGTGTACTCATCTGCCCCCACGGGCCCCCTGGGCCAGAGGTACCTGGTTGCAAAATAGCTAGACGAGCAGGTGGCCTAGGGCTTGAGTCCTCTCCGGGCAGCTCCTGGCCTGCTCACAGAGCACCAGCAATGGGTGCTCTCTTCCTATGATTGCGGTGTGCTGCGTTTCCAAGGCTACTCAGCTCCTGGAAATTCTTCCATGAACTGACCTGGAATCGGCTCTCCTATCGCTTCCTTAGTTATCAAAGCTTGGGCATCTGGAAATGCCAACCACTGATGTCTTCTGGCCCTACCAGAAGTTATAGGTATAACAAAAGTTATAGGTAGGGCAGCATTCTGCTGGACCATGGGTTTATGAACCTCTTCCTACATGTTCTTCTCCCTAGACTCTCTAGGCTAGAGACTGACACACTCACTGAAGCGTCTGATTATCCACTGTCCATCAATCCATCTGTCTGTCTGTCTGTCTGTCCAAGTCAGACAGGAGTATTTGAGCCTTTACCTTCCTTAACAAACCAATAAGTGTAGGGTGAGCCCCCATCTAAGGGTAATTATTGGAGCAATGGAAAAGCTTGCTTACTGCCCATTGACTTATCCTCCCTCTGTGTACAGTAAATGTCACAATTCCAGCCTCAGAACCCCGGTGTCAGAAAGACAGGGGACTAGTTTAGCTAGCTGTTTAAGGGCAGTGTGTAATGACTCGTTAAATCCACAAGCAAGTGGGCTGGTCCCCTCCTAGGGCCCCAGGCCCAGCAGTAGTTATAGAGCTATAACCTCTGGAGGAGTCCCTAACTGTTTCTCTGGCCCTTCATTAGGTGTATGGTTGAGCACTGTGAAGCACAGGCTCTGAGTACCAGGTCCTACAAGGAGCCAAGCAACGCGCCTGCCACCTTCCTGGGTCTAGGGAAGTCTCTAGGGCATTGTGTTTACTATGCCAGGTTCCCCAATAACCTTTGTGGTTGGGTTTCTCAGACCACAGGAGACAAGCAACAGGAAAGCAGCTGCTAGTGAAGGAGCAATAGCTGGCACAGGGGGTACACAGGGGGTGCACAGGGAATGCACAGGGGGTGCAGGGTTCCTGCCGTCCAATGGCTGAGGGCAGAGAGGCAGAAGCAGCCAGGCTGCTGTTGTGTGCTGGGAACTCTGCAGGGGCCTGGCCAGAGCTTTGGCACTAGAGGCAGAGGACTCCATGCACACAAAGAAAGGGTAGATTTTTTTTTGTTTGTTTTGTTTTAAGGCTTTAAAAAATGAAGAGCCCATGAGAGAGAAGAAAGGGTTTCACTTGTAGGTAGGGCACAGTGGGAAATCCATACTTTTTCTGAATTACAGATCTCATTGTCCCACACTCGGGCACCAGCTGGGGCTTTTCTAGTCATTTTCAAGTAGAACCCAGGCAGGTTCAACCTAGTATCAAAATCCTACTGTCTAATGTATGTAATGTATGTAATGTACGTAATGTACATAATACAATGAAGCTCCTGCTCCCTCCACTTTGCACAGGGAGCCTCTGGTGGAAGAGGGGACAGATCCCCTGGAACTAGAGCTATAGGTGGCTGGGAGCTGCCCTGTGGGTGCTGGGAACTGAACCCAGGTCCTCTGGAAGAGCAACCAGTGCTGTGAACTGCTGATCCATCTCTCCAGCCCCACAAGCAAAATTCCATTGCAATTCTTAGGTATACTGAACTCTCCTCCAGGCTCCACTCTGTAAGCAGCTGCAGCCATTCCCTGTCCTGGGTCGCTAGGGGAGATGGAACCTCTGATCCACATGATGCCAAAGCTCAGACTCACAGCAGCACACTGCCAAAGAGCTACTGAGCACTTTGACCCCTCCATAGTCTGGAAGGCGGGAGATAGGCGGCTTCAGCATGATGGCCCAGCTTCATCCCTGTTACATGAAAACTGAGACCAAAACCCAGGCCTCTCCCAAGGCTAGAACTGGATCTGTCCTCCACATTCTTTGCTCTGGACTTCTAGTCAAGGGAACCTTTGAAAATGGCTCTCCCCTGCTCTTCAAGTGGATCTGGGATGGGGGAAGGGCAGAATGATTCGTTTTCTCCAGCAGGGCCACATGGCTATGACAGATGAAAGATTCTCTCTGGTGGAGGGGTGGAGCACTGTCTAGTCGGCAGGGGCAGGCATAGGAGGCTAGCGTTGTGGTAGGGCCTGAGAATGGGGTCTGGTGAAGAGATGGAGAAACGGAGGTTTAAGACCAGGCTCCTGGTCTGGACCACCTGAACTCAAGTTCTGGCTGTGTCCTGAGGGTCACATGACCATGTAACCTGTCTGGGTCCCAATTTCCTTGTCTGTAAATGGGGGAGGGAGTCATAGTCTGGATCCCAGTGCCTGCCTCAGGGCTAGTTCTCATCTGTGTTTGCTGTCCTCCCATGGCCACTCTGGCTCATGTGCTTCTCAGGTCGACGCTATGCAGTGAGAACCGGGAGGTCATTTCCACAGGGCAGGAAGTAGAGTCTGAGAACAGCCAGGGCCACCGCATGCGTGTGTGTGTGTGTGTGTGTGTGTGTGTGTGTGTGTGTGTGTGTGTGGTGAGCCAGATCTTAGTCTGGGAATTCCTTCTGTCTTCTCAAGCAGGATGGGGTACCGGGGCCTGACCTCCAGCACCCTGAGTGGGTCTAACTTGCAGAAAGCCTCCTGCCCACACATCCTGGGTGAAGAAGGCAAGCCCAAGAAGGGGGAAGTGTCTTTCTCAGGAGGCCTGGTCTATGTGGCCAACCCTCACAGCCACTAAGAGCGATATGAGCAGGAAAAAGAGGAAGTGGTAGTGGGCATGGAGGCTGTTTCTCCTCCCAGTCAGTGGGGCACACACAGCAGGGTCTAATGGCTTGGAGGCCTCAAGTGGGACACTTGTTGGAGTCCCCAGAGCAGTCAAGAGACCACACTTGCATAGCAAGGCACCTGGATTTCTGCTCTACTCTCTCAAGGCTGAAACAAGAAGATTCATCTGGAGGCCTGGGTTGGTCCACCGAGGCCCAGAGTGGCCACATACCACATGCCAAGGCTGATCTCACTTCTAGCTCATATGGGCCTCCTGGGTGAAGAAGGGACCGTATCTACTAACCACTCAGGACCCTGGTCTAACATGAGTTATTCCCAGGCCACTAGGCTGGGTGTGACTTCTGGATGCTTTCTGGTGGCTCTTTCTCTAGGCAATGTTGCTCTGACCAGCCTGGCACAGCTGTGAATCCAGGGCACCTGGATTAAATCCTAAAATATGGCTTTGTTTTGAAGTTGAGGCAACTTGAGTAATCATTTTCTGTAGTAGGGAGGCTGCTTGTTTGTTCCCAGCCTCTTTGCCCCGAAATAATCACACAGAAACCGTATTATTTAAATCACTGCTTGGCCCATTAGCTCTAGCTTCTTATTGACTAATTCTTACATATTAATTTAACTCATTTCTATTAATGTGTATTGCCACGAGGCTGTCTGGCTGGGGGAGGGGGTGCTACATGGCTTCTCTCTGACTCTGTCTCCTTTCTCCCAGCATTCAGTTTAGTTTTCCCCATGTACCTAAGTTCTGCCCTGCTATAGGTCCAAAGCAGTTTTTTTTTTGTTAACCAATGATATTCACAGCATACAGAGGGGAATCCCACATCATTTTCCAAGACTATCTTTTGTTTTGACTTGGGTTCTAGGGATTGGATATTTTTGTTGCAGTTTGTTGTTGTTACTGTTTTGGTTTCGTTTGGTTTGGCTTTTTTGAAACAGGATCTCACTCCACAGCCCAGGCTGGACTTGACCTTATGTTTCTCTTACCCCAGACTCCCAAGTACTGGGATTACAGGCATTGTATCACCATATGCAGCCTCTGAAGCTATCGCTTGTGTGTGCATGCATAAGAGAGTGTGTCTGTGGGGGGGGCGGGTACTACCTCAGGTGTCCTTCCTCAGGAGTCTGCCACCTTATTTATTGAGACAACCTCTTTCTGGTACTGGAGCTCACTAATCCCGCTAGGCTAGACAGGCCAGCAAGTCCCTGGGATCTGGATGTCTCTGCCTCCCCAAAGCTGGGTTACAAATGCATGCCACTAGACTCAGTATTTTTAATGCAGTTGCTAGAGTTCAAACTCAGATCCTCATATTTGCAAAGCAAGCACTTTAACAGGTGAATCAACTCTCTGACCCAAAAAAACTATCTCCATACACACTTCTGCACCACACCAGGGTTTTTGCTTTGGGCCACACCAAAAGCTATCTTTCTTAAATTAATTGTTTTAGTGCTTCAAGGTGAGATAATCTATGGACTGAATGGTTCAGTGGCCTTGGTCTACTGAATGCCTTTGGGGCTATGGCACTGGGGCCCAGCCAACCTAGAGTACTCCAGGTTCTAAGAGTTGCCTTGGGCCCAGCCAACCTAGAGTACTCCAGGTTCTAGGAGTTGCCTTGGGTCCAGCCAACCTAGAGTACTCCAGGGTCTATGGAGTTGCCTTGGGCAGTCCCCTACCCTCTTTGGACATCTTTATTTCCATCTGTCCCTTGATGGATCTTCAGCAGGGCAAAGGCTGGGATGTTCTGGAATAGTGTGTGGTAGATACTCAGCAAACAGAGAGCTCGCTACTGCCAGGCTGTTTTCCCCACTGCCCAGCACCCCTGTCACTGAAACCTTTATAAGCGTAAAACCACTAGGAGAGTAAGTGGCAAGTCTAAGATCCACTTGCCCCAGGGTAGAGCTTGGGGCTATTTATAGGGCCAGGAAGTAGGGCGGTCCAAGGTATGGGGAAAAGGGACTGGGAGCAGAGTAATCTGCGGTCTGCAGGAGCACAAACTTTGCAGCTCTTCTTGGTTAGAAAGTGGGGGTATTCGCTTGTCTGAGAACTTTACCTTCTCAGGGGAAAAGGTCATTCAAGTGACACCTGTGAAGACAGTGGTTTCAGGCCATAGAGGCCTTCAGGTTTGTGAATGGTTTTGATGACCCTCTTATCAGTGGTTTCCGGAGAGCAAAGCTTACGGAGGACTGATAATGTCAGCTCAGTCATACAGACCCCAGAACTGGGATTTCTAAAGAAAACTAAAAGTGACTAGAGAGGACATGGAGGCTCAGCCGGAGCAGGGAATGGCACAAAGGGTTGGGGAGGGGAAATAGGACTGGGCCTTAGCTGCTGACCACCAAAGCCAGGCTGTCCTCCATGGCGTCTTGGAAACAGAGGTCATAGCCTCTGGATGATGCATCCTGGGAATGGCTCAGGTCCTGAAGAGCTGCCTAAGGCTGCAGGAGCTCCCCATTCCAAGCTGCAAAGTCCTCTCAGGGCACACGCCTAGCAGGTGGTAATGGATCAAGGAAGGGCTTCACTGTTGTAAAGGATTTGTCTTGTTATTTATGCGCGTGTGCACATGTGCATGTATGTGGCTGTCTGCACAGGCTAAAAGGGGGAGTCAGATTTCCTGGAGCTGAAGTTGCAGAAGGTGGCGAGCCACCTGACGTGGGTGCTGGGAACTCAACTTGGTCCTCTCCAAGAGCAGTTAGTACTCTTAACCTCTGAGCCATCTCTCAAGCCCCAGAGAGAGCTCAATTTTCATACTTTAAGGTAAGATCACAGGCGGGATTTGATTGACAGGCTAAGGGTGGAGGGAGGCGGTGGGCGAGGCGGTGGGCGAGGCGGTGGGGGAGAGGAGAGGAAGCTAGGGTAGCCCTGGCGAGTCTGCCTTAGATAGCTGGTGGACTTGTGATGGAGAGGGTCTTTGCTGCAGTCCCTTTCCTTCTCCGCAGCACTCTGAGCAGTGAGTCAAAGACTGTCCCCTGAGACGGTGGCAGTGTGGGGGTGAAGGAGGAGGGAAATGAGGGGGCAGGGATGGGAGGCAAGGCAGGCCGTCCTGAGGGGCTAGGCACTTCCTTAGAACAGCTGGGTCACTTGTGACTGTGGCTCATTCCGCCTGATGCCACCATAGCACACAGGGGCTGGATGGGAGTCTCCAGCCTGTGGCAGACGCAGTGGAGACTAGCTCCTGAAGACCTGGCGACAGTGTCTCCTGCTGCCTCTCATGTCCTCCAGCATGGCACATGTGAGTCTGCTCGGTTTTCCTTTTCTACTTTGGGTCTCAGAACAGAAAAAGCCCCCTAGAAAGTCAGGACTGATCATGGGGGACTGCGGGGGGGGGGGGAGCATTGACTGCTAGCCCTTCCGCAAGTCTTCCTTAAAGGCACAGTGGAGAAGCAGACCCCTGAGAAGCTAGTTTCTAGTTTGTAATATGGCCCCAGGCAGGCTCTTCCCTTCTCTGAGGCTCAGTTTCTTGTTTTGTTTTGTTTTGTTTTGTTTTGTTTTTCGAGACAGGGTTTCTCTGTAGCTTTGGTGCCTGTCCCAGAACTAGCTCTTGTAGACCAGGCTGGCCTCGAACTCCCAGAGATCCGCCTGCCTCTGCCTCCCGAGTGCTGGGATTAAAGGCGTGCGCCACCACCGCCCGGCTGAGGCTCAGTTTCTTAAAGGGCTGAGGGGCATTGGACAGAGCATCATAGTTCTGGGGTCTGGGGTTTCATGGCCCGAATGCTAACTAACTTCAGCTCAGTGACCCCCATAGGGAAGGGTAAGGGGGAGTCTATGGCGTCTACACTTTTTCCCCTCATGCTGCTTCAGTCTTTGACCTGGGTGCCCCCAGGGAGGGCAGAGGCCAAGAGTGGGAAGCTGTGCTCTCAGCTCATGAAAAAATGGCTGTCCTTCAAAGACAAAACATGTGAGCCTGGCTCAGGATGGTGCGGCCTAGATTTGGGGGGGGGGGAGGACTATGTCTGCCCAAAATGGGCCTGCAACAGGTTGCAGGAGCAACTGCCTCCGGCTGGGGCCTCAGATAATCGGCTGAGGTTTAGATCCGCTACTCAATGACCAGTGGGCAGCTGACCCTGAGCCCGGCCCTGCAAAGCTGCTCCGAGAAGGGGATACGAGATAAGGGGCTGAAAGCTTACAGAGAGATTCAACTCTTCACCTTGACTGATGTGAACGGGGGCCCACTTATGCCCCCTGTATTCTTCCCCAATATCTGACTCTCCGCAGATCTTGAAGCATGCCAAATGCCCCTGAAGGAAGCTTGCTGAAGCTGTAACCCCGGGCTTCTAGGCAATCACCCTACCCCTAAGCCATACCCTCAGCTCCTGATTTTTAAACTCCACCCATGCCCACCACACACTCATAATTTTGAGGGGAGGCCTGGGGTGTGGGAAGGGGTCAGGTTAAGTATGGGTGACCCCTAAAGAGACTCGCTGACCTCTGACAGGCCCTATGGGTGGGTTTGGGAAGCTGGGGTTCCTTTCAGTCAGTGGGGCTTACAGAGGGTCTGAGGGACAGATGCCCCTGCTTTCCTTCAGGATCCCTGCCGTCCCACCCGTAGACAACCACACAGGACCCAGGAGGGCTGTGGGTGGGAGGCCTAGATGAGGGATGTTGCAGGAACATCGTTGTGGTCCCTGAGCTCCACCTCTGTCCTCTAGTTGCCCACAGTGGAGGCTCAGACATGCTCAGAAGCCACTAGGGAGACACAGCAGTCAAGTGATCCAGGGGTCACCTGGACTGTTTGGCAAGGCCTAAGCACAAGGTCAGCTGCTTCCTAAATTCCCAGACGGCCTTTCACTCTAGTGAAGACAGCTCACAGCCGGGGGTGCAGCAGAACTCGAGCCAGGCAGCCAGTGTTCTATGACCAGCTTCCAGATTTATCTCCTGAGCAGGCTTCCTTACTTAGCTGAAGTCACGAGATCATAAGGGTATGAGCCACACCAGACATTTAATGAGAAAGAATCTGATGTCTGGCTGTCATCATGGAACCACAGCGGGACCGTTTTCATCCATCTTGTGTTGAAGCAGCCCCTGCCTGGACAGCTGTGGTTCCAGAACCTTCATATATGGTGTGGTGCTGTGTGCCAGCATGAAGCTGGGCTCTAACCTATCAGTGCTTGACCAGGACATGGAGGCCAGAGAGGGCCTATCCAGAGGGCTGGAGAGATGGCTCAGTGGTTAAGAACACTGGCTGCTCTTCCAGAGGACCTGGGTTCAATTCCCAACACCCACGTGGCAGCTCACAACTGTCTGTAACTCCAATTCTTCACGCCAATGCACGAGAGGCTGTTCTCAGGGGTTGTCAGCAGGGTCCCTGCTGCCCTGCTGGAGTTCTCACGGATGTCCTATGTCACAGTGCAGGGACTTCACGGCCCACACGGGATATGAGGTACTGCTGCAGCGGCTGCTGGATGGCAGGAAGATGTGCAAGGATGTGGAGGAGCTGCTCAGGCAGAGGTGAGCAGGGCTGGGCTTGGCTCTGGGAAGATGGGGGAGGGAAGTGGTTACACCCTCTAGAGCCCTGGTGCTGTCATGGAGCTAAAACTGAAAAATTGAGGAGATGGCTCGGTGGGTTAATCACCTGCTAAACAAGCTTGGGTCCCTAAGGGACCTGAGTTCAAATCCCCTCCTATAGCAAGAGGGGATGCAGGGACAGAATTCCCAGAAGCACATGGGGCAACTACCCTGGTGTCTCTGTAGAATATAGTATACTCATGCATGAAATATTAAAGGGGTGGGGGAAGGGTGGGAAGTTGTTCTTTGACCTCCACTGGTGCTTTGTGGCACCTATGCACACTCACATGCACACACACATACACACACACACACACACAAGCCAGAGCTCTCAGTTGTCCCCTATGGCCCCTAGGCTTGGTCCGCATCCAAGGGGCATACCAATTCAACTGGCATTTATCTCAGAAGGAGACAGAGCTCAACTTTTTCAGTAGCCATCTTGTCAGCAAAGTATGATGGGAGAATGTGAGTCCTGCATGTATTTTGGGGCCACAGACAGCCAAGAGTGGTGGAAGGGACCCAGTGTTGCTCTGTCCTTGCAGGGCCCAGGCAGAGGAGAGGTACGGGAAGGAGCTGGTGCAGATCGCGCGCAAGGCCGGAGGCCAGACAGAGATCAAGTAAGAGTGCTGGTGGCCCCCACTGCCCCTCTGAGGAACCTTCTGGACTTTACTCAGGGCTTGGACCTTTCTGATGTGGGGCAAATTGGACAGGAACTGGACAGCAGCACCCGGACCCTGTGTGGTGCCTGTCACCAGGCATTCTGAGGTCAAGGTCTTGTACTTGTTTGTGCTCAGAGCAGGATACATGGCACCACCAGTCTCCCCTTCACTGGAAGGGACAGGTGCCAGGCCCTAATCCTGTTGGTGCAGCTCTCTGCACATCTGTATGAGGCATGCTCAGTGCGCTATGAGTCACCGTGGTTATCAGCGGAGTGGGAGATGCCACCAACTGACAGCTATGCATCTTGTGAATGGGGCACGGGGGGCACACAATCTCCTGCCTGCTGCAGATGAATGAATGGTTGTGGGGGTTGTGGCTCTGGGTAGGTCTTGCTTCTTGCTTCTTATAGAAGTCTAAAGGAACAGTGTCTTCCTGCCTCTTAGATAAGGCAGACAGAATCAACTGTACAGGAAGGCTTTTGTTAAGAAGTATACACTGCTATCCAGGAGATAGTGGTGCAGCCTTTAATCCCAGCATTGAGTTTGAGGCCAACCTGGTGGATGGAGCGAGTTCTAGGACAGCCAAGGCTATACAGAGGAAACCCTGTCTCGAAAACCAAACAACAACACACACAACAAGGCACAGGGGAGCAGAGTTGGGTGGGCAGAGGGGACTGGTGTCGGAGGACGGCCACCAGCCAGGCCCTTCCTAACGACCAGCATTTCCGGCCCGCAAGGAAAGAACTTTTATTAGAGACCCACCTGTGTTCCCTGCAGACACCCCCCACCTTCCTCTGCAGAAGCGTTCTAGCCCCTACCACTCCAGAGAAAGCGGGGTCACCACAGCAGACACCCCCCACCTTACTCTGCAAAGTGGGAAGGCTGGCCTTGACATTTTATTTTTAATATTTGTTAAAAATGTGTGTGTCAGTCTGTCTTTGGATCTGTGCAGGAGTCCACAGAGGCCAGAGGTGTCAGGTCTCCTGGAGCTGGAGCCACAGGGCTGTGACCTGCCTGATGTGGGTGCTGGGAACCAAACCTGGGTCCTCTGCAGCAGAAGAATGTGCTCTTAACCTCTGAGCCACTGCTTTAATCCTTGGCCTTGTGGTTTTGCTTCTTAACAACCGTGTGACTGTGGGGTGGTTTCTTGCCTTTGTGGCTCAGTTTCCTTGTCTGTAAATGGCAATAATCAAAATATTTTGGGTATTCAGACTTGTGCGTTTGAGGTGGGCCAGCCACCCTCATACTGAGTGTTGTCAGCAGCCCTCGGAAGGTAAAGACTGAGTCGTCAGTGGTCAGAGGCCTGCACATCTGGCTGTCTGATGGCTCCCAGGCTGCTGGGGCTGCTCTGTAGCTTTGTCATTCCGGGTAAATGGGCCCCCATAATCCTCCTTCAGGCCTGGATCCCCAGGGGTCCTGTCAGGTTGCCACTCCTCCTTGACCTCAGTTTCCTCAACTGTCCAAGGAGAAGAGGAAACCTCTGTGGAACACGTTCCTTCTACCCCAAGGGCACAGCAGATTGGCTTCTGTGAAAGGACAGCCTGGGAATTGGTTATGAGGTGGGTGTCATTAGACAATTTCACCACCAGGGGGCAGGAGAGCGCTCTGCAGAGAGGCATGAAAGACTGTAACAAGTGACTCCTCAGCTGCAGGCTATGATTCTAGTGAGCCTCCCTTCCTCCTGCCTCAGTTTCCACGTCAACCCAACTGAGTAGTTTCTCAGGCATCCTGGTGAGAAGGAAGCCACGGCATTTTTGCTTCCTTAGCTAGGGGCTGCAGATGGTGTCTAGGGACCTTGGGGTAAGCTGCACCACCAAGCCCTCGTTTTGTTGTCCTTAAGAGACTTAGTATTCCTAGACCCAAGCTGGGAGCACAGAGGGACAGACTTCCCTCACCATTCAGGCCTGATTCATGCCACTTAGCTGGGGGAAGGGCTCTGGGAAAGGACTCAAAGCTGGAGTAGCCAGGCACCCTCCTACCTGAGATCAAGGCAGCAGCTTCTGGGAAGGGCCATTAGAAAACTCTTAGAAGGGGCAGTTTCGGGTTAGGGGAAGACCAGGGGCCTGTTGGTGCCAGGAGGATGTCCCCGGAACCAGCAGAGTTTGCATGTGTGTGAGCGTGCCAGGCGTGAAAAGCTCCTACTGTGCTCTGGGCCTCGATGATACCTGTCAATGGACCCGCATCCTTACACCTGTTTTGTATAGCTAACCCTCTCTGTAGAAGGGAAGTGAAGAGGGAGGGCCGGGGGGGGCTTGCCTGGGACCACACAGCGGATGAGTGGCAGAGACCGGTCATTTGGCTCCAGCGTCTACTGCTGTTGTGTGTGGTAGCCCACGGCAGGAGAGCGCTCTGGTTTCTACACTATCATCTGATCATCTTCCGCCCTTCAAAGGCCCAGGTCCTGAGAGCTCGGGCTCTCCCTTCGGGTTCCTGTATCTGCCCCAGGACTCCTGTATGTCCTGAGATGGGCGTGCAGGCTCCTCAGTTCAGCCCTCAGCACCACCGTGCTCTGAAGCCAAGGCTGCCAGGCAGAATACAGGGCGCTGTGCTCCCCAGCACGCAGTGAGGGCTCTTTGGTCAGGCGCTCGTCATTTGTTATTGGGGCATCCTTACACTCCGGAAGCATTTTAAAATAAGGTTCAAGTAATCTGAGCCCTGTGGAGATCTCTGGGAAAGGGGATCTGAGTGTTTGAGATAGAGGCTTATTGTGTAGGTCAGGACAGCCTTGAACCCTGGCCTTCTGCCTCTGCTGCCTGAGTGTTAGGACTCCAGCCAGTGCCACACCCCAACCCCTCATGCTCCACGTAGCGTCTTCCTGCTTGAGCTCTGTCCGGGCTCCTAGGCCCTGTGCAGCCTCTTCCTTTCCTTCCCCTCTGGGCCCTCCCTGGACCTGAGGACCCAGCCCTCTTCTCTAGGCATGCAAATGGAGGGGTGAGGGAGCTGAGTGAGGGAGTGGCTTCCTTTCCTGCCATAGCAAGAAGGTTTGATTGTGGGGCTGGAGAGATGGTTCAGAGGCTAACAGCAGTGGCAGCTCTTCCAGAGGTCCAAGTTCAATTCCCAGTAACCTCATAGTGGCTCACAACCATCTAGAATGAGATCTGGCGCCCTCTTCTGGCCTGCAGGTAGAACACCGCATGCGTACATAATAAATCTTAAAAAGAAAAAAAAAGTTTGATTGCTTTGTAATTTACAAAGGAAACTTTGTTTTCTAGAATGCTAGTTTTGGGTTCACATTAATGATGACCATAGACAAAGGGTTCCTTGCATCCAGAGGTAGTGCATAAGGCTTAGGACCCTCCCTCCAAAAAAATGGGCCAGGCAGGACTTCAGGTTTTTGCATGCCTACTTGCTGACCTAGACTTTTGTTTTGCAGTTCCCTGAGGACCTCCTTTGACTCCCTGAAGCAGCGTAAGTTCCAACCATTCCTTCATGGGCAGCAAGGCTGTAGGGGTTCTTACAGGGGCGACGAGGGTGTGTACTTGCACTGTGGTCGAGCTTTCTGTGGAAGACGTCAGGGGTGGGAGGTGAAGTGTGAGGGTGCCAGACTGGTCCAGGCAGAGGCCACTCTGTCACCCTAGAGACAGAGAACGTGGGCAGCGCACACATCCAGCTGGCCCTGGCCCTGCGTGAGGAGCTGCGGAGCCTGGAGGAGTTCCGCGAGAGGCAGAAAGAACAGCGGAAGAAGGTGAGGAGGGATGCGGGGCTAAAGGAGGGAGGGCAGGGGACCAAGGAGGGGATGGTGGCTGAGGTCACCCCCGTTCTGGGGCCAGTTGGGAACTATGTCTTAATGAAATTTAGAGGGCGTGTGCTCTGGTTTGCTTTCCTGTTGCCGCGGTAAAACACTGACTTGGGAAGGAAGGTTTATTTGGTTTACGCATCCCATGTCACAATCCCTGAGGGCCATTAGGGCAGGAACTGAGGCAGAGACCACAAGCAATGCTTAGTGGCCCATGTTCAGATACATTTCTTACACAGCTCAGGTCCACCTGCCTAGGGACAGTCCCACTAGTGAACTGGGTCCTATTGACAGCCAAGAAAATGCCTTACAGACATTCCCACAGGTCAATCCAATGGGAGCAATTCCCCACTTGAGGGTCTCTCTCTTCTTAGGGATGTCAAGTTGCCCTGGGAAGCCAACCACAACCGTGTGGTTTTATACAGGCTTAGCTCTGAACCAGAATGCCCTGTGGAGGCCTACTGCAGAGCTGCCATGTGCCAGGAAGAGGAAAAGATGGGGGACTTGACTATCCTACTTCATAGACTGCAGAGGGTCAGGGACAGCATCAGGTGTCCAGAGGCACCAAATGGAAGCTAGTCCCAAAGATAAGGATTAGATTAGCGGTGTTGGTTCTGAAGACAGGCAGACTTGGGGGCCAGTACTCTGCAGGGGTAGGGGGAAGACACTGTTTAGGGGTGCAGCACGGGCTTCAGGCTTAGCTAAGCATCTGAAGGCACTTACCATCAATGTGCAGAGCGTGGCTGGCTTCACAAGGAGTGGCTACACCTGCACTGAAAGGAAGTGAACTCCTCATCACGGGCAGTGTGTAATCTCAGGCTTGGGGATGCTTCGCAGAGAGGCTGCAAGGCTCTGGGGAGGGAACTCCACTCCCAAGCCTGTGATTCTGATTGGCTGAGTACCCTGTGTGTGTGGGGGGGGGATGCCTCTCCCAAGCCTATGACTCTGGCAGAGCACCTGGCCCACCTGGAGGGTAAGAGGTTATATTTCAGAGCTGGGGCCAAGCAGCATCTGTGGATCCAGGAAAGGTCCTTTCCCTTCCTGTGCCTTAGTTTCTCTCTTGTAAGATACTCTTACTGGCATCCCTTGCCTTGGGAACTTGATCCTTCCCAAATATTAAGAAACTTAGTTCATTGTACATCCTGTGTCTTAGTTAGGGTTTCTGTTGCTGTGAAGAGACACCATGACCACCGTAACTCTTATAAAGAAAACATTTAATTGGGGTGACTTGCTTACAGTTTTAGAGGTTCAGTCCATCATCATAGTGATGTGTAGGCAAATGTGGGGCTGGCTACATCTTGATATGTAGGCCACAGGAAGTTGACTGAGGCACTGGGCGGTATCCTGAGCATAGGAAACCTCAAAGCTCGCCTGCACAGTGACACACTTCCTCCAACAAGCCCATACCCACTCCAACATAGCCACACCTCCTAATAGTAACACTCCCTAGGAGATACTATGGGGGCCAGTTTCATTTAAACTACCACACCCTGTCTGCCCATCTGGATAGTCTCAGGCTTACAGGCATCTAACAGGCTTTCCTGAGCAGGTGAGTCCCCAGAGCTATCTCTAGAAACTCCCTGGACTTGAGTGTTGGAACAGGTGACCCCTCTGATAGGAAGCTTGTCACAGAGCATGTGGAAAACCTAACGTGACAGAGGAGACCTGGCTGGGCTACTGTGAGCTTTGTGGTCAGAGCAGCTCCTTCCCCAGAGAGGTCAGGCCCTGCCCTCAGAGCTGTGATGTGGTGAGCCCAATAGAGAGGGACACATGGTGTCCATGGCTGGTCAGGTGCACAGGCAGGTTCCTGTGACCTGGTGGCTTGCCAGGGCCTCCCCAGGACCCCAGAGCACAATCTGGCTCTGCTCCGATAGCCAGAGGCATTCTAGGTGTAACTCTCCCGACTCTCGGCCTATGCTGGCTGTTCCACTCCACCCAAGAAGCCTGGGGTGAGTTCTGTGCTGTGCCATGGCTATGAGTGTGCATGCATATGTGGATGTTCAGTCCAGGGTCATGAACTGGTGAATACCGGAGTGTGTGCAGTGTGAGCAGTTGGGAGATGGGGACGAAGTATGGGCTAGGTATGCATGTGTATACCAGTGTATACTCTGTGTGAGCAAGTGGTGGCTTATGAATGAAGGACTCAGGACTTATGTGAGTATCTATATGTGGGCGAGAATGCTCTCTCTGGCTGGAGCCCAAGACAGGCTGAGGTTCACAGTAAGGAAACAGTAGGCATACCTACAACCGAAGCTTTTCTGTCATTCTGAGTGCAGGTATTGTGTTTTTGTTTGAGACAGGGTCTCACTATATAACCTTGGCTGGTCTGGAGCTTTCTATATGAACCAGGCTGGCCTCACACTCATAGAGATCCCCCTGCCTCAGCCTCCCAAATGCTGGGATTAAAGGTGTGCAATATTACACCTACCTGGTATTGTTTTGGAGGAGGTAACTCTAGGAGAGAGTGGACATGGACACACATGCACACGAGCTTGGAGGGGTGTTGTGTCCCAGGGACAAGGACAACCCATCCTCTTGGCCTAGGGGAGCGTCTTGAGGCCAGAGCCCCCAGCTCAGGGCCTCATGTCTCCTGCAGTATGAGGCTGTCATGGACCGTGTCCAGAAGAGCAAGCTGTCACTCTACAAGAAGACCATGGAGGTAAATGGGAGGGCCCTGGAACAGGCTTCCTCAGACCTTGGTCCATTATGTGTATCAGCCTGCTGGAGGCTGTGCTGGATGTCCAAGCCCTTCAGGGTCTTGTATATACGACTGTCCTTCTGTACTTTCTACAATAGTCTATGAGTGTGACCCACACTGTCAGCTGGGGAGCCCAGAAGTGGCAGAGAGCAGGGACATCTGAGAGGACAGAAGGTGTCAGGGCTCGGAAGATGATCCTTCATGGGAAGGATGCCTTTTCCACCAAAGTCCCCCACAGGGAGGGAGTCTGGGCATAGGGAGCCTTACCCTGGGGCCCCAAGTAGGGCATGCGGCCCCTCAGCACACCTCTCTGCACCTTCAGTCCAAGAAGGCCTATGACCAGAAGTGCCGGGATGCAGATGACGCTGAACAGGCCTTTGAGCGCGTGAGTGCCAACGGCCACCAGAAGCAAGTAGAAAAGGTACGTAGGGTACCAGGGGTGGGCGTGGTGATGGATGTCACCCAGAGCAGGGTGGAGTTGGTAGGCAGGGAAGGGCTGTCATCCCTGGGTTGAATTTGCACCTAGGGCATGCTAGCTGCTCACCCTTTTCCAAATCTGTGTCCGCACTGTGTGATGGGCGTCCTCCAGAACTATTCTCAAGCACAGGTCCTCTGCAGCACAGGCAACCTCCAGACAGGGCCCCGTGTTGCACAGCCCAGAAAGCGCAGGGGTTGTGGATGAGTTGAATCCAGGTTGACCAGCGCCCAGGTTCTGAGCAGCAATGCAGCGAAGCCCAAACGGGTCTTGGTTTCTGCTTTTACTTCCCTTTCATGGGACCAACCTGGTCCACTCTACAGCAAGGCTGCTGGTGACTGGTAGAACTCACTCACGCACCCTTGGATATCCCTGGAGTGGCCGGGGGAGGGGGTGCCAGTCACTTCTGCCAAGCTTCAGGACCAGGATTCCTGGGCTGGGACTCAGTGTCGCTCTCCTGTTTCCTCAGAGCCAGAATAAAGCCAAGCAGTGCAAGGAGTCCGCCACAGAGGCAGGTATGAGGCCCTGGCCCCTCCTCTTCCCTCAGCTGGTGCTCCCCATCTGCGAGATGTGTCCCCTGTGTGCCACTCAGCGTACAGACTCTCCCTAGTCTCGCTGCATGCTTCCCCCTCAGCTATCCCATGCAGGCATGATGACTTTCTCTTAACACGCAGAAACGGAGGCAGAGAGATGTCACACAGCCACTAAGAAGTGTTAGCCATAGTTTCAGAGCCTGAGATCTCAGGGTGCTATCCCTTCATCTCACACACAGGGATAAATGCTCCCACTCAGCCTTCCTGGGACCTGGCTCCCATCCTCTACCTGACGGCAGCATCCGCTTCCCATCCTCCCACCCCAGGGCTGGAGTCTTCCTTCTGTGCCACCTCTCCAACACCCGCTGCCCCCTCAGCAAGCGCCAGATGACCATACCACGACTCTAGCTTGATGGCTTGTAGTACATTTGCAGAGGCACTCTCCTTGAGCCTCAGTTTACTGTCTGTGAAATGAGGGGATGGGACACAGGAAATGGAGCAGAACTTTTGCGTGGAGAGTTCTACACCAGCCCTTGGCACTCAGAGCACAGTGGAGAAGTGGAGAGTCACCCTTGGAAGGACAGAGGGCAGCTGTGTGTGCTGACTAGCAGCTAGCCAGGCCCCTTGGGGAGGGGGCTCCCAGAACTTGGGGGAGGTCGTGCTGGGTGGGTCTCTGCAGGAGTGAAGGAACTTTCAGGGGAGGTCCAGGCTATCAGGCCCGCCTAAGGGTCCTCTCTGTTTGTAGAGCGAGTGTACAGGCAAAATATTGAACAGCTGGAAAGAGCGAGGACTGAATGGGAGCAGGAACACCGGACTACCTGTGAGGCAAGTGGCCCAGGCAAGCTGCCTGCTTCTCCATGTATACCCCCACCCTATCCGTGGGGTTGGTACTCCTTCCTTCCACTTCTAAGTCATCTGCTTGGCTGCTGCCCAGAGTCTGTCCCCAGTAATCACTATCTGGCCCTACACCCTGGATACCTTTGCTGTAGGGATATATTCTTCATAAAGCCCAAACTGAGCTCAAAGCCCACCCTGCATACTATTGATGGACAGAACCAGGACAGAGTCCTGTGTCTCTCCCCCGGCCTCCCTCCTAGGACAGGGGACTTGATAGAGCAAACAGGCATTCCAACAGCCCAACCTCCCTCCAGCTGCCCAAGCTAGAAGCAGGGGTGGGGACCTACAAGGCTGTCTTGGTTAGACTTGTCTGTAGCAGCCTGGTCTGTGCTGGTCACCTGGCTGAGCTGTGGTGGGGCTGCCTGACCTGGCCCCACAACCCTCTTTCCTCCCCCACAGGCCTTCCAGCTGCAGGAGTTTGACCGACTGACCATCCTCCGCAATGCCTTATGGGTGCACTGCAACCAGCTCTCCATGCAGTGTGTCAAGGATGACGAGGTGTGTGCTGGGAGGAGGGAGAGCCTGGTGAGCTCAGGTCTTCAGGGGCCAGCAGCATCTTCCCAGACCTCTGCGGCTCACATAGGAGTCAGACAAGGTCTCTGGCCCAGTCTCCAAGCCTTGGGAACTTTATGTTCCTGTGGTTCCCTGCATCTGCCTTCTCCTCCCTGCTTCTATACTCGGGGCACCTGACCCTTCAGGGCTGTGTCCATCCACTCTCTCCGACACAGTAGAGACTTGCTGAGGCCTGGAGAGGCTCTGCTCCAGGCTCACGCTGGTGGGAACCTGGTCTAGGGTCTATTACACTCCTTCCCATCTCTCTCTCAGGGTCTCTGTCACCTTACAGAGCCCAGTACTCTGGGCTGGCTGGGGTACATTCTCCTTCAGGTTGGGGGCTACCACCTACACCAGGGACCCGGGCAGCTCAGACACCTCCTGCCCATGGGCAGCTGATCCTTGATGGCATCCACATCTAGATGTGGGCTCTAGATACCCTTGGACTCAGAGTCCAGCTTCTGAGTGACCTTGGCATACCACTTCCCTTTTTTTTTAATTACCTCATCTTAAAACAGGTTAAACCGTGGGCCTTAGAGTGGGTCTCAGAGGACAGGAGTGAGCTGGGCCTCTGGTCAGGGCTCTGAGCTCAGGTGTTCAGGAAACTTCTGAATATCAGCCAAGTCTCTAGTCCCTTTGGCAGGCCTGACATCCCAAGGTTCTCTGGTCAGCACTGAGTTTGAAGGTTCAGACTCAGAGGCAGGACAATGGCAAGGCTATCAAGATGACTACAGCAAGGGCAGATACTGGGGTGAAGTGTGGGCACAGCCTTTGTTCATTTCCCTCCCCCCAGCTCTATGAGGAAGTGCGGCTGACACTGGAAGGCTGCGATGTGGACAGTGACATCAACGGCTTCATCCAGGCCAAGAGCACTGGCAGAGAGCCCCCAGGTAAGCCCAGCCTGAGGGTGGCTCAGCTTCTGCAGCCAGGCCTGGCTGGCTCTAGACTGGGCCCAGACTTTTTAGAGCCTTGGATGTCAAGCCCAGGCTGGGGTGGCTTCCCTACTGGATGGAGGTAGGCCACACATAGGCTGGGGGACAGTATATTCTGGGGCCAGGCTCTTGGCTTGTTTCCCCTGAGGTTTAAAAGGAACAGAGCGGAGTGCAAAAGGGTTCTCTGGATGGGGAGCAAGAGAAGGGGGATGGGAAATTTTAAGTAGGCCACAGTAGAGTGGTCGACACAAATCCCCTGGCCCATCCAGTTGCAGAAAGTCGTGAATCCGGAATATCCATTCTGGGCCGGAGAGATGGCCCAGGGGTTAAGAACATTTGCTGCTCTGCTGCTCTTCCAGAGGTCCACTCAGTTCCCAGCACCCACGTCAGGCAGCTCACAACTGTCTGCAACTCCAGGGAATCCATACCTCTGGCTTCCATGTGGACAAATACACATCTACACATAATTAAAATGAACAAAAAAAGTCTTAAAAAAAAAAAAAAGCCCGGCATGATAGTATTTGCCTTTAATCCCAGCACTTGGGAGGCAGAGCCAGGTGGGTCTCTGAATTTGAGGTCAACCTGGTTTCATAAAGTCCCAGGACAGCCAGGGTTACATAGAGAGAGACCCTGTCTCAACAAAACAAAAACAAGAAATTCTGGTCTAGGGCCATAACGGGAAAGTCTAGCCTGCCGCGCTGCTCCAGGCCTTATACATTTGCTCTCTCTAGCTCCAGTGCCTTATCAGAACTACTATGACCGGGAAGTCACCCCGCTAATCGGCAGCCCTAGTGTCCAGCCATCCTGCGGTATGATAAAGAGGTGAGACCCTGACGGGCTGAGCAGTCAGAGCCCAGACGCTGGGGCCAGCCTCACCTGCCCTTGGATCTTCCATACCTCCTGACTGAGCAGCTCCCGGAGGTCTGGTGCCCTGTCCAGGTGCTGGGTATTCCCTCGAGACCATCTATGATCAAACTGTCCTTGGAGCTGTCCCAGAGGATCCTAGTATTAACTACTCACATTGTGACCGCTCACCTGGTGACTATGCTGGGACCTGGGCCAGCGCCTCGCTGGGCTCCTGTCCCTTGGCCCTCCCATGAGGTAGCATAGCATGAGGTAGTGTCCTAACGATCAGGCAGCTGTGGTAGCACCTCCAGGTGGTTTAAAAATGGCCCAAAGCCCTAGACATTGGGAGAATTCACAGGCTTTTACAGGGCCACCTCCTTGGCCTGGCTGTCGTCAGGTGCCAAGGACCTAATTCTGTGCCCTGTGGGTGACCCGGTCTAGTCACCATGGGACCAAGGAAAGAAAGACTTACTTGTCCCAACCTGGCTGGGCCTAGTAAGATGTGTGGGAGCAGAGCTTTAAAGGCAGCTTCTTCCTCTACATGGGACGTGGGGTCCTAGTGGGACTGCAGGTGCTGAGATGACCGGAAGTGTCCGGGAGGAGGGTGCTGAGAATGGACTGCCAGAAATGGCCTGTGGGGAGGCCTGCTGCCATGGAGACGTGGGTGACCACAGGCTGGCAGAGGTCCTGGGATGCTGAGATTTCCCATTAGTCCCGTTGTTTCCCATGAGACAACACAAGGCCATTCCCTCTTTCCCCCTTCCTCCAGGTTCTCTGGGCTACTGCACGGAAGTCCTAAGACCACATCGTCTCAGCCACCTGCTGGTAAATGAGGGGGAGGGGAGTGGGACAGGGAACATACCTTTCATCTAAGGATTCCTACATGGCATAGACGGTGCACTAATGCCCCAAAGGGAAAGGGTATACTGTCCAAGAGTGGGGGTGAAGGTGGGACAAAGCCCCACCCCAGCAGTCTCCCGGGACCACTGTCCTCAGAGGGCTAATTCAAGCCTCTTCCTACTCTCAGCTTCCACAGAGACTCTGACCTCCACTCCTGAGCGGAACGAGTTGGTCTATGCAGCCATCGATGTGCAGGCAACGCAGGGGAACCTTGACGCGTCAGCTCAGGACTACCGGGCACTCTACGACTATACGGCACAGGTGAGGCCTGCGTCCCCCAGCGTCCTCCAGCTCGAGGGCACCGTGCCTGGCAACATACCTGGGGTGTGAGCACTTAGACCAGCACCAGAAATCAGAAGGGTTCAGTGACCGTCTGCTGGGCTGACAGCTGCTCAAATCGGCTGACAGCTCAGCATTATCGTGAATGATAACAGGTGGAGGGTCAGGCCTTTTTCCTAACTGTGGACCCAAGGAACAACAGTGACTAAAACGAGGCCTTGAGCTACCCTGGAACTGATTTTCTGACATCCTTGAAGACAGGTGGTCAGGGCAGCCGCAGAAGAGCGGTGCTGAGATGGGTTCCAGTGTGAGCCCTGGGATGGAGTGAGGGGTGTAGACCTGGAAGGCAGGCCCTGAACTTCAGCTAATAAACCCACACATGCAGGCAGACTGGGTGTGGGCAGCACTGATGGAGGTCACACTCAGGGATACAGGCCTATAGAGTAATGGGGTACTCAGGTGACAGGAGAGCTTGCCCTTGGGGCATAATGGATGCCCTTGAGATGCTGCAGTGGTTGGAGCAGCCCGGGCTAGGAGGTCTCCATGACAACCGGCACAAGTTAGGAGGCCAAGTCTCTTGGAGAACCCTACAGTCTGTCTATCTCCAAAGGAACTACCCTGGAGGCCTGAGCATGACTCAGCAGACTTCACCCTAGGACACGAACGTGCATGGACTGCCAAGGCAGGGGTGCCAGACCAGGGCCCACACAGGAGGCCCTCCCATCTCACGCTCTTACCGTTTCTTGTCTAGAATCCCGATGAGCTGGACATTTCTGCGGGAGACATTCTGGTGGTCATCTTGGAAGGAGAGGACGGCTGGTGGACTGTGGAGCGGAATGGACAGCGAGGCTTTGTCCCTGGGTCCTACCTAGAGAAGCTCTGAGGACAAAGACAGACTAGTGTCCACACACCTCTGCCCTACGGGGAGGTCAGGACTGTTCTCACCACTGCCCAGGCCTCGTGGGGGCAGAACCAAACTTGGCTGCCCTGGGGATGGGTGCTGGCTACACCCAGTGTGTTTCTCCCAGAAGGAATAAAGGGGCGCATTCTTCCTTTGCTGGGGTCCTTTTCTCTTACCCGTGTGTCCAGGGCCTCAATTTAGAAGCCAGAGTATGGGGAGTCTGGAGAAGAGAGCTCAGCCACTTACAGACAAGCCCTCAGCAGGCAGTCTCCAGAGAGGGCAGAGGAGAGGCCTGGAGCCAGGTGTCTGAAGCTCCCGGGCTGACAGCCAGGAAGATGCAGGTGGGTGAGGCTGGAGAGCGGCTCAGGAGGGCTGCAGAATGAGATCAGGCATCTGTGGCAGGGAAGTGGGACACAGCAAGACCTCAGAGAGGCAGCGGCGGCAGCAGCTAGGATAGGCAAGGATGAACACAGGACATCGGCATACTGAGGGGACACGGGATGAGGACACTGCTGGGGACGAGAAGTGACTGTTGTGTCTGGAGGCAGCCCGCAGCGGCCCCCTCACCATCTGCTAGAGGAAATTACCACCCTCGATGCCCCCCCTGACCCGCCCTCTCACCTCTCCTGAGTGAGCCGGCATCACAGAAGCCAGTTCGGGTCTGTGGCTTTCTCATTGATACTGCCTGCCTATCCGTGTGTCTGGGTGAATGTCCGATGGTCTATGGAGGAGGAGGAGGGGGTTGTTGAAAGGGGCTCCTCGGTGTTTACCACGGTGCCTGCCTCGGTTCTCTGTCTTCCTCATGGAGCATGCCTGCTGACGAGGCTGGGCCTTTTTGGGCTGTGGTCTCTCATTCATCTCAGGGTGCAAAGACCACAAGAAGCTCTCTGGAGCCAGCGCTCTGAGCTGAGGACAGCTGAGGTGTTTGTCCTCACTGCTTCTGGGCAGAGTGTGTGGCAGACACACCGGGAAAGGGCTCTGAGCCATGGAAAGAACCAGATGATGCTGACATCCTTCTGGAAATGTTTTCCTCTTCACGAACTCCTCTGAGGTAACCAGACACCACACCCACACACGCACAGGGATGTTTGGAGAGTGACTCATTCCAGGGCTTGGTCTCCCCCCATGAAGGATAGCAAAGCTGCCAAATGAAGGCTTGGCTGCGACAAACCTGCTTGGGCCGGAAAACCAGGAAGGTGCCCTGGTCGCCCTTGTCCTACCCTGCCAGGCCCAACCAGACTCTCACACCTCATACAACCTTGGTGCTCGCCAAGATGCCCTGGCAGAACTCACTCTTCCAGAGGGACACACAGCTGCTCAGTCAGGGGGCAGGAGGAAGGCGGTCTGGCAAGTGGCCTAGAGAACTCTGGCGGACAGAAATGGATGGGGATAGTAATTCATGGGGTGTGCAAGAGGGTGGGAAGAGTGGAAAGAGATGTGAACTCTGACCTAAGCCTTTTTAGGTGGGAGGTCTTCTCTAGGTGTAGCAGGGGGTGGAGGTGGGGGGACTTGGGACAGGCAGAGCAAACAAGCAGACTGACTTCTGGGGTAACTATATCACAGCTTTCTTTATTCCTTGAAAATACCTTGTCATCTTGATTGATCATCCCATTCCGCTTCAAAGATTTCTTTTAAAAAACCTTTGGCCTAGATATTTATCATCATCTCTGACAGGTACTGCAGTGTCGGTGGACCCGCGGGGTGATGGGTAAGCAACCTGCTTGCCAGAGAAAACAGAAAGCAACGGTTGGTTCTCAATTTGTACCGGGGGGAAATAGGCTCACAGATGAATTCTAGTCAGCTTCACGGCATTCCACAGCTCCCCACTGTCCCGTGGGGCAGGTCACAGTGTCAGTGGCTGGGAACCAACCACACAGGGAGGCAGTGCCAGATGAAGAAGGAGCTGGCGTGACTGTATGGAACAACTGTAGTCTCTCCCTGTCAGAGGGTGGCTCAAAGACAGCAGAAGAGTCTGAAGCAGCTTCCTTGGGTAGTCTCTGGCCAGCAGGGCGGTTGCAGAAGGCCTCAGACAAGGCTCTACCTCAAACAGTAACTAGTCAAATGCTAGTTAAAAGCAAGGGGTTGGCACTTTTAATAGCCAGGCCTGCAGCCTCTGGGTCCTGGCTGTTGGCAGCAGCTCATTCCACATGCTCTTTGGGACAACCATGGTTGCCACTGAGTCCTTCCCGGTAGGGACCACAAACAACTCACCACTTGACCAGACAACTCGAGCACCACTGGTGCCCAGCACCTAACTCCCACCACTTTCCCTTAGCTTCACCTGGCCCAAGCCAGCTCAGCATGATCTACACTGTGGTCTGGCTACTTCCCATCGTGGCTCCTAAAAGGTCACACAAACATACAGGGGACTCTCTGCCCTCAGCAGCCTCAGGCTGTTGGGCTCTCAGGGATGGTTTTCCAGTTGTGCTGAGCAGAGTCCACTGCAGGGCCAAGGGAGGAGAAAGCCCAGTGCATCTCCACTGCACTCACCATGTACACGCTGGGCCAGCGATGCTGTTCAGTCCAGGCCGTTCAGGAAGCCACTGCACCCCATATGCGCAGTGTAGCCTGCATTCCCAAGTCTCCGGTGATTCCGATGTGCAGTGGGCATCGGAAAACTCCTGGTCAGTGAGCCCTTCGACCATACTGAATGGGAAAAGATCTTCACCAACCCCACATCAGACAGAGGGCTGAACTCCAAAATATATAAAGAACTCAAGAAATTAGACATCAAAATTCCAAATAACCCAATTAAAAAATGGGGTACAGAACTAAACAGATAATTCTCAACATAAGAATCTCAAATGGTTGAAAGACATTTAAGGAAATGTCCAACATCCTTAGTAATCAGGGAAATGCAAATCAAAACGAATCTGAGATACCATCGTATACCAGTCAGAATGGTTAAGATCAAAAACACCAATGATAGCTTATGCCGGAGAGGTTGTGGAGTAAGGGGAACACTCATCCATCGCTGTGGGAATGCAAACCTGTACAACCACTTTGGAAATCAGTATGGTGGAATCTCAGAAATCAACCTACCTCAGGACCTAGCAGACCTAGCAATACCACTCTTGGGCATATACCCAAAAGATGCTCAATCATACTACAACAACATTTGTTCAACTATGTTCATAGCAGCATTATTGGTAACATCCAGAACCTGGAAACTACCTAGATGCCCCTCAACCAAAGAATGGATAAAGAAAATGTTGGCACATTTATACATCAGAGTACTCAGCAGTAAAAAATGACATCTTGAAATTCACATGCAAATGGATGGAAATAGAAAAAACCACCCTGAGTGAGGAGACCCAGACCCAGAGAGATGAACATTGTATGTATTCACTCATAAGTGAATACCAGCTATAAAGCAAAGGATATTGAGCCTATAGTTCGTCATCCTTGAGACGCTAAGTAACAAGGTGAACCCTAAGAAAAACAAACAGATCCACCTGGAAAGGGGAAACAGACAAGATCACCTGACAAAATTGGGAGCATGGAGGTAGGGGGAGTAGGGAGGGCGGAAGGGGAAGACAAGGGGAGAAGGGAAGGGGGGAGGAGAACTTGAGGGAACAGGGTAGTCGAGATGGATTGCTTCAAAAGGACAGAGATGAGAGCAAGGAAAGAGATATTTTGACTGAAGGAGCCTTATGGGGCTAGCAAGAAACCTGGCTCTAGAGAAATTCCCTGGAATGCACAAGGATGACCCCAGCTAAGACCCTAAGCAATAGAGTAGAGGGTGCCCGAACTGGTCTTGCCCTGTAGTCAGACAGATGAATATCTTAAATACCACCATAGAACCTTCATCCAGCAACTGATAGAAACAGAGGCAGAGACCTGAATTGGAGCACTGGACTGAGCTCCCAAAGTCCAGTTGAAGAGTGTGAGGGGTGAGAATATGAGCAAAGAGGTCAAGACTACGATGGGTTCACCCACTGAAACAGTTTACCTGAGCTAATGGGAGTTCACCAACTCTGGCCGGACAGGGAAGGAACCAGCATAGAACCAAACTAGTCCCTCTGAATGTGGGTGACAGTTGCATGGCTGGGGCAGACTGCGGGGCCACTGGCAGTGGCACCAGGATTTATCCCTACTGCTTATACTGGCTTTTCAAAAACCTGTTCTCTCTGGATGGATACTTTGCTCAGCCTGGATATAGTAGGGAGGGCCTTGAACCTTCCCCAAAGCAATGTGCCTGCCTTACCCTCTCTGAGGGGTATAGGTGCAGGAAATGGGAGGAGGGGATGAAGTGGGAACTTGGATTGATATGTAAAATGAAAAAAGATAAGATAGTTTGTTTTTTTCTAAAAAAAAAAAAAGTGAAAAAAAAGGGAAGAAAAATGTACACTGTGGCACCACATGGACTTGCCTCTGAACCTGAGCATCCACTAGGGGGCAGATCCTGAGGAGGCCTCTCCTGTGTTACCTGTGTCACACTCTGTCCTTAACTGGATACACTCAGAGCAGGGGCTGTATGCGCCATCTTCCCTACAGCTGGCCCAGCCCTAATCCCCTTGGGAGTTCCTTTGGAGTACCCTTAGGACACCCCAAAGAAACTACAACAGAAAGCCACAGAGAACACATAATTGTTTTCAAGACTGGTAGGAATGCTGGATACAGGGTCAACACATTAAAAGACCAGGTGCTCCTCCACAGCAACCACACACTGGGAGTATGAGCAAACCATGGAGGTCTCACAGAAAAGTTACCTAATGCTGTTAAGATTTACAGAAAACAAACCTTGTTAAATAAGGTAAAGGACAATGCTGGAAATTCAGGAGAGAAATGTGCTTAACCACTTTCATTTAAAAGAGCCTAGGACTAGCTAACAGTCAGACACATTTTTCCCTCCCAGAGCAGAAGGTAAAGGGAGGCCGACACCCCAAGGGGCACCAAGTGGGGGGAATGCACATTTACACGCCTGGCCTGTGGCAACATAAACTGGTATAAAGCAATAGGAAACATCCATGAAAACTCAATGTGACCTTTCTGGCTACAGAATAAACTACTCCTTTACATGCGGAAAAAGACTGACATGAGATGATGCAAACTGCTTTGAAACTAGGCTCATGGTGTCTGCACAGGACTGCTGTGGAGTTCAAAATGGCTCATCTTATGCATTGCTTCAAAAGGACATCAGCAGTCACAGGTTTCTGCCAACAACGGAGGACATGTACAAGGTTACAAAGGAGCTGAAAAGTTCCCGTCACCTGGTGACGTCACAACAGCCCCACCGTGTGGCACGATATCCTACCACTGTTTATGGTGACGCAGTGATGCTGGTTTCTGCCATCAGTCCAGCAGAGCATAGCTGTGCAGGGAACATGTGCTCTCTAGAGATAGAAGCACTGTACTTACAAGCTTAGGATTTATCGCACTGTATGTTGTAATCGCTACTGTTTTGTGTGGTACTGGTGACTACATTCAGGGCACTGCCCATGCTAGAAGAGTGCCCTGCCACTGAGATACAATCAAAGCACCTTTGGGGGAGGGAGGAGTGCACAGGACACACGAGGTTTTTTGTCTTGATTTTTAGAGATTTTACTTTTACTTGTGTGTGAGGGAGATAGCAATACACGTGAGTGCAGATGGGTCAGAGGGCCCTGAGTCCCAGAAGCTAACACTACAGGCAGCCATGAGCTGTCTGCTGTGGCTCCTGGAAACTGAGTCTTCTATAAGAACTGCTCAAGGGCCGGGCGGTGGTGGCGCACGCCTTTAATCCCAGCACTTGGGAGGCAGAGGCAGGTGGATCTCTGTGAGTTCGAGACCAGCCTGGTCTACAAGAGCTAGTTCCAGGACAGGCTCCAAAACCACAGAGAAACCCTGTCTCTAAAAACCAAAAAAAAAAAAAAAACAAAAAAAAAAACAAACAAACAAACAAAAAAAACCCTGCTCAAACTCTTAGGCACAGAGCTATCTCTCCAGTTCCCTAAACCTTCCTTTTACTTTCATTTTATAAAAAGATTTATTGTATATATAAGGCTTTGCCTGCATGTGTGCCTATAGGCCTGAAAAGGGCACCAGATTTCATTACAGATGGTTGTAAGCCACCATGTGGTCGATGTGGTTGTTGGGAATTGAACTCAGGACCTTTGGAAGAGCAGGCAGTGTTCTTAACTACTGAGCCATCTCTCCAGCCCTTTTACTTTTTGAGACAGGTCTCACTAAGCTGCAAAGGCTGGGCCTCTGACTCACTTTTTGTATTCTAGAAAGGCCCCGAGTTTGTAATCCTCCTGCCTCAGATTTCAAAGTAGCTGGGGGTACAGTGCTGTATCACCAGGCCTGATCTTTATTACTTTGTATCATCCACATGCCTTCCACTTATTAAAACAAGTGCCCAGGATTGGTGGCATATACCTGTAATGCCAGCTCTCAGGAAACCAAGGAGAGAGGCTCATGCATGTCTGAGGCTAGCCTGGGCTATGTAGTAAGTTTAGCCAAACCTGTCTCCTGTGTTGTGTTATACCAGCAGAAGCTTCACCTGTGGACTGACATGCCCAAGCACTCAAGACGTTTTACAATGAAACTAACATGGCTCTCAGAAAAACATGTTTCTCAGAACATATTCCTGTAGAGAAGCAATGTGTGATTGAATATAGGCATGCTCACCATGGCAAAGCTGGAAGCAACCTGCTTGGTACAGTGGTCAGTCATGCTCTAGGATATCCATGATGCCAACACAAAGGCTCGGCAAGTCTCCAGTCTGGCCTAAAAGCCTTCCATGTTCTGTGGTGAGAGATAGGAACACTCTGGAGAACAAAATTTACGTAAGAGCAAAAACCAAAGCCGAAGCTTTGTTGCAGAGGGCATGCTGCTGCTGGGTCTGTCCTTGGGGAAGGCACAGACCTTTCGCTTGAGGCACCTTCTTTATATACATATTACATTTTTAAAGGTACCAATAAACTTCTGTTAATTATTAATGTTAAGACACAAGTTCTGATGACCCAGTAGCAGCAGCAGCAGGACCAGGGATCACCAATCCTGTGACCACATCCCAAGTCACATCCAGACTTATCAACCCAGATAAGCCAGGGACCTCATCCCAGGCATGACAGAAGTACTTCTAAATGTTGGGACAACCTGAAGAGGCCCCCACCAGCCAAATCCTTAGTCCCTTCGAAATGACAATGATAAAATATGAACTGCCGACAGGAACGGGAACTCGCCAGCACTATAGCGATACATAAAATAATAAACAGCAGGAAAAGGAGGTAGGCTGCCGGGATCAGAGACCTAGATCGGAAAAAACATTCTTGGGCAAATACCTGCCAACTCGGAACCCTGCTGAAGCTGGAACTATCAGCAGCTAGCTGTATCTCTAGAGACCGCTTTTTGGTTGAGAGGTACAAACGGTTGACCAGGTGCCCCAACTTACTTATACCCTACCTCCTCTTGGACTCTGCCCTGGACTCTGCAGATGGCACTTTTTCAGTTGACACTGGCATCTCTGAAGGGGCTGCCAAGGCTAGAGGGAGGACTTGTCTTCTGGCATGGGTCCAGCAGCACCCTCCACTGGGGTGGCAGCCACTCCACAGAAGCCTTAGCCTCAGGAGAACCTCTCCTGGTATCTAAGTTCCTTGAAGGCCTTCTCCTCGCAGGGTCCTGAGGGTGGTAGCTATTTTTTCTGGGCTGTTTCAGAGTCCTCTCTTTACTCCTTCCAGGAGGTAAACCACCTTTACACAAGTAAACCGTTTAAAATTTCCTGCTACACCATCTCCTTACCAAACCAGGGGCAGGTGGGCATTAAGCCCCACTCCCCTGTGATGCCCTGGGGGAGTCTGGCACCCGGGCAGTCTTCTATCTGGTATTCCAAAGCATTATCAGGTACATCAGATAGACTCGCAGTGCACGGCGTCATCTGAAGGGACTGTCGTCTTCTATGTCAATGTCACTTGAGACAAAACTATGGAATTACTCCAGATCAGAATGACAGCTGAACAGAACAGCTGATCCCAAGGGTTCTGGACTTGCAGAGGGGACCAACACTGCGGAGAACATCGCGAGGCCGACTGGTATGAGTGGCAGATTATCTCATCAGCACTAAGCGACCGAATCTGGCACCTGTATCATGATTGTCAGAGCTATCTTGGGGAAACACCTGCTCACACTTGAGGGACAGGCCATGGCATCTGAGGACAGGAACGACTCATTCAATAGCACGGAGGTCGACAGGCTTATCTGGGTGAAGGACAGAATTCTCATATGCAACTTCTATTCTTGCAACTTTCTATGGCCTTTGGAACTATTTCCAAATAAAATTTTAAGGACCATAGACAAAGCACACAGCCACAGCTAGCCCTGAAAGTGCCTGGCCCCGGCAGCTCTTGATTCCACCAGGTACTTCCCGTTGTGCAGATAGGTGAGAGATACTGGCCCCCAGAAGAGTGCATTCTTTACAGCTCCTCTGCTTCTGAAGGGTAAGCACCGACCTCTGCCACACACGGGACCAGGAAGACTGTAGGTGCAAAGAGCTGGCAGAAGTTTAACTTGTAGGGCACTGGCCAACAGAGAGTTCCCTCTGGTGATTCTCAGGCCAAGAGGAAAACACATGTAAAGCTGGCAGGGGCAAGAATAAACCACCCCCAATGATTCCCCAGCTCCTGACTCCCCCGTGCAGGGAAGACGGTGCTCTCACAGGCAGTTAAGTATGAGCATCAAAGGAGTGTGGAATTTGTTCAAAGAGTGGTTACCACCGGCACACTAGTGAAGCTGTTCCTACTCCAGAGCTGGCTGTACAGAAAGAGCAGCTGATGTTGCTGACTCCATATTGCTAGGCTGGGTCCCAATCTGTGACAGGAGAACCGTAGAACAGTCATCAACAGCTACGGTGACCGTGCTGAGGAAGGCGGCTGTAGTAAAGGCTCACAAGCATCCTTGCCCACTATGAGCAGGTCGAGGGATGGGACAGAGGTCAGGAACAAAGCATCAATCCTGGTAGCTCTGAAATCGGGGAAGCCTGTGCTGCTTCCACAGGATTTAGGCTCAACACCTCTTGGCCATCTCCATTTTCAGGAACAATTTCAGGAATAATTAAAAAATATTCAGGCAACTCAAAATTGAAAGGGCCCGTGTTTAACATGAATTCAGCCCTAGACCTGGTCCCTATTTGTCCTCTATTTCTGTGACTGGCTGGTTCCCCAGCTGACTGAGCCAGAAATCTGAGTGTCATCTCTAGTGCTCTCCTCTCCTGTGCCTCACATGCAGTCAGGGTAAGCTCTGCCGTTTCCTCTTCTGGTCCCCAACAGAGCTCTACTGTACCCCCTACAGAACACCTCATCACATTCCCTCCGACTGCCACAGGGACCATTCAGGGCAGGCCGGGCCATCTCCTGCACACGTCCTGTAAGACCAGAGGACCTGGGCATCCTGTGCATCCTCCCCAGGTCCCACAGAGCCTCTCCAGCTTCTAAGGTGATGTCACTAAACCCCTATCTCTGGGTGCCTCCTCTGGGCCCTGTTTTTATACTACCATCACCGCACTGACGGAATTTACCTGCTCCTGTATGTCTCCTGTGCTAGGATTTCAAACTCCTTGGGACAAGGACAATGCCATCACTGTGCCTCTCCCCGAGGCCCTGCACTCAGCAGATCTAAAATACTCTAGAAAGCACCTGTGCTTGCTGAACACCACGGCCTTTAGAATCTGGCAGCACATAATGGAAACTGCAAATCATGACAAACTGCAGGCAACAGCAGCCTCTGAAACACTATACTGCCGCTCTGGAACGGAAATATCCCCGAATAATTAAAAACCACGTGGTGAGGGCTGATACAGAGTTTATTGAATTAAATTTTTCTATTTACAATTGAGATCACATCTACATACTATTTTGCTAGTCTACATGGGTACATTATCTCTAATGAGTTTAAGACTGATGATGAATGGGTTCAATCACACAGACACTCACACATCCACACTAATTGCTTTAAAACAGTAGTGCATACATTATAGTCCTCCTAGAAAGCCAGCTTTGATTAAAAACCACTAGTTTCAAAGATCAGTCTCTGATTTTGAAGATGAACAAAGACACACTGTATGATTCTAAAATCTATGTTAGCCATTTTGTACAACTGCTATGTTACTGTACTATAGTATATATTCTTTAAAAGAACACTGATGAGGGACACCAGACAGCTGGCGTCCTCCCTCTCACCCCCAAACCTTTGGCCAAGAGTTCTCATTGTGAAGACGAAAGGGCCCAGTGCTACAACATTGTCCCATTACTCCTGGGAGGCGACAGAAGCAGGCCTACACCCTCCTTTAGTTCTACCACACTACAAAACTTGTGAATGGTTCTGAGATCAAGGGCACGGAAAGTCAGCGAGAACAAGGATGAGAAAGCCAGAGGTGGGTACATGAGATGCCAAGCTGTGTCCAACACCAGTGTACGTGTGCTTTGACTAGATGAACTCAGGAGCCAACTGCCGCAGACCTGCTCAATTCACCTTCCCGGTCAGAACAAGGATATTAAAAATAAGCTCCGGCTTGTGCTGTCTGCTATGCGTAGGTTCCACCCGTGATGAGGAGCTCATAGGCAGGGTCTCTACTCCGTCTGCACAACACAATGCACGCACACAGCATGCCCAGCAGCTGCAGGAAGAAAACAACATGAAATGGCTAACGACCACTTGACTAATGTGTACATCTTTCTTGGCAATGAAGTTATTTCAAGTCTTAATGACCCGAAAATGTCAAAAAACAATGAAAGAGGAAATTTCTTACCAACACATGATATTTAATGGAAGTAGCTAAGTACTAAGCGTCAGCTTCCTGGCTTCCTATCCAGGAATTCTGTGGAGCTGGCACCACCAAGGCTCTTTTTATTACGATTCCCCACTAATAATGCACAGCTGTGCTCCCCAAAGCAGCGTCGATGGTGACAGCCTGGGTCTCTGCACATGTGGCCACTTGATGTAGCCACTGCCACTGAGGAGATGCATTTTACAAAGATGTACTTTGACTTTAATTAAACATGTGGCTGTGCAGCACAAGTCTAGTGAAGCCTGTTTGATGGCGTCTCTTTAGGCATCTGGATTTGGGGGAGAGACTTTATCAAAAATTCACAAAAACTCAATATGGTAGAAGGCCAGTCCCAGTGCCAAAAATTTGGAAGGCTTCTGTTTATTATTTACTACTTTTGATTCTGTGGCATTATGACATATTGCTTGTCAAGGGCCACTACTCCTTCATAGTTTTCCATTTTAGCTAAATTCTTCTAGAGTAGCATATTAGAATAGAGACATGTTACAATATTAAACTATAATATTAAAGAAAGTGATTCCAGCTGGGCAGTGGTGGCACACACCTTTAATCCCAGCACGTGGGAGACAGAGGCAGGAAAATCTCTGAGTTTAAGGCTGGCCTGGTATATAGAATGAGTTTCAGGACAGTCAGGACTACACACACACACACACACAAACCCTGTCTCAAAAAAGAAAAAAGTGATTCTAAAATTCTTGACCCAATTTCTTACAAAATGCAAACAGTATCACTGTTATTTTGTTGTCTCAACTCCTCACTGACAGCGAAGGGCCTAACCACTGGATTTTAGAAGGCAAGGGTCTCTGTGCATGCGCAGTAGTCTAGTTTTAGCACAGGGTCTCTGAGCATGTGCAGTAGTCTAGTTTTAGCAAAGGGTCTCTGAGCATGTGCAGTAGTCTAGTTTTAGCAAAGGGTCTCTGTGCATGTGCAGTAGTCTAGTTTTAGCAAATGGACCTGGGTCCATAAAGTGAGAAGTACGAGACACAGAGAATATGGTTGTCCCTAATCCGAACTCTCCGTGTTTGGAGCCGCATGCTGATTCTGCCTTCCATTGGCCGCCATTTCACCGTTCAGGCTGCTGTTCAGATCCATCAGCACCATCACATTAATATACCTAGTGGCCGCTGGTCTACAGCACCGTACACATACACACTTGGGAAGCAGAGACTGTTGAACGTTTGCTAAATACCTCTAATTCTAGGTGCATTTAGTATCAATTCTTAGAGAAATACATTTCTGTTTATTACACACCAAAGCATCCTCAGAACAGCTATAAAATCAAACACACTTATGCTTTCAGGCAACATTAAACTAAGAAATAAAATATTCAACTCAAGAATCACTGACTTCCTAGGAAGTGGAAAAACCCCCCTTCCTACCTCTACCTACTCACATTCTCTCAGCTGGGTTACCTTCTGCTGAGGAGGTCTGAATAAAATGGCGTCTGAAAGACATTTCTTTCCTCTTTTATCTCACTTAAGTCAACCTGCATTGGCTTTAAAACAACTTAGAAGGCATAACGAAACTCTACTGATTGGAAGTGCAATTTAACAGCATTCAGCTCTACCCAGCAACTTCATATTCTCACCACTGAGAGCTACAGAATCATTTCCAACACTCCACTAATAGCACATTAATTACTGAAAATTTGCAACAGTAGACTTGGAAATATTACAGGAATATTATAGTTTTAATATTGTATTTTAAAAGAAAATGTCTCCTTGTATTACTCAAGTCATGGGAAGCAAATAGGCCAAATAAAACACTAAATATAAAATCTGTAGGGAAAAAAAGAAAAAACATGTTTACTATACTAAGACAACTGGTAAGTTACAAAAAAAATAACTTCAGGGTGGGCAGTGGTGGCACACCCTTTAATCCCAGCACTTGGGAGGCAGAGGCAGGTGGATCTCTGTGGGTTTGACATAAACCTGCTCGACAGAGCAAGTTCCAGGTCAGCCAGGGCTACACAGAGAAACCCTATCTCAAAAACAAAACAAAACAAAACAAAACAAACAAACAAACAAAAACCCCGCCAAATAAGATGTTCTATGATATTCTATGTAGGTAGGGGTGTGGAAAGAAAGAATTCTCACACAAATTAAAAAAACATTTTGTACTGGAAGCACCCTTTTCTGAGAAATGATTGCAAAGTACCTACCAATACTTATCAAAGATCCCCACTCTTCAGTTTCACAGGCACACACTTTACTATAATAGGCCGTGACACACACAACGGGGAAACACGACTTGAATTTTAATAACAGGACTTAGAGAACTGCCTATTACCATCAATTGAAGTATCCCCTTAAA
Source organism: Alexandromys fortis (assembly GCF_014885135.2). Taxonomy (NCBI): domain Eukaryota; kingdom Metazoa; phylum Chordata; class Mammalia; order Rodentia; family Cricetidae; genus Alexandromys; species Alexandromys fortis. The sequence goes on along the minus strand of NW_026068050.1, from coordinate 956,712 downwards.
TGGGATAGTACACAGTCATGAAACAGGGTAGATCTATATCAAAAGATAACCATCTGCTTTTGAGAAACAGTGTACAAACTATAATTCTCTTTATATTCATTTTGAACTGGCGAGTATTAGAGCTAGAAGCCCATTTACAGTAGGCATGTGGTGGGCAGGGTAGTTATAAAAAGGAAACAGGAGGAATGCTGTGGTACTGAAACCACTCGTTTTCATACTACTGGTGCTGGAGATGGCTCAAAGGTCAAGAGCACTTCCTGATCTGGCAGAGGAAATGAGTTGGCCTCTGGAAGGGGACCCAGCACACCATATGGTGGCTCACAACCATCTGTAACCCCAGTGTGAGGGGATCCAACAAGCACAGACATAAATGCATGCAAACATTCATCCATTAAAGTAAATAAATCTTCTTTGGTTTGCTTACATGTATGTGAACCCCATATATGCCTGGTGCCCACTGGGTCAGAAGAGGGTGCTGTTTTGGATGGTGGTGAGCCACCATATGGGCACTGGGAACTGAACTGGGGTCCGAGTCGTAGACACCTACTCAGGTTACACAACTGTGTAGAACTGACTAAACACAAGTGAGAAACCTGGATAGGATTAGAGAACAATGGTCATGGAACCTCACAGCTCTGTAAGCTGTTATCACTCAAGGTGGGCAAAGCAGCCAAAGGATTTCAACTAAATCATTTCTTAAAAGTGGAATCTACAACTACCTCAAAACAAAAAGCAAGGGCCAAAGCAGCATCCTGTAAGCTTCTAAATGCCCCCAATACTGGGTGTTTGTCTAGCAGAAGAGTCCATGGAAGCTGAGAAGAGGGAGCTGTCTCTACAAAAGGCTCAGGAGGCCTAGGGAGATGATCTAGCAGGTAAGGCATTTGCTGTGTAAATGAAGACCAGAGCTCAGATGCCCAGATTTCATATAAATGACAGGAGGCCCAGCCAGCCTTCGAGGGCAGACACGGAGTCCTCAGAGCAGGCTGGCTAACAGAGCAGAGGGTGTATGTGCACATGCACAGAGAAACCCAAACCCTAACCCTAGGGCCAAGACAGAGATGCAGACTTACCTTTGTCAATTTAGGTATTTTTTTAATTACATTTTTATTTTGCATGAATGTATGGGCGGCACACGTGGAGGCCACAGTACAAGCTGCAGAAGCTGTTCTCTCCTACCAGATGTGTCTCCAGATCAAACTCAGGTTGTCTTGACGGCAAGCATCTCTACCAGTGAGCCATCTTACTGACTCCAAATAGGCACTTTTAAAGTTAAAAAATAATTAAAAATTCAAAGCTAATTTAGATTGACCAAATGTGTATTTACACAAAATACTATCTAGTCATAAAAAAAGCAAAAAAAAAAAAAAAAAAAAAAAAAAAAAAAAAAAAAAAAAAAAAAAAAAAAAAAAAAAAACCCAAACCCTAAAATCCAGCAGCACGAGAAATGAAGGACATTTAGTGGAATAGCAGGAAACTATGCCGCACATTCTCACCCACATCAGAAACCAAGTCGATCTCCTGGAGAGAGGTAGACCAGGGGTGACCAGAGGCTAGAACAGGAAGGATGAGGGATGAAGGATGAAGTTTTAGAAAGGAGGATACTTTAAAACACCCTGTAGCAATGGGGGGATAATTAGAGTTTATAACTCACTATATTTTATAATGAACCAGAAAAGTTTGTACAACATCTGTTTAAGGAGAAATAATCTGATTTGGAGATTATACAGTATATATATATGTATATATGTATATATATACATATATATATATGTACTGAACTATAAAACGGTACCCTACAAATATATGTAATTCAGTGCCAACATGCCTTTTCTTTTGTTTTGTTTTGTTTTTCTAAGAAACAAGCTCTTGCTCAAACTAGGATTGTGCCCTAACTGACCTTGAACCCCCATTCCTTCTGCATCAGTCTCCCAAGTGCTGGGATTACAACTGTGTACCACACACCTGTTAAGTTTTATGTGCTTGTGGTATGTGAGGATGTGCTTATACATTTGTGGGTAGGTCAGAGGTCAATTTCAAGTGTCCATTAGGAGCCTTCCATTTTGTTTATTGAGACAGGGTCTTTTACTGGGACAGGGGACTTGCTGATTATGTTAGGCTGACTAGCCAGTGAGCCCAGGGACCCCTCTGTCTTTGCTTCTCCAAGGGTTGGAGAAGAGATTTTATGTGTATGGGTGTTTTGCCTGCATGTATTTCTATGTACCATGTGCATGCTTGATGACCATGGAGGCCAGAAGAGGGTAGGATTCCATGAAACTGAAGTTACAACAGTTGTGTACCAACATGTGGGTGCTGGGACTCATACCTGGGTCCTCTGAAGAGCAGCCAGTGCTCTTTAACCACTGAGTCATCTCTCCAGCCCCTATTATCCCCATCCTACCCCTCAAACTCATGTCCTCGTGCACTTTATCAGCTTCCTAGTCTGGCAAAGTGTGCTCTTGGCTGCTATACCTTAAAGGCATGCTCACTGAAGAGACTGGCAACCCATCTTCCCCATGCTGCCTGCTCAGCACACTCCCTCAAGATATTAACAAATCAAAACCTTGATTTGTACTATTATTAGAACTTCAAATACAAAATTCCTAGTTGATCATTGTCTGTTTGCAAAGAAGTATAACATCAAGCTGATTAATAAGCTGATGAGGGATATAAGAAAAAAAGGTTAAACCTCTTGCTTACATTAAAAATCCTATTATAATAATCAGCTAGGGTTTTCTTTTTCAGGGCTCTTTCTTTTTGGTCCTACACAAACATGGGTAATTTAACAAGGCTAGAGCAAGGGTTTGTAAACTTCTCTTAAAGGGATATATGACAAATATTTAGGCTTTCTGAAACAAACCTGGTCTCGGCTGCATCCACTGAACTGTGCCATTTTCTCTCTGAATTCTACCCACCTAGAGCACCAATTAGTCATGGTTTGAAGAAGAATTACAAATCTTCTTCAAACCAATTCTTTGATTTGTAACTGGACAGAATACAGAGGAAGCAGAGTGCAGGCTCTGGTTTTGCACACCCGTGTGACTGTCATACTCCCCCCACTCTTCCCAGTTTGTGCGGCAAAACAAAGGGGAAAGGAATGGAGAGCCTTTAAGCATTCTTTTCTAGTCTGGAAATTCCATGGCATGTACAACTATAAAAGCTATTGAGTCAGGGCTAGACATGGCTCAAAGGTTAAGAGTATTGGCTGCTCTTCCAAAGGTCCTGAGTTCAATTCCCAGCAACCACGTGGTTGCTATAGTGGAATCTGATGTCCCCTCTTCTGGCATAAATGCATACATACAGATAAAGAACTCATATACATATAATAAATAAATCTTAAAAATAAAAGCTATTGAGTCACCTCTGTCATTATTAGTATCCTACACTCAAGACAACAATCTATAGCACAGTCTGAATACCAAAACCTTAGAACATTTACTGTCACTCTTAAAGAAAATACATTGGGGAAATCTATTATTTTACTTGAACCAAAATTTTTTATTTTCCAAACCACTAGGTTTTAAATCTGTGAAAGCTCAGAATTCCTGACTCAGCCTTGTTCATCTAAAACAAAAGAAAACACAAAATTATGTATCTTTACAAGCTACTAAGTCAGGGCGTGGCTATCGAGACAGCCTCTCATCAGCCTTCCATATGACAGCCGTACACTTCCCGAGCAACAGTCACCACAATCCCAAAGGTTTTGCTGTATTCTAACAACTACAGTTTTGACATCACAGTCACCAAGAATGCACAGGCCAGAATTCTGCGTGAGAAGACTGCTCTATTTTATTCACTTTAGCTAAATGAATGTGTTTGCATACATAATCAAAATGTGGACTACAGCCCTGCTGATCACCACATTACTGCTATGCTAAACCACAAAGTAAATACTCAGGATGGCAGAGACCATAGCAAATATAGAGCAAGACTTTTTTAATGAATCATTTCATTGCTATTTGAATACCAGCAAAGTACACAATCCCCCCTTGCCATTTTAAAGGTACTTTCCATTAATACAATAGCTTCTGCTCAAATATGCAAAGATCAGAAAAGCTAAAACAACTTACATTTAAAGTAATAGTTCTACAGTCTTTAACGTAACAATTAAAAGGTGTCTTATCAAGATTATTTGAGGCTAGAAACCTATTTCAAGAACTAAAAGCTTTTTTTAAAAAAAATTAAGTGGTCTGCCTGCATGTATGCTTTCATGCCAGAAGAGGGCAGCAGATCTCATTATAGATGGTTGTGAGCCACCAAGTGGTTGACAGGAATTGAACTCGGGACCTCTAAAGAACAAATAGCCGCTAGTGGTCTCAACCTCTGAGCAATCTCTTCAGTTCCTAAAAGCTTTTTTAAAATGTTCAAAACTGCTGGGAAGTGGTGGTGCACAACTTTAATCACAGAGGCAGATGGATCTATGTGAGTTTGAGGCCAGCCTGGTCTACAGAGTGAGTTCCAGGACAGGCACCAAAGCAACACAAAGAAACTGTCTCAAAAACAAACAAGCAAAAAAGCTCAAAACTGATCTGACAGAAAAGCTTTCCAAATAGCTGGCTATTCTCAATTATGTTAGCCCAACAGAACTCGTAACATATACCGTACAAACCTGAGAACCCGGGAATGTAGACGGCTATGCTGCATGCAAAGTGCCTGTCCTTCTAACCTAACAGCTTTCCGGGGGGACTAAGGGACGAGGGTGCATAGCTGATGGAAGGCAATTAAGCGAGTGATGAAGCAATTGCCAGATAATTTCACCTACTTGAATACAAAGACCATTTTCACTAGCAGAGCAGGAAAAAATGGGTTCCCTCAGCTACCAACTGTGTGTGCCAAGTGATGTCAAAGGCTTCTTCTTTACACATACTAAGTCTAAAACAACTAAATCCACAAATAGAGAAAAGGCTAGAGCCTCAATTCTTACTGGGAAATTTTTTCTATAAAGCAATAAAACTGTTCCTTTTAGAAGAGACTAGTATTAAAGGTCTTGATATTTGTGTGTGTGTATACACACGTATGTACACACACACACACACACACACACACACACACACACACACACCTTTTCAAGAAATCAGGCACAGCCTATGTACTATTATGTCAGAGAGGCTGTGGGAGGAGATTTCCTAAGCCCAGAAATTTGGAGCCAGCCTACATGATACATCAAGTTGCTACCTCAAAATAAACAAACGAACAAATATATATAAATTACAAATAAGGGAGACTGGAGAGATGGCTCAACAGCTAAGAGCAGTGGGCAATCTTCCAGAGGATCCAGGTTCTATTCTTGGCACCCACATGATGGCTCACAACCATATCTACCTCCAGTCTTAGGGGATCCAATGCCCTCTTCTGGTTTCCAGTGGTACCAGGTACACACATGGTGTACACATACAGGCAAAACACTCATACATATAAAATAGTTTTTTTAAAAAAATACAAGTAAGGATTTGAAAATATGGATCTCAGTTGGAAGACACTTTCCTGTTATACATGTGATCCTAGGTTTGATTTCCAGAATAGCAAAGTAAATAAATTTAAAAAGTAAAAACTAAACAAAACAAAAAGACCAACAAAAAACAAAACTCAAGAGCATAAAAACAGGGAGCAGAAAGCGACAGGGTACAAGAAACTAAAGGGAAATCTCTCCATTTCCAAACTGAAATACAGCAGTATTTTAAAGACATCTGTGAGTGCTATCAAAATACCTTCCAGGAATGCCCCATGGCATGTTTGGTCTTTGAATGGTGCTCTCACTAATCAATACAGGAAAATAAGGCAAATAGTCTCCTCAACACAATTCCCTCCCATAAAGATCACTGATTTTTTTTTTTTTTTTTTTTTTTTTTTTTGATCACTGATTTCTTTAAACCATTCTGGGTCTAGATCCAGAGACCAGATTTTGGAAACTGGTGGCTGGTGCAGAATCACTTCTAAGCTATCCACACACACGAAGATTCGCTCCACTTAGTAACTAAAACCATGAGGGCCAATGACACGAGGAGACATATTAGCTCTGGTAGCAGCTCCTTGGCTAGCCCTACTCACCTGAATGGCTGCAAAGGCCAGTGCTGCCCAGATCACATGCATCAGGATCTCTTGTAGCTTCTTCACGACCAGAGCCTCACATCCCTGCAACAGACAGCTCGTTAGACCTATTCCTAAAGACACATTCCTAACTCACTGACAGCAATGGAAATGAAACAACTGATGATCAGAGCAACTTATAATGCACAATCAAAACAAATAAAATATTTATAGTGAAACACAATGCCCTGACACAGAGTCAAGTAAAAAGACTGAAAAGAAGCTGAGGACAGTGACTAGATAGTGAAAAACAGTTCAAACTCACCTCGGCGTAGAGGTCAGAGGGGTTGGCCAGGCTGCCGTTGCAGCTTTTGGCAGTCTCTTTGCAGCAGCTAAGAGGAACACTCTGGTTTTTCGTTTCTTTGAACCAATCTGTATTTTCCCAGTCTGAATAGTTATGAATTCCACAACAGTGCAACTGGTAAGAGAGAGAGTCCTTAGGTAACGCCGGTGTCTGTGTTGAGCTCTGAACTACAGAGCTTTAACAACTACTCCAGAGCAGCGCTCTCAGCAGAGCCTTCTGCAGTGAAGAACACGCTACATCTGTACAGTCCAACATGGAGCCACTAGCCACCTGAGGATGAACTGAGCACTTAGAAGTGGTTAGTGTGACTGAAGAGGGCAGAAGGAGGATGCGCGGGACGGGAAATGATGGATCAAGATGCACGATGTCAAAGACACACAGAGTAAAAAGAAGGGAAAAAAAACTTTTTTAAAGATTTTGTGTATGTGTGTGGATATGGGCATACAAGTGCAGGGAACTATGGAAGCCAGGTGTCAGATGCCCTGGGACAGGAGTTAGGGGTGGTTGGAAGCTGTTCCCGTGAGTGTAGGGAATCAAACTCAGGTTCTCTGCAAAACAGGACGTGATCCTAATCATCTGAACCATCTCTGAACCAACTGAACCATCTCTCAGTCTCCAAATACTCACACCTTCACATGTTAAAATATGTTAAAAAACCAGCTTTGAGTTAAATATCACTTCCAATGGCAAAATGCTTAAGTTTTACTTGAAATGTGTGTGACTTAATTTAAATATATATATATTAGTTGAAACAAGACTGGCAAAAACAATAAACTTGGAGGCAGAGCTGGAGGAACATCCTCTCTTACAGCTGTGGAGGTAAACACAGTCCACATACACAGAAAGAGAAGAACTAGTTTCTGTGGACTCAGGCATGACAACCTTCAAGGAAGCTTACCTGTCTCTGTACATAGTCAATAGCACGGCTGGCGGCATCGGGGTTGGTCCCATTGTAGGTTTTATATACTTTCTGAATGCTTCGATCAACTTCATTCTCTACCTGCATCAAAAGAAAAGATTCCGTCCCTCGAAAATACTGCTTAAAGTAACATCAGTCAAGGCTACAACTACAATCCCTAAGTAGCATGCTTCCAAGTTCTCCGTACATTTACAGTAAGAAAGAGACTTCCTGCTCCAGTTAGATTCAAACTAGCAGCAAACAGTCAGATCTATTAACTCACACAGGCTAATAGCCTTTGAAAAGACTACTCAAAAGAGGCTAGCAGAACAAACCACTCGAAAGGAACAAAGCAACTGTGTACTGAGGAGATGCCCCACATGTGGATGTCAAATGCCTACAAAAATAACAATCAGTTATATCAAGAACAGAAGTTTTATAAATAAATGCTAGTTAATTTTAGGTATTTTAAAGCAGTGGCTTCGCTGAAATAAGCCAAAAGAAAACGAAGCTGCTCTATGCCACCCGGAAAGCCCCGCATGTGCAGAGAACAACATACCTTTGCTCTGTACACGTATCCCAAAACCACAACAACAACTTCCGTGACAAAAACCAAGAGCAGGATGAAGACAAACTGTAAGGAAAAATCATCAGAAATTAGGTAGAGATTTAAAAAAAAAAAGTTGTAAATGTTTTCTTGATTAAAAGAAAAGTATAAGGGACAACCTCTAGAAGTTTAAAGCATGTGTTCATTCTGGTCTGACGTGTGGTGAAGGAAGGGTTACCTTACCGTGGCGAGCCCACAGCGGCTCTCCCGGATGGTAGCACAGCAGCCAATGAGGCCAATAATAAAGAGCAGGGCTCCTACAGCTATGATCACCACAGCAGGGAAGAGCGTGTACACATCCTCAAAGAAGTGGTCATAGTCGTCGTACGTGATGAAGACATAGGCTCCCACATAGCAGAGAATACCAGCTGCCCCCTAGGAAAGCAAATGGAAACCTAGCCTGAGTACCATCAAGCAATTTTCCTGCTCCTGCCTGGGTTCAAGTCATTTTCTTTGAATGTGTCTTGTGTATCCCATCCTTGAATTCAAGATCATCCCTGAATCCCCAAGGATCTCAGAGGGTCTGAGATTCTCCATTTTTAGCAGGTTCCCACCAGTGCTGTGGCTACACTTGGAGTCACGGGTGCTGAACCCTTCCGGGGAAGGTGAGCACAGAAAGCCTTAGTCCAGCTCCAGGCCCCTTCTCCAGGGCACTTTTGGTTTTATTAGCACTGGGCCCCGCTCTGTGCTTACTGCTACCAGCATGTAGATAAACAGGCACACAGTGCAGGGCTATGCTAAACTGCTGTCTAAGGAGCAGAACATGGAGAGCTGTCACACAGTTGTGATTGCTTCACCTGTGAAAGATTAACCATATAAATCCTCAAACTAGCAAACTGCTTCCACAGTTAACATTACAGATTCCCACTCAATCCTCTGACCCTGAAAACTCAGTTCAGTTCTGTAGTTTTATTAGGTTCACTATGCCTGAACACCACATGTCTGTCTTCTTATAATACATCACTACAATCACTGTCAGATCTGGAAAAAGAAGATCCCAGTAACCTGATTTATGCACGTGTGCACACACACACACTGGATTTTTTAACGTAAAGAAACTTCAGGCAGTACTCTCTTGGTACTGCCTCGCCCACCACCCTACTGTGTACAGTAAACTATTTTTCATACTTGAAGTAATGTACTAAGGATAATAGAATGTGAATGGAGACATTATTTTTTAGATCATCTCTTGTCCACTGCTAGTTTTCTTCTCTCCCTGGCTGCTCTTTTCTCACTCTAATGACGGCTTCTTCAGCTCCAGGGTGCTGTCTGTCACACTTCCTCATCTCTGCCTCAAGTCCAGATAACTTGCACTCAGCCTCTTTACTGCGCCTGGAAGTCACCTTACTGCAGCACTTGTCTAAACCTAGGCTACCCCGACTCTCCCCCAGCCCTTAATCTGTTCTTTGTGAGAATTACTGTTAAAAATATGAACAGGGCAAGGTATAACGTGCAATTTTTAATAATTTAAACTGTTTTGTCTCTACATTCTGAAGACTTCATAACCCTTCATAGACTGCAAAAATATAAAACTGATAAACACATCTCTCACTTTACACCTCTGCTGCTGTTTCACTAATTCGGATGCAGCTTAAGGATCACCACATTCTCACAGAAGCCTTTCTTAACGACTCACCCTCATCCATTCTCTTACTGCCCCAAGCAATACAAACGGCATTTTTAACAATGTCTCAATTCAACCGCATTTCTTAATATACCTCCTGGGCACAAACTGTGTCTGTTTATCTTTCAGCCCTGCATCATATGTATCACTTCAAGCAGTGCCTGTCACAAGCAGGTATCATGGACGTTTACAGAGTAACACCATACTCTCCACACCCTCCACCTCCATGGAAAGGACAGGAGGCTTTAGCTGGTGTGTGTTTCTCACCAGCACAGTCAATGCTCAGTTTTAAGTTCACTACTTAAATACAATGGTATCTAATTGTGCTTACTAGACTCCAATGGGCACCACCTCTAGAACAGAGTGTAAGTCTCAATCAGTAGTCTACCATTAAACAATGCTACTGGGCCTGCTGGAATTCACAACTACATATCTGCTTTTAAGGTACACTGTGAGATGAGAAAAAAAGATGAGGCTTAACAATTTGGATGTGGACTCTGTAACAAAGTCTTATTAAAGCACTCTCTCAACTACATGTGTACGTTATATAGTCACAAACATATATGTATGTGTATATATAAAATAACACATTTTACTAAAGCAAATAATTCGGTCTTTAAACATGAATTAATCAAGCTGTACTCACTGCTTTCAGTAAACAAACTACACAAGAACTGTTCCTATAATTATTTCTTAAAAGGCTGTGGGGAGGGGGGAGGGGCAGGTGTGGTGGCCATGCTTTTAAGCCCAGCACCCAGGAGGCAGAGGCAGGCGTGTTTCTATGAGTTCAAGGACTGCCTAAATCTACACAGTGGTTCAAGGCAGGTCAGGGCTACAGTGAGACCCTGCCTCAAAAAGAAGGGGTGGGGGCTGAATGGAAATTGTGGCATACATCTCAAAAACAAAACAAAAAGTTTAAATGAAAATGAAATCTGGGAGGTGGCAGTGACTGGAGAGAAAGTTGCACACACTACTTTCCAAGGACCCGAGTTCAGTTCCTGCCACCCACATCTCCAAAGGACCCAACATCCTCTTCTGGATTCTGCAGGCCTGTGCACTCATGCACATATGCTCACCCCAACACCCTCGATATAAAAATAAAAATACAAATATTGTTTTAAAGTGAGTTTAGCCCTAGAGTGATACTCAGTGGTTAAGAGTATGTACTGCGCTTGCGCTTCCAGAGGGCAACGTAAGTCTGTCCCAGGATCCATACTGGGCAGTTCAAAACTACCTATTACGCCTGTCCCTGTCCTGGGCCATTCAGGACCCTCTTCTTGTCTCCACAACCACAGCTACATGTATGTGCACATACAGCACAATTAAAAATAAATCCCTGCGTTGGAGAGGTGGCTCAGCAGTTAAGAGCACTGGCTGCTCTTCTAGAGGACCAGGTTCAATTCCCAGCACCCACATGGCAGCTCACAACTGTCTGAAACTCTAGTTCCAGGGGATCTGACTCCCTCTCACATACACAGACAGGAGAAACACCAGTGCACATAAAATAAAAATAAATCTTAAATAAATAAAAATAAATCTTTTTTTTTTACTTTACGTATAGTACACTAACCAATTGTGTCATCAAGTCCAGCTAGTAAATGAAGTTTTAATCTAGATAAACCTGAATCAAAATATAACAAGAGGATAATACATACTCAAAAATATACAGCACAGGGCACTGAGGAACACTTGCATTTTAGAAACAAAATGAGCTTTTAGCCTAAAGAGATTCCTATGAAACTCACACTTAGTACAGCTGGGAATGGGCCAAGTGAAATGTCTCTTGGGCTGTCCCACTCCGACCAGAGTGAGGTAGGCACTCATGAAACTACAGACAAGAATGTAGGAAAAGAAACCAGAACTAGATGCAGCAAACCAAATGGAAGGCAACGTAGGCAACCCCACTTGTAAATACAGCTTATTGTCTGAAAGATAACAGATGACTCAGTCTGTGCTGGAAACCATTCAACAGGGAATGTTCACAGGAGAGGAGACTGTAACAGTGTCTTCTTCAACATCAGTAGGAAGTAAGGTAACAGACACACCAAGTAACACTGTGCTCACTGCTGAGAGGACAGCATAAACAAGGTGCTTGTCTCTTATAAATGATGTTGAAAACAGAGTAGCTGTTCATTTCAAACAGTGGCCAAGAAAACTAAACAGTTCTAAGTATCTGCCATAACGACACCCATCAGCATAAAAAAACAAAAATAAAAAATAGTCAAATGAGATAAATAATAATTTGCATGGTCAGTTCAGGGAAGAGCTTAAATAATTCTTACTAGTGATGGGAACCTGGTAGTCACTCTGATTATTAATGCAGACAGGGCATTATTTGAAAAGCTACATAAAATTAAAAGGTGAGCTTGGTTAAATCCTGTTTGCTGGGCAGTGGGGATTGGACCAGGGCTTTGCCAACAAAGCAGCTGCAGGGGAGGGAAGGAGGGAGGGAGGCAGGGAAGGAGGGAGGGAGGGAGGGAGGCAGGGAGGGAGGGAGCAGCAGTAGGGCAGGGCACTGTGGAACGTGGAAGCCTCTGACAGGTCACCTCTGAGAGAATCTGGGCCTATAAGAAGGATTTGTGCCAGGGCAGTGTACTAAAATTAATCATCCTTTTTACAAAGTACAGGGAAATTTAGGGGAAAGGCTGAGGTTTTTGAAGAAAAACCATTCTTTTACTTTGCTTTACTTTACTTTTGACTTAAATTAAGTCATGGAAGTTTAGAACTTTAGGTGTTTTTCTGTTAACTGCACTGTTTATAAACTGAGCTCTTATAAGTTTCAAAAGTGACACTAATCCTATCCTTTTAATTTTCTCTACATCTATACAAGTGTGAATGTGTTCAAGTAAGAAATTTCACTCTTACACAACATTGCTGTCCTGATGTCTACTAACCAAGGTTGGTGGTTTTTGTTATTAGTTGGGGGTTAACTCAACTCTCTGGCAGGGACAAAAAAAAAAAAAAGACAAGCCAATAAAATCCTAAAACCCACAGAACTATTCCCTCATTGTCATCAAGCACTCTAAGACCTACCTCTGCAAACTGGCAACTTAAAACTAAACAGAACTGTTTAAAACTGGGAGATAAAATTGTTCTGTTGCCAGTTTATCCACATGGAAATTCAGAGCCGTGACAGTGGAAGCATCCCACAGAACATGTTGAATGAGTATGAGGCAAAGAGAAGTCACTCCGAGGGCAAGGTGTGTCGGAGACAGTGATCATGTCTACTACCATGGCACAACGGATCAATAGAGAGCAGACAGGGTCTAAACTTCATTGACCTCAAAGCTCAGGATCTAATGATTCTGCTTCCCTATGTGAACTGCTCCTTCAGAGTGATTTTTGCCTCAAAGAATCAACTGATAAAAAAATAGGGATTGGGTAAGAAGAAACAGAGGAGAAACATGTTACAAAGTACTACGTACTCTAGGTATTATAAAAAGCAAAATTCAAAGAAAGGGAGAATCAGAAACATTCAACACATATTTAATTCTGCGTTTCTTGTGCAGCCATATTAGATTTATATGTATTTATATTTTCCTACTAGGAATTATTGGTGATTCTGTACAATTTGTTTCTGAAAGAAACCTTCCCCAAACTTTACCTTCCTGCCATCAAGACTACCTTAGAAATTGTAAAACCTTTGTTCCACTCAGGCTGACTCTGATAAAATGGCTCATGTCACTATGCATTACTCCTCTAAGTACATAATCACTCCCTAACTTACTTCATTTATTCTCTTGCCATCCTTCCAAAACCAACAACAATAAAAAGACTATCCCAAAGACATGCAACCCTCTTTCAGAAGCCAAGATTACTTCTACACAAGACCTTCTGAAGCTACTACAACAATGACATAATTTTCTATTTGGCAAATTGGTCAATAAAGAAGTAAAGCAGGATTCAATGTATACCAGAGGGATTATAGAGAAATACAAAAGTATGTTTTTGGAAAACAATCCACAACACATATCAACTTCAGCATTTCTATCTAGTAACATCGCTTCTAGGATTGTTCATTTGTCAAAACACCATCACAAAATGGCAACAGCAAAAGCAAGAACCCAAAGCCTAAGGGCATGCTTGCATTATAGCCTTGAACACTGAAAATACAATGTAGTATATCCATTAGTATAGTGCATTAAGGGGAAAACTACGTTTTTTAGCATCAAAATATTTTTAAGAAAAAGTTGATATTGTCTGAGAGATAAAATTATGAGTGTTTAGTTCTAATATGTTTAAATATTTTCATATATATACACACACTTGCAGACATATTCAAGTTATGTCTAAAATTAAGACCGTAGTGTTTTGTTTTCCAGATTACTTCTTAGATCTGTCTGTCTTTAAACATATAAACTAGCTCTCTCTTCATTCCCACACTTTAGGTGCATGTCAACTGCTCCCATTTATCGCTGCTTTAGGTCTGACTTTGACTCAGCCTTTGGATGTTTTCTGATGGATAACTTCTTCTGGCACACATTCTTTATATTGGAAAAAAAAAAAACTTTCACAAAGCCTCTTGGATTGCATTGTCAGGCTACTTTTGCAATCAAATCACTGATATCATTGCCACTATTCTTAAATATTTTAATCCTCTTAAGTTGTTATTTTGACATTAAAAAGGGCATGCTCCCCAATTCTATTGTATCTTTACTTTTCATTTGGACTTTCATACTCATTGTTGATCCAATTAATTCAGTGATGCCTACCCATCAGTTGAAAGTCCCTATCAGTTGAAAGTCCCACAGTTCAGACAGCAATGAAACTGGAGACAGACTAAAGGCCTCAGACAATCCTGAAGCCAGCTATAAATCAAGGAGTTTGAACTTGTGTTGGAGACCTTTAGTTGCCCCCGCCCACTCTAACTGTAAAAAGTCAGTTATTTTAGGAGTCTGGAGTGTTTAAGATTTATCATGTTAAAGTCTGGCTATGTATTTAAACCAGTAGTAGCAACTATGTAAAATACATATCAACTATAGTCTCATTAAATTAAAAACAAATACATAAACACAAAATTTTCTCATCTACTGAATGTTAAGCTATTTAAAAGGGTGTGAGGAAGGAGAGGATGAGCAGGAAGAAAAGATTTTATCAAGCTAAATATAACTTTTATCATGAGAAATCGACAGTTTATAGTTGTAAAATCTGTTAATTATGTGTAATAACATTTAAGATCACATCTCTGAAGAAAGACCTATCCATGGATATAAATCTCTGCATGGGTCCAGAGATAGGACACTTGGTTAAGACTCCCTCCCTTCTCCCACCAGTTGAGCAGCAGAAACGACCTTGTGCTGAGGTTGGCGGAGCAGCTGGTACATCACTGCTGACCGGCTGCATGATTCTTACACTGTACCTATTTGGAGCCAAGGAAATGTTTATGGGATTTTCTGGGGAAAAACAAAAAACCTTAACTAGAATCAGATTTTATGGCTTAAATTCATTAAAACACTTCAAAGAACAATAAATATTCTAAAAGATAAGCATTCTTTTGGGGTTGTTTTTCAAGACAGGGTGTCTCTGTGCTGCCCTGGCTGCCCTAGAAACTCACTCTATGAACTTAGAGATGCACCTGCCTCTGCCTCCCAAGTGTTGGGATTAAAGGCGTGCACAAACACCATCCAGTTCTAAAAGATATATATTCTAAAGGAGATTAAAAAAGAAAACCTTCATTCTGTGGTACTGTGTAGTAAAAGATTATATGCACTGTGCAGTCAGCTGACAAGTTTCAATTCTGACACAAGAAATGAGAAATAAATAAAATGTACTATTTGTCAAATAAAAAAAACTAACAAAAAACAAACAAACAAAACCCATTTCATCCTCAAACTGTAATCACAAAGCTCTCCTAATGGCTCTAAGGTCTACCTAAGTCAGCAGTTCTTAACCTGTGGGTCACGACCCCTTTAGGGTTGGCATTTGTCATATCAGATATTTATAATCATAACAGTAGCAAAATTACAGTTACAAAATAAGAATGAAATAATGTTATGGTTTGGGTCCCCAAAACATGAGGAGCTGTATTAAAGGGTTGCAGCATTACAAAGGTTGAGAACCACTGACCTAAACGATTACTCAAGGCCACAGACATGACTCAGAACTCAAGAAACCTCTACACATCCAAAACAAATGAAGAGAAGCTGGGAAGTGGTGCACGAGCCTTTAAGAACAAGACTAGCAAGGCAGAAACAAGTGGATCTCAGGGTCCAAGGCCAGCCTGGTCTATAGAGTAAATTCCAGGACAGCCGGGACTACACAGAAAAACCCTGTCTTGAAAAGCCAGGGAAAAAATTAAATATATTTACAGTATGCACCATGATTTGCTTCCCAACAAAGTTGAAGTTCTTTCCTTAACAAACTGAAAACTACCTTAATAAACAGCCTGCTGGCTAAAGAGGTGTTACAGCATCATCTTTTTAGAACAGTCACACAGACAGAGCACAGGAAACAAAAGCACACCAACATATCCTATTTATATTCACCTATGCGGACACAGGACATGTCAGAACACAATGGGCATATACTCAAGGACTGGAAACACTTTTACTTCTTTCTCTTTTAAACTTTTTGTTTTAGAACTGTCTATTTTTATCTTATGTGTGGGTGTTTTATTTGCATGTACATCTGTGCACCAAGTGCATGCCTGGTGCCCACAGAGGTCAGAAAAAGTCATTAGAGCCCCCAGAACTAGAGTTTCAGGGATAGTTCTGAGGTACCATGAGGGTGCTAGGAATTGAACCTGGGTCCTCTGCAAGGGCAACAATTGCTCTTAACTGCTGACCCATCTTTCCAGCCCTTTTCACTCTATGTTCTGAACCAAGAGCATGAAACATAATCTTTATGTTCTTACTTTGTAATTTGAACATGCCAAGTATGCCCTGGCTTTATGATCTAGCTACTCTTCAGTCCTGAATTCCCTCACCTCTTACAATCACCTCCAAACTGGCTTCTTATATTCCACACTTAGATAAGCCTTGCCAACCTCAAGTGGCCCCCAGATCACATTGGCTTAACTTTGTGGTATTTTCCCCATTTGTCTTCAACCTCCTTCCTGTCTTGCTTCCCTTGAAAGTTCTCTAAGAACTTTTCTGCAATAACAGGTGTGCAAATGTTCATATTTGCTTAATAAAGCAACTTTCCTTAATTATATACATCCACACAGGAAATATGCTATTTTAAAAGCAGGATACATTTTACATAGTTTACCATCTTTACACAGTGGTCATTTCACATCAGTAAGTCACGCTAGCACAGGTGCTGGACATTCTGGACAGACATCTCCCTACTCCACGAGTTGTTTTAGCGTGACTTCTCAGTACAGATGAAAACACCAAACAAAACAGACACACAAGATTAGAAGTCTGCCAGCATGGACAAAGCTTTCTGCTACAGCCCCTGTAACGCCTAACATAAATATGTGCACAGTAAATATCAGCCGGATGGTTTTTATGATAGGGCAGATAAAATAATTTGTGTAACACAGGGCTGGATTAAGTACCTAATAACCTACCAGAATAAAAGTGCAGTATTAGACATTATTAAGGGCTATGGAGATGGTTCAGGGTAAAGTGCGTGCTACACAGGCAGAGGCCCTAGGTATGGCTCTCCAGAATCCAAGCAGAACTGGCAAAGCACTGGTGCTCTTTTGATGAGATGAGATGCTGGATCCCAGGAGCTCGTGGGCTAGCCAGTGTGATATACGCAATGACAAACAACAAAAAGACCCTGTCTCCAACAAGGTGGAAGAAGACTGACATCTGAGGTTTTCCTCTGACCTCCACACGGGTACATGGGATACAATCATGTGTGCTCGTACATAAATTCACACACAAAAAAAAACAATAGGGTTTGTTAAACTAAAATTATTCATTTCAATATGTTTCAGATGAAGTATCCTGGATCAGATCAAACAACTTAGTAAATTATGAATCCTACCTGACCTCGGTACAAAAGTGGATTATTTTACCGACAAGCATTATGACAGCCTTCAAAATATAGCCTTTTACCACAAACCCATATATCCTTTAGAAAATGCTCACAAACCAAGCACTAACACATTTATATTTAAAGCTTTACTACTCTACAAAAACAGAAGATTTGGAACTGGAAAGATATAGCTTAAGTGCTCAGCAGTTAAGAGCACTGGCTGCTCTTCCAAGACCCGAGTTCAATTCCCAGCACCCACACCGCAGCTCACAACTGTCCTTAACTTGGTATTGGACACCTTCTTCTGGCCACAAGCATTAGGCATAAAAGTGTACAAATGTACATGCAGGCAAAAATCCATACATAAAATTTTTAACTTTTAAAACATGTTTTAATGTTGCACTGCTATTAAAAAAAAAAAAGACATGGATTGTATGTCCTTTTCACTTGTCAAAAGTGATCATTTAAGCTATAAACCCCTAATGGCCTGGGGATTTGCCAAAGAGCAGAATTTTTGAGATAGCTGTTTCAGGTCAGTGGCACCAAGTGTGACTGACTTAGTTCCATCTTCAGGACCCATACAGTAGGGGGAAACAACTCTTGACCTACACACACACACACACACACACACATGCATGTTGTGGGATCATACTGGTGATCACGTGCACGCACATATAAACATACAAATACTAAGAAAGCAACTGTCTGTCTTTTCAGAGATACAACGTCCCAAACTACACTAAATCTACATTAATAGCTTTGGCAGTCAGATTGCTTAAAGCCCAAGTACTGGCATGACTATTTCTATATCTCAGTCCATTGGACAGACTGCCAAAGGAACCAGGATATCAAGGTATAAGGTTCCGCCAAAGCAATTAAACTTTTAACACCTACCAAGGGTCAGCCAGAACCACAGTAAGAGGCAGTGTGAGCAAATTGCCCAAGGAAATCTAAACTTGGTAAGCTTGATGTGTCCTGTCTGTGAAGAGGATCCTCATTCTTCCAGGTATACATTTCTAGGTATTATAGGGAGGGAGGGAGGGATCACCTATAAGAACACCCTCAATATAAAGGGAAGAATGTATTACAATTTCTCAAGATGAAATCTGTTAACAATTTAATGTACTTCCTCCTTCATGACTTAAAACTCTTGAACAGAAGAGCTGGAGTCTAGTTCAAGTGTGGGTACAGTTTCTAACAATGTGAAAATTAGTACATTTTAGAGAAAGGAGCCTCTAATATGGCCTAACAACCATTGTCCCCAAGCTTCATGCCCTTTCCTGTTCACGTCACAACTTCCTCCAACACCACAGGCTCTAGCGATGGTTCAGCCACCTGGTTTTGAACATAGGCCCTGCCACATCTTGGGTGTGCTCCCTCAGCTCCCCAAGCTTTAATGCCTCCCCACCCCGTCTGTAATACACACGGCAATACTCGCAGCTAAATCACACTCGAGTAAGCTCCCGTAGATGGCGGGCAAGCAGGAGGCACTGAGCATCATCAGTACTGCCAGAGTCCAGGTCTGCCTACAAGCCAACACTGTCAGGAGATGCGCCTAAATACTGCTACCTCCACCACACCACGGATTTTCTGCTCACCTTCCTTCTCAAAGTCACAGAAGTTTTTACTATTACTATCTCAGATAAAGGCATACTAAATTAACAATATGATGTTGGCCTCAGCAACACTCACCAAGCAGTTCACAACATTAACTTTCACTGGGGTGAATATACTTATATACAATTTCCAAGGATTCATAAGCAAGCACTCAGAATAATTAACTGGTATTATATATGTTCCTATATAATAAATAATATTTTTGACTAAAGAAAATGGCTCTGTATTTCCAGTGTTTTCTCACATTAACACAGCTAGGCTCTGAGTGTGCTTGGCCTAGAATTCACCTAATAAATATTCCTCAAAACCAAATAGTTACTTCCATAAACTCCAAAGGAATTTTTTTTTTCGAGACAGGGTTTCTCTGTGGCTTTGGTTTCTGTCCTGGAACTAGCTCTTATAGACCAGTTGGCCTAGAACTCATAGAGATCCACCTGCCTCTGCCTCCCGAGTGCTGGGATTAAAGGCATGCGCCACCACCGCTCCAGCCTCCAAAGGAATTATTATGAATACAAATATCCACAAGAACTGAGGTGGATACAAATAGCCACCTCAAGCCAGGTGTGGCAGCCCTCACTAATCCCCGAACTCGGGGAGGTGAAGGCAGGTGGATCTCAGTAAGTTTGGAGGCCAGCCTGGTCTACATTAAAAAAAAAAAAAAGTTTCTGTCTCTTAAGTTCTTAGGTATCTCATTAGCTACCAAGTGTTTTTCATTTGGGGAGCTCTAAAAATATTTTTCCTCTTTAACAGCCATATAATTTAACGGATCAGGAACACCTGTTCTAAATTGGAAACGAAATTTCAGGAATCCCAATGCCACGCAGGTGACTTCAAGGAGTTCAGCCTGAGTCTCAAGATGCATCTCCTGTACAAACAACTGCAGAGCTAAGGGCCTCGTTATTCGTAACAGCCTATTTAGCGACGAGCAGTCGGGATAGGAAAGGTTGTATTCTTTGTTAGGGACAAGAGCAATAGGAAGACTCTTGCCAGAATAAGTGTGCATATTTTCCAAGGTAGGCGCTGAATTCCGGGAATGGGGGTGGGGTGGGAAATGATGCTATACTACAGTACGGTCAGTGGAATTGTTCAAAGAACATTCTGGGTACTGTGGACAGAGAAAACTGCCCAGGGCAAGTGCTATAATAAGACCAGCCTGAGGACATGAGGGCCAGTCGGGTGGCAAATCGCCAGTGGTGTGCCCATAACTACTAATGAACCAGAAAGCACCTGACCTAGGATGTGGGCTGTACTGCACTACAAACTTTCCCTTACAGGATGGGGCAAACAGGCTGAACCCTGCTCTACTGCTGAGCTGTCCTGTGCTAATTTTTAAGTTAAAAAAAGTGATGGAGGATATGCTTAAAAAGAGTTTTCCTGGTGCAAAGTCCAGAATTCAAGGGGTAGAGTCAAGGAACAACAGGTTACTACAAAACCCCGGGTGAGATAAGGGCCTGACCACAAGATAGGCCGGCTATAAACACTTCCCTAGGGCACGAGTGGGAAAAAAAAGCAAAAGCAACATTTTATAAAAAGTGAGTTCGTTGCTTTAAAAATCTCGTGGCAGCTGAAACACTTAAAAGCTGGCTACCCATCCCCGCGACAGCAATTTTCTTAATCAAAGAAATGCTCTTGCTGTCTCAGGCTGAATCCTTTCAGTTTTCTGGGCTGGTTACCAGCCTCCCAACTCTACACAAAGAGCTCTAAGCCGAAATTCCTGGCCCAGGACTCAAACGGCGTCCCCGCGTAGCTGCTGCAGGACTCCGGGACTGCCACCGGCTCTGGGAGGGCTCAGACAAAGACGGTGGAACCCGACTCACTGGGCAGTGTCCCATTTCAGGCCTGGCATCCCGAGAGACTCGGCCCCGAGAGCCAGCCGAGCGTCCCGCAGGCTGCTCCGACCGTGGCGACCCGCGTAACCCTGGCACCGTGCCAGCAGGCCCGAGTCCCCGAGCCCTCCGGTCTGCACCGCCCTGACCTCCGTCGGGACCGGGAAAGACCCTACCAAAGGGCAACCAGGGCCGCAGGGCCCGGGCGAGCCCTCGGCTGGCTCCCGCGCCCGCCCGGTCCACCCGCTCCGCGCAGAGGCCTCCCGGGGCTGGGGCCGCCCGCCAGCTCACCCAGAAGATGAGGTTGAGGAAGACCAGCACGGTCTTGGAGGAGGTGATGCCGCACTGGCCCATGGTGCCGGCGGAAGCCCGGCTGGGCGAGCGGAGCGGAGCGGCGCTCACCGAGCGAGCAGGCAATGGCGGCGGCGGCTCGGCGGAGAAGTGCTGGGCCTGAGCCGCGTTCCCGCAGACCCCCGCGCCGCCGCGCACCGCCCCAGCAAGCACCTCGCGGCTGCGTGCCGCCCGCCGCAGCCCCCCTAGGCCGTTCCCAGGCAACCGGGCCTCGCGTCTGCGGCCGCTTCAGCCAATCAGCGCCTCTTAAAGGAGCCGAAGCCTCGGAGTCCCTTTTTCTGGCCTCTGTCCGTCCTTGGGGGCAGATTCCTCTTTTGGGGAAATTCTGGTGGGCCAAACACCCCCCCTTTCCTTGAGTTACTTTTACTAGACCAAATGATTCATAGGTCACAGAATTCTGTCCTGTTAACTGCTCTTCCCTAGAAAGGCCCGAATCACATGGGGATTTTCGTGATCGCGTGATGCCTAGGCAGCACTCCATCTAAGTTGGGGAGAAATGCGGTGGACATCAATACCTGTCTATGGAGACTTTAGTATGCTGGAAGCTCTGCTAGCTCTGAGAAGTCATCAGAAAGAAGAAAACGCTGGCTCATTGGCAAGAAAGAAATGTTTGGGCAAGGCAGCCAGCCACCGGTTCAGCTCTATTCCGGGTAGTATATTTTGGACTGAGATTTGCAATTATAGATACATCTTCATACATGGCGACATTTCCCTATCTTCCATCAATCTTGGATGAGTCATAATAATTAACACTTTTTAGAAAAAAAAATAGTGTGTGCGCGCCCGCGTTCACGTTTGCACGCACCCGCAAGCATCCCACAGCACGGAGGTGAAGGTCAGAAAACTTGTGGGAATTAGTTCTTCTCCTTCCTCCATGTGGGTCCCTGACATCAGGTTTAGTGGCAATGCCTCTGCCTCCGCTGGGCCATCTCCGAAGGCCGCAATTAACATTGAGTGCATATTAGATTCTTTTAATTAATAGTTCATTGATATCACCACCCCTCCCCCAGCTTTAGATGACTTGTGCCGTGACTGTCAGACCCCTCCCCCAGCTTTAGTACCTGTCAGACTAATTTTACCGGTCGGGTAATGAAGGCTTAGAAAGGTTTCCAAAATTGCCTGCAGCCCGGCATCGAAGGGTGATCTAATGCAGAAGCCACCTCAACCACACACTATTCCTTCTGTTACAGTGCTGCACTTTTCTTGTTCAGGCTCCTGACTATACCTGTTTACCTGTCCTTAATCATCTCTTTCCCTGTAGTGTCCCATCATCTTGCCCAGGAAGTCACAGGGATACCCAAACTCCTCAGCATCCTGTCTCTATGCACCTTTGCCAAGCTCACCTGTTCTAGGTGATGGCATTCCACAAATGCGCAAGAAGACAGATTTGTGTTCGTGTGGCTTTGAACCCAGGTCTCTGGAAGAACAGCCAGTGCTTTTAACCACTGAGCTATCTCTCCAGCCCACTCAGTACTGTTCTCCATACTGTTCTCTGTGTCTATGAGCATAAGATGTGATGGTTTGATCAGACATAGAGAACAATATGGGGGGGGGGGGACTTGAGAGATGGCTTAGTGGCAAAGAGCACTGTCTGCTCTTTCCCAGCACCCACACAAACAGCTCACAACTGTCTGTAACTCCAGTTCTAGGGGAATCCGGGACCATCACACAGACGTGTGTGACATGCAGGAACACACAATGCACATGAAATTAAATCATTAAAAAAAAGAAAATAGTACAGAGTGACAGGTGTTGATAAATTCCTTCTCTGGGAGAGACATAAACAATATCTACCCCTCCTCCCGAGGTCCCAGTGACAAACCTGGGTACACCTCGCCCATAGTCGAAGAGGTGATGCCACCCCTTCCCTGGTCTTTCCCTAAGGCCACTTGCAACTGAGGCAGAATTACATACACTTGGTTGGAAGGAGCAACTGGATGCTCAAGTGAAGGTCCCATAGCTCTCCCCACTCCTCATTCTTTGAAGAAATGTCAACTGTCAATAAGTCCAACTTATACATGAACATGGCTGATCTGATGAAGATGGAGGAGTTTGGCTCAGAGGATAGTCCTGCACAACTGCGGGACACACTTAGAGGAGAGTACTCTGGGGGAGGAGCATATGAAGTGAGGAACAAACTGTGTGATCATTTGGAGAACAGCCTAGAGATAGAAATGGCCAGTGCAAAGGCCCCAGGGCAAGAATTCAATCACTGTTCTCTAGAAAAAAAAGGACCCCAGGAAGCCTAACATGCCGGAGGTCAGCACAGAGAAATAAGTCAGCAAGATCATGTCACCAAGCTGTGTGTGTGGTGTTTTGTTTTCTTGTCAGGATCTCTGTATGTATACCTGGCTGTCCTGGAACTCTCTGTGTAGACCTGGCCCCATTCTCACAGAGATCGCCTGCCTCTGCCTGGATTGAAGGTGTGAGCCACTACGGCTCGGTCCAAGCTGTGAATCAGAAAAGATGCTCCAGTGTCTGAGCAGACTGATAACATCAGCTGATTGAAAATTTTCAACTGCTGTTGTTGCCGCCCCATGCACGTCCTAGTAAAAATTTAAGAGGGAAACTCTTGAGTCTCTGGTATACTTTGAATGTCTCTGATGCCCCAACCATCCACAAACCAACCCCTCTCTGTTTTACCCCTCCTGTTTCTCCTCCTGGCTTCAAACAACTCTGCTGCACTTTCCTGTCCTCAACCCATCCCCTCCTAGTTCTGCAAGGAGGTTCCCCATCCATTCCCATGCCTGTACCTCCATCCTATAGGCTTCCCCGTGTCATCTTTCCCTCCGCCCCGGGAGAATCACCTGGGCCACACAGAAACACTGCATCAGACTCTTCCAGGGTGGACATCAGGGAGAGTCCCTCATTGGGAGCACCGCATGCCATTCTAATATGCTGCGGAGCTGCTAAACACTCTTCTAAGCCCATAAGCAAAGCGGTATCTCTCACATTTTAGAAACAAAACCTCACCTAACACTTTATTCTCCCACTCAGCCTCCCCCTCTGCCCTTCCCCAGGTCTCTCCCCGGAAGTTCCCAAAAGGCTCACCCTGCCCAGTGTTTCTGACTTCCCTTGGTGTGAGATCACTTGAACTTCAATGTAGATCAGATGCAGAGTCTGATTTGGGTTATACGTGTCGAACCACACGTAGGTGACATGGATACCCCTGGACCGTTCTCTGTAGCAAGTGGCTGTCCATCTGGTTTTGACTCCCGTGCTTCTAACTTACCTTTACACTGTGCTGTGCCATTCCTAATAATGCCGTGGAAAGTGCCCTTGCCAGTGTTACCAGTTACGTACTACCCTCCTGGGAGGCAGCCGATTTGCCCCAGAGTTTGTCCTCACTAAAACCTGTCTCCAAATAGATTGCCATTGTGGAAGTACTGGGAGGCTGAGGCCATTGAGAAGGAGTAAGTCTTTAAGAGGGATTTCTTGTGAGTGTGATGGTGGAGGCAGGGATAAGCCTGGCACTTCCCATAGGCCACCCTAGCCCTTATTTAGTTTGGAGACAGGGTCTCTTTAACTTACTCAGGCAGGTTTTGAACTCACAGTTCACTTGGCTCAGCCTTCCCAGTGTCTGGGATGACAGGACTATGGCCATTGAGGGGGATAAATACTTGTCTCTATGAACTGAGTTTTTGTCTCAAAGAGAGGCTGCGTGGCAAGCTTTGCTTCTGACAGCACTCACCCTACTATTTCCTGTTGTGAGCTGAAAAAGCATGGCATCTGGGTAGAGGAAGGTGGATGTGAGGCCGCCTGGTCTTGGATTCTCGCACCTCCAGAATTGAGTCAGAACAAACTGCTCTGACTATGCATGGGGGGTCGGCCAGCCCTCAAGGGGCAGAGACAAGCGGATTTTTGTGAGTTCAAGGCCAGTATAGTCTATATAGTGAATTTCCAATCAGCCAGGAAACAGTGAGATGTTGTTTCAAAAAAGAAAAAACAAAAACAAAAACAATCCACTTGTTTTCCTGTACAAATTGCCCAGGGCTGGGTATCCTATTCCAGCAGCAAATGTCTTAAGGAGGATATTTATCCTGGCTGAGCGCACACACCCTACATATCTAGAGCCCAGGTTCACAACAACGCTGCCCTCTGTAGCATGGCCTCTTTGTACCTCAGTGTTCTGTTAGGGAGGGCGTGGTGTTGGTGCTGGCAGTGATAATGCTGGGAGTACCAAGCTGGGTTTGGTACACAGGCTTCATAATCAGCTGCATTAATATTACAAGATCGGGCAGCATCGGACTCCAATATAACTTCTCTGTTTTTGAAACTCACTCCTCTCTTGGCTTCTATGAACATATTTCTTAGTTCTGTGGTTACTTCTTTTTTTTTTTTCCTTTTTTTTTTTTTTTTTTTTTTTTGGAGACAGGGTTTCTTTGTAGCTTTGGAGCCTGTCCTGGGACTAGCTCTTGTAGACCAAGCTGGCCTCAAACTCACAAAGATCCGCCTGCCTCTGCCTCCCGAGTCCTGGGATTAAAGGCATGCGCCACCACCACCCAGCCCTGTGGTTACTTCTTTAGCAGTCCTCATCCTCACCCATCTTGGATGTTGGGGTTTCCTGAAGTGCAGGCTGAGTTCTTGGCTTTCTCAACCCCCCTCCCCAGCAGTGCTCTGGATGCTTGACCTAAGCGTGGACTCTCCAGACTGGCCACGCAGGGGTTCCTTCCTATCGTTTCCTGCCACTGTGGCTGACTGACCACTGCATGCTCCCACTGGATTCATCGGCTCCTTTATCACAAGTGCTGGCTGGCTACCTATGCTGCTGCCCCAGGTGTTGCGGCTACGTAGCCGTGAAGTGGTTAGGCCTGGGCCATGTTCCCCCTCGGCACCGCCCCCTGCCCCGGAGCTAGCCATCCTGAGCAGATTCCATCCTAACTATGTCAATATTGGTTTAATTGAGATTGGGAAGCATGAGCAAACTATTGGATATAGAACAGGGATTCCGTGAAGGAGCAACTCGGACCCGTGCTCAGTCAGTCTCAAATAGAGCCCCTCATTTTCCCTGCCGTCTACACCCCCACCCTCACCTGGGAGAATCGGAGAGTGAGCACGTGTCACTTCTCTTACTGACTCTTGGCTTTTATTTTGCCCCAGTGAACTCCATCCTTGAATCCTCAGTGTGTGAGATAAAATTCCTTTCCCCCAAAGTGAGAGCACCACCCCTCCGTTATAAAGTGACACTTGCTTGTAGTGACTATTGATTTTATTAAACCAGCCAGGGAATCTTCATTACACACCAGGCCCCTCACTGTATGTTTGGGGACACCCAGACAAAAGCATCAGAAAAGCAACGTCGAGTCAGATGGCCCTGCCCAGAAAGCTGACCTTGAGTGACAAAAGACACAAGGGAGGGAAGAAATGGTGTGAGCTTGAGAGAACCAGCGGCAGGTCCAGCTGTGAGTGCTTGGGAGCCAGCTCCTCTGACCAGCTCCTAACCAAATAGTCGTTATGGTCAGACCTCTCTGGTAGTCTCTCTCTCCAGCTAAACTTCCTTCAGCTTCCAATAATCTGAAAGACGATGAGACCACCTAGTTTCCTTAACATAAACCCTCTGCCCAAGGTAGCCAGAGTCTGATTATGTATTTATAATCAAGACTGATGTGATGATCGATATTGGAAAATTCCAAAAAGTGGAAGAAAAAAAAAACTACATTCAGAAAACAACAACAAAAAACTACTAACACTTTCTCCCAGTCTTTTACCATTTACATATTCTAATAGTATTGTAATTATATAGTTATATAAAAATGTATGGGAGATAGGGCCTGCTCTCTAATTTTATTAAGCGGCAAACAGGCTGAGGGGCACTTTTTTTCACCAAAAAAAAAAAAACCATTTAGTGCGTGCATGTGTGTGTGTGTGTGTGTGTGTGTGTGTGTGTGTGTGTGTAAGGACAGCCTGCTAGAGTCAGTCCTCCACTATCACCATGTGAGTCTTGGGCATTGAACTCAGTTCACAAGTGTGTGGGCAAGCTGGTTAGCCAACTGAGCCATCTGGAAGACTCTGGGGGCCCCTGAGACACAATGTTGCAAAATTCATCCTGAGAACTAGACAATTTACATACAGGTGTTTTTACCTAGTAATGTTTCCTGAGTTTGCGCTGGGCTTCATCTATGGCTCTCAGCCCCACACTGGACATACCTGGTAGCCAATTGTTGACCACACACCAGTATCTACCCTGGGACTCAGTGGGGGACTAAGCTTGCTTCTAGGAGTCCTCAGTCCACCTAGCTGGTTTCTTCTGGGGATTTGTTTGGGTAGATCACTTTCCAAGTCCCTGGTTCAGGCAGAGAAAAAAAAAATTATGTAGTCTAAACTGATTGGACATTTTTGCCTGACTTAAGTAATGGCCTGCATTCATTACAGAAAATGGGAGGATGCAGGAAAAGCTCCAATCAGTGATCACTGTTGTTAATACTTGGAATAGTTCCTAAAAACGATCGCTGAGAATACACTGATTGTTCGCAGTTTTTATGCATAGTTAACTGAGAAACTACCAATTTAGAAAAAAAGACATGAAGAGGTGTTAGGGGATGGGTAATACCCACCATTTGCAGAATATATTATTCTTTGCCAATTAAAAAGCCTTAATGGATTTGGGTTTAAGATGCAGAAAATCATTTCGCTTATTTCTTGGCAGTGGTATTGTGCTGTCCATCGCTGCTCTGCTCCTCCTGGGCAAAACAGAAGGCTCTTTGTTCGGCTATGTTCCTAGCACAGCTCTTGAAAATTTTGTCCACTATTGGCAAGAGCTGAAACCTAATAGGACTTGTTACTGTCTTCTGAGTCATCAAACATGGCGCAGATGCCGCTCGAGCTGTGGAGCGAATCGTGCGGCTGGCGAAACACTTCTCCAGGAACTGAGAACTGAGTGGACCAGAGAAGCGGCAGCTGACAGGATGACTCAGTGGGGTGGTAAAGAACACGAGTCCACACCAGCCTGCTGAGACTTGACTCCGGATTTTGGCTTCTCAGCAAATTGTGTTTGACCTTGGCTAAGTCATATTAAACTCACTGGGCCTCAATTTCCTCGTCTGCAAAATGAGTAATATCATTTGCAAACATTTTCTTCAAAATGGGAATGATAGGGAGTAGGGAGATTGTTCAGTGGGTAAAGTGCTTGGTGTGAAAGCACTAAGACCTGAATTCCACCCCCAAACTGTGTGGAAAAGCCAGGAGAGGCAGCGAGTGCCTGGCAGCCCAGAGCTGGGCATCAGGAGACAGCCGGCTTGCTGGCTAGCCATTCTAGTTGAATTAGAGTTCCAGGTTCAGTAAGAGACTGTCTCAACAATTAATTTGGAGACGGGATTAAGGAATATGTCCCATGTTGACCTCGGACCTCTACACACACACACACACACACACACACACACACGCGCGCGCGCGCGCGCGCGCACACACACACACACACACACACGATCTTAGTGAATTTTCTATTGCTGTGATAAACACCATGACAGTAAACAACTTGGGGAGGAAAGGGTTATTTCAGCTTTCAACTCTCAGGTCACATGCCATCACTGAGAAGTCAGAGCAGGAACTTGAGGTAGGAACTGGTACAGAGCCCACGGAGCAGTGCTGCTTACTGACTTGCTTCTTATGGCATGCTCAGCCCGCTTATAGCATCCAGGACCACCAGCCCAGTGATGGCATTGCCAACAGTGAGCTGGGCCCTCCCACAGCAATCATTGTTGAAATACGAGCGGCAGGACTGCGTCCCTGGCACCCGGCCGCCCGCATGGCTAGCTTATGCCCAGAAATAATTACACGGAAACTGTATTCTTTCAAACTCTGCCTGGCCCGGCTAGTTCCAGCTTCTTATTGGCTAGCTCTTACATATTGTTCTAACCCATTTCTAATATTCTGTGTAGCCCATGAGCTGGCTTACCAGGGAGGATCTTAACCTGCGTCTGTCTGGAGCGGGAGAATCATGGCGACTCCTTCACCAAGCCTCCTTCTCCCAGTATTCTCCTCTGTTTTCTCCACCCACCTAAGGGTAGGCCTTATCAAGGGGCCTAGGCAGTTTCTTTATTAATAAGAAATCACTCCCACATCAAATCATTAGTCAAGAAACTGCACCACAGGCTTGCCCACAGGCCAATCTCATGGTGGCATCTTCTCAATTAAGGTCTCCTCTTTCCAAGTGATTACAGCTTGTGCTAATTTTACACAAAACTAGCCAACATCCATGTTCATGTACACACACATGCACACAAACTATTGAGAAAATGGTAAGAGGCAGGCATAGGTGCTGTGCACACACAATTCAGCTACCCACAGTGGGGATCAAAAGCTCCCAACCAGTCTGGGCAATTGAGTAAGAACCTATCTCAAAATAAAAAATAAAAGGAGGATGAATATAGATGCCCCTCACTGGGGGAGCATCATGCATGAGACCCTGCGCTCAGTCTTCAGTCTTCCCCAAAGAAAAGGGGTTATAGTGTCAAGAAAATACCTGTTTCACATAGAACCATTTAATCAAAGAGAACTAAATATATAAAAGTCCCAGCACTGCTGCTAAGTCATCCATTACCCAGAATTCAACAGGGTCACTGAGTGTGAGAAGCCTTTTTTTAAGATTTACTTATTTTTATTTTATATGTTTTGGTGTTTTGCCTGCATGTTTGTCTGTGTGTGGGTGCCAGATCCCCTAGAACTGGAGTTACAGACAGTGGTGAGCTGCCATGTGTGTGCTGGGAATTGAACCCAGGTCCTCTAGAAGAGCAACCAGTGCTCTTAAGTGCTGAGCCATCTCTCTTTCCAGCTCCTCTTTTCTTTTTTTTCCGAGACAGGGTTTTCTCTGTGTAGCCCTGGTTGTCCTAGAACTCACTCTCTAGATCAGGCTGGCCTTGAACTCAGAGATCCGCCTGCCTCTGCTCCCAAGTGCTGGGATTAAAGGCATGCACCACCACCACCAAGTTTGAGAAGTCTTTATATTAGAAATTTTCACTTAATTTTTTTTTAGCAAAAAATTTTACTAAATTAAAATTATAGATTCAGAAAGTATATACTGTAAGTGCATATCTTACTTTTTACCACGAGACATGATTATGAAACTACCACCCAGATCAAGAAGTGGGGGAGGGGATAGAATCCCAGAAATGCTCCTCCCTAGTTCCTCTCAGTCATTACCCACCTCGCAAGAACAGCCTCCATTCCCAGTCTCAACACCAAAGGTCAGTTTCTGACCTTTATGGCTTATATGCACATCCATGAGTGTGTACGTCTATGTGTGCACACACGTGTGTGCAGGTGCACATGAATTGAGGAGGCCACATGTCAAAGCTGAGGGTCTTCCTCAGTTGCTCCATCTTCCTTTTTGAGACAAGGCATCCATTGTACAGGGCTCTCCTCCGAGCCAATCTGTCATCATCTTCATCAGATCAGCTGGGCCCACTTGTAAAAGATCAGCTGGGGCTTACAGCCTGCTGACACGCCACAAAGGAGGGACAGGGTCAGGACATGGGATCCCCCCCCCCCCCCGCCTGAGTATCCACTCACTCCTCCCAACTAGTTGTATGCCATTCTGTCCTAACTATAGGTGGACTCAGACTCCAGCAGGGCTGAGCATGGGGGCAGGAAAAGGCTAGAGGAAGGGGACATCATCTATGTAGCCATAGGTGCGTCATTGTCCGTGCTTTCCAGCATGGCTGCTTTAAGGCCACCCATCTTTCTATAAATAAATTTAATGAACTTTTTGTTCCCTAGAGTGAATTTTAGTGGACTCAGAACTTTGTTTGTCATTGGAACTTTGGGAAGAGAGGTAGACATGGTTTTTGTCCCCTTCAGCAATGGAACTTCACTATAGTCTCACACTGAACCCAGTAGAGAAGCTGGCCAGCAAGCCTCGGAGACTCTCCCATCTCCAGCTCTCCAGGACAAAAACCATCTTGCATGGCCCTGCATCAGCTTTTCCCATGGATGCTGAGGGCTGAAACTCAACTCCTCATGCTTGTGTGGCGAGCACTTGACTGAGTCATCTCCCAGACTCAGCTTTGGACTCCTTAGAAATGAAATCATCAATGAGCCATTTCTATTTATCTTCGTCTGTTTGTTTTCTTTCATGTTTTCCTATGTCCATGAGATTCACTTACATTCTGCATGTAGCAGCAGTATGGTCATGCTTGTGAATATCACACCCAGTTGTATGTTTACATCACAGTCAATGCCATAGCTGAGGAACTCTGGTGTTGTGCCTGGGTTTTAGATTAACTGGAGTAGTGATGCTGTGAACAGTGTGCATTCTCCAACTATGAACAAGATTCACCTTCTAAAGTGCTATTTAAATGCCTCTTAGTGATGCAATGTATAGGCTTATACGTCTTCCATTTGATTTATTGGTAGATACTATAGCTTTTTTTGTTGTTACTGTAACGGTCTCAGTTTTAGAATTTACTTCGAAATTGTATCTGGTTAGTAGAAATGCTGTTGCTTTTGTGTATAGACAGAAGAGCCAAGGACATTTACTAAATTGTACTGATTTTTAAAAGTTTGTCTGATGTTCTTAAATTTTCTTAACTTTAAAAAGAATTTAAAAAGAAATAAACCTGTCATTAGGCAGTGTAATTACATGGCTAGAAAATAAGATAATGGGCTGGAGAGAAGGTTCAGTGGGTGAAGGTATCCGCTGCCAAGCCTGACAACCGGCTTAGATCCCCAGGGCCCACGTGGTGCACGTTGGCCTCTGACCCATATGTGCGCATGCGCACATTTGTCATCTGGAAGCCTTCTTATAGCCCGCTTCCTTTAAAGGGAGGTGTGGTGGTCCACACATTTAAACTCAGCACTTGGGAGGCAGAGGCAGGAGATCTCTGTGAGTTTGAGGTCATCCTGGTCTACAGAGTGTGAGTCCCGGGACAGTTAGAGCTAGATAGTGAGACTCTGTCTAAAAACAAAACAAATATACAAGAAGATACTTTCTTTAGCCTTTGGAAAAATTTCACTGATAAAACCACATGACCTCAGGTTTTCTTATTATAACGACTTTTAATAATAAGAGAACGTTCCTTAACAATTATACGACTATTCATACTTCCTACTGTTTTTAGTGTCAGCTTTGATAATTCATATTTCTAATGAGTTTTTCCATTTCACCAAATCATCAAAATTATTGTATTTGCCTGATGGTGGTGGCATAATCCCAGCACTTGGGAGGCAGAGGAAGGTGGATCACTGTGAGTTCAAGACCAGCCTGGTCTACAGAGCTAGTTTCAGAATAGCCAGGGCTACACACAGCAAAACCCTGTCTCAAAAATAAAATAATTATTGTATCAATTTTTCATTATTTAGTTTTTTGAAGGTTCATTTTACTTTCACTTGTGAGTGTGTGTACATATCTCTCGTGTGTATATGCACACATGTGTGCAGGTGACTGCAGAGACCAGAAGCGGGCATCAGAGCCCCTGATCTGAAGTTACAGGTGGCTGTGAGTTGCCCAGTGTGGGAAGGGAACTCCAGTCCTCTGCTGAGCCATCTCTCCAGCCCTTTTATTTTTATTAGAGGTTTTGTGCCTTATCTCTTTACATTTTATTTTTTTGTTTTTCATTTTTCTCATCTTTCAGAGTCTCCGGGCTTTGTTGATTTTTCTATATGGTTTGCTTCCTATTTCATTCATTCTTGTTCTTCACTCTCTCCTTCTGTTTACTCAGTCTTAATTTCACACACTACATACACACAAACACACACATACACACACTAGCACACAGAGAGAGAGACACACAGACACATAAGGCACACAGACACACTCACAAACACTAGCGCACACACAGACACACATACACTCCACAGGCATACAGACACCCAAAGACTAGCACACAGACACACAGGCACACAGACACACTCAGACACAAACACACACAGACACTCTAGCACATACACACACAAGCACAAGACACATATTAGCACACACACACCCCATTTTGCTCTGTGGTCCCATTATCTAGTCTCCTCAGTTGCACATCGGTGGCGTGCACAGAAAGCTGCAAGTCCTGTCATTCCTCATCCCAGGCTTTCCCCTGATCCCTGCATCCCCTCCTTTATTGGAGGGTCTCCCTCCACCCTGCTGAATGGGGAGGAACTGACACCACCACCCTCCTCAGCTTCCTCTCCTTCTGTCACTCCGGGTTTTCTACCTTTTCAGTTGTAGAAAAGTGGGGAAAGCAGGACAGGAACTTGAGCACTGCTCTGGCTGTCTCAGAAAGCAGGTACGCACACAACTAAGGGATGGCTGTGCTGGGGTCACGTTATTAAATATGTGGGCCTGGGGCTGGCAGGAGAATCCCATAGGTTTCTGTCGTATGTCACTGGGTCCCTGTGCTTCTGAGCTGACACATGGGCAAGTTGTTATTCTTAAAAAACGATGTGAGAGCGGCTATAAACGGTCCCCAGGCGGGCTGGCGGAGCCCGCCATGGGAAAGCGGCTACAAACGATCCCCGGGCGGGCTGGCGGAGGGAGCCCGCCATGAGGGCGGCTACAGGAGGGCACGCTTCCTTGGCCCACGGTGGCGGCAGGGAACAGACACGTAAACACAGGAAATAGCCATAAGTATTTATTAAGGAAGGGGGAGAAAGAAAGACAGAGAAAAGAGATAAAAGGAGAGAGGAGAGATAAAAGAAGAGAGAGAGAGAGAGAGAGAAAACGCGTGCGCACGCTAAGGAAGCAGAAAGAGAGAGAGGTCCCAAGATGGCGATGGGCGGGTCAGAGGTTATGGGAGTGGGCGTGGCTAGGGCAGGGACCCAAGAATATCACAAGTGATTGTTCTCCTTTTCACATTCTGGTGGTTGTCAGTTTTGAGTTTCAGAATCACTTCAATCGTTTTATTTTTTTGTTGCTTGTTTTATTTTTCCTCCCTTTTTTCTTTCTCTTTATATTTTACTTTCTCCCTTCTTTTTTTCTCCCTTCCATTCTTTCTTTATGTTTTTTTAAGATTAATTTATTGTATATGAGTGCTCTATCTGCATGTGTGCTTGCACACCAGAACAGGGTATCAGATCTCACCACAGACAGTTGTGAGCCACCGTGTAGTTGCTGAGACAGGACCTCTGGAAGAGCAGCCAGTGCTCTTAATCTCCGAGTCATCTCTCCAGCCCTCTTTATGTTTTTATAGACAGGGTTTTATGTACTGCCTTGCTTGTCCTGGAACTCCCTTGTACACCAGGTTGGCCTTGAATTCACAGAGATCTATTGGCCTCTGCTTCCCAACTGCTGAAGGCGAAGGTGTGTGCCACCACACCCAGTGGTAGTGGAATCTGCTATCTTAACGACTTTGAAAAGTACGGAGCTCAATTATAGGCCATGTTCCTCAGGCTATTTAATAGATTTCAGAAACACTTGGGAAAGTGAGACAGGAAGACAGTAGACAGACCAAGACCTGCCTGGGTTATACAGTGAGAGGTTCAAGATCAGCTTAGCAGTTTAGCAAGACTGTAACAAAATAACAAATGGGCTGGGGGCTGGAGGGATGGCTCAGTGGTTACAGGCACTGGCTGCTCTTCCAAAGGATCAGGGTTAGATTCCCATTACCCACACGACTGCTCACAATTATCTACAACTCCAGTTCCAGGGAAATCCATGCTCTTTTCTTATCTCTGTAGGTACCAGGCACTTACATGGTACACACACACACACACACACACACACACACCATTCTCTCTCTCTCTCTCTCTCTCCCTCTCTCTCTCTCTCTCTCTCTCTCTCTCTCAAACAAAACACCCATGAATATAAAAACAATTTATGTAAAAAAATAGCATTTTTTAAAAAAAATGTGTAAGGACAGAACTCAGTGGCAGAGTGCTTCATTAGCGTGCATGTGGGACCTTTGTTTCAACTCCCAGTACTGGGGAAATCAAATTTATTCTTTCTGCCTGAGTCCCTGTACCCTTTGATTGCCACCTCCTCCTCCAAGACCCTAGTAACACCATCTATTCTCTAGCTCTGTGACATAGAAATAATAGCATACGGTATTTGTTTTTCAATGATTGGCTTATTTTGTTTATCAGCTGTTCCCTAAGTCTTCCCAATTGTATATATGTGCCACATTTCTTTACCCATTCCTGTTAGTGGGCTCTCATGCTGATTTCATTTTAAAAATTTCTTTAGTTAATGAGTATGGATGTTTTGCTTGCATGTATGTCTATGCACCAAGCACATATAGTGCACATAGAGCCCAGATAGGGGATGTCAAATCCCCTGGAATTAGAAACAGTGTGGACTGGAGTTACAGACAGTTGTGAGCTGCCATGCGGGTGCTGGGAATTGAACCTGGGTCCTCTGGAAGAGCAGCCAGTGCAGAGATCCATGCAAGCATCAGGGAAAGGAACCATGAAAAGGCAAGAAAGAACTTGGTTTAGCTTGGCTTAGGCTGGATCAAACTTAGAGTGTCTAACAGCGACCAGTTTATTGTCAGCATATTTTTTGTTTTGTTTTTGCTTTTTGAGACAGGGTTTTTCTTTGTAGCTTTGGAACCTGTCCTGGAACTCACTCTGTAGACCAGGCTGGCCTCGAACTCACAGAGATCTGCCTGATAGCCTCCCAAGTGCTGGGATTAAAGGTGTGCACCACCACCACCTGGCCTATTGTCAGCATATTTTAACACTCCACATTTGGAAAAAAAAGTTTCCAGGTAACGATCATTCCAGTTCCAGACACACAGTAAAGCTTATGGCACCACTACATAGAAACTCCGTTGCAATGTCCATGTGATCACGAAGATGGATTCCACTCTATAGCTTAAGACCCAGGATCTGGTGTGGTCTCTGACCCAGACAGCATAGAAGTCAGGCATGCTATAAGGTGTGACAGCTCTCCTAAGGAATGTGTTCTATTGAGCTGAAGATAAAGATCTCAGGGAGGAAGAGTCTGGGATAAACACTCTGGAGGATTTGGGTGAGGTCTGACTCTACAGACACTGGGTCATTAACAGCATCCACTCCCAGCTTTCTGTGTGGAAAACGGGTGTTTCCCCTTTAAGGAGACCCCTGCCTGAATAGCGCTGCTGGTTCCCTAGTGAACAACACCAGTGCTATTAACCACTGAACCATCTCTGCAAGTCCAATGTCATAGTTTTGACTATTGTGAAGAATGACGCAGGGGACATAGGATTGAAGATGTCTCTCTGACAATACCCAGGTCTGGATTGCTAGGCCATGGGCAACTGCGATTTTTGTATTGTGTATTTTGAGTAACCTCCTATTCTCTTCCATGCGAACTGTATTATTCGTTTACATTCTTCCCAGCAGCATAAAAGGGTCCCCTTCTCTCCTGTGTATGAAGTGCTCCCCAAGTCTCTGACCACGTGTAATCCCTCCAGGTGCCCCCCCCCCTCCACTCCAGCCTTTGGATGTGATTCACACTTGGGTTGGTTAGTTTTAACTGTCAACTTGACACAACCTAGGATCAACTAGTAAGAGTCTTAATGGGAGATTATTTAGATCAGGCTACGCTGTGGGCATTTGTGAAGGGGATTGTCTTAATTTTTAATGGAGGTAGGAAGATCCCCTCTGAGTATAGGCAGCATCCTGTGCTGAGCCCTGAACTGTGCGAGGAAAGTCAGCTAAGCAGAAGTAAAGGAGCGAGGAGGTAAGGATCCACTTGTCTCTCTGCTCTTGACTGCAGATGTGATCTGTCTAGACGCTTACGCTACTGCGTCCACTTGCCTTCAAAGATAGGCTATAACCTGAAGGAACCCTCCATGGTGGACTGTGACATAAAGTGACCTCAGACTGTGACATGGAATGACCTCAGACTGTGACATGGAGTGACCTCAGACTGTAACCTGGAGTGACCTCAGACTGTGACATGGAGTGACCTCAGACTGTGACATGGAGTGACCTCAGACTATAACATGGAGTGACCTCTGACTGTAACATAGAGTGACCTCAGACTGTCACATGGAAGTGTAAGCCAAATAAACCCCTTTCATCAATAATGTATTAGGGTATTTCTCACAGCAACAACAACGAAAGTAGACCAGCCTGTAAATCCGCTCCTTACCATCGTTCTGTAGCAACAGCTACAGGAAGCACCCTGATCTCCTCTGCTGGGGTAAGCCCATTTCTCAGGGATCCTAGGGACCTCGTGCGTTCCCCTATGGAACCACTTACCCCACTGGACTATGAGCAGCTCTGCAGGATGTTTTCAAGAGTCTCTGTCTGCCACGCCGCTCCCTGCTAACCGTGTCCATATCTTCATGTGAAAGCAGACCTTACACCTCACCCCTCCCTCTGTGAAAGCCGGTCCAGCTCTGGTGCATTGATCACGGCAGGGAGTCTAGGAATGGTACCATGGGGAAAGCTGACCCTTAATTCTCTTGGAGCTGAACAATGTCTGGTCCTATACGGAAGACCCCTGAGCTTGGCAGCAGGCTTTACCGGAATCAAATGCTGGCTCCTACTGTGGGACCTTATGCAATTGTGCAGTCTCGCTGGACCTCAGCCTTCCTCATCTGTGAAATGAGGGCAAGAGCAAATGACCTGAATGACAGTGGGGAGAATGAAGAGGTAACAGAAAGTACCAACACAGTGCCTGGAACATAACAGACGCTCAACAAAATGCGTTTAAAGCTCTCGAAGAAATTATAAACCTCTGAGGAGGTAAGCTTAACCTAAACTAATCAGTACAAACTGAATGTGTGTCTCCAAGCATAGCATGACGCCCCGTATCATGTAGAATTTTTATGAATCAGCTAAAAATAAGCTTGAGTGGGTGAGATGGCTCAGCCTCCAAGCCAGATGACCTGAGCTCAATCTCTGCAACTCATATCTGAGAGGAGAGAGCTGCCTCTCCAAGTTGCCCTTTGACCTCCACATGCATGTACCCACGCATATACAAGCACAAAGAAAGAAAGGAAGACAAGGCAATGAAACGCTTTAAAAGGGACTGTTTGAAGGCTGGGTGGTGATGGCGGCGCAAGCCTTTAATCCCAGCACTCGCCTTTAATCCCAGCACTCGGGAGGCAGAGGCAGGCGGATCTCTGTGAGTTCGAGGTCAGACTGGTCTACAGAACAAGTTCCAGGACAGGCTCCAAAGCAACACAGAGAAACTCTGTCTTGAAAAAAAAAATAACCATTTGAAGGAGCTGGGAAGATGGCTCAGTGGTCAGATCCCAGCACTCATGTAAAATCAGCCTAGGCCATGCAGAACGTGTAAGCCCAGGTCTTACGGGGCAGAGACAGACTGTTTGCAAGTTTTGCTGAGCAGCTCAGGCAAAGTGATGGACTCCAGGCTCGGTGAAGACACTGTCTTTGAAAATAAGGTCAACCACAATAGAGGAAGGTCTTTAAAGTCTGAACTCTGGCCCACCTGAACACTCAGGAGAGTGTGCTGCAAACACACATGTGCACTCACACAGACAAGTTTAAGAATACTTAAAGTTAATTGCAAAGTTCCCCGCAAGGAATGTAGGGAGTGGAGGGCTGGGGCTGTAGCTCAGTGGTAGAACACTTGTCCCCTGTGCTGTCCCCGGGTCAAGCCCCTGGTACTGAAAACAAGCCCCGGACGGTGGCCTGTTTCATAGCACACTGAGCTTCCTGGGAAGCGTGGGTAGAGACCAGGATGCCCTGGAAGACAATGGGCTCTTGGCCTGTCACAGCCAAATCCAGGTCTATGTCCCTGGCTCATGCAGACCCTGTGGGAAGCTTATTTCTCCTGTGTTCCTAAAGAGGGCCCAGAACCAGCTGGCTGGTGTAGCTCACTGGTGTAGCACACCTGCCTTATATGGAAAGTCTTAGCACTACACCACTCCCCCCCCCCACACACACACACACACACACACACACACACTCATCTGATTCGGCTGCTTTTCTTTTTTGCATGAAGTGGCCCAGCCTCACAGACCCTGATCACCTTCCACACTAGCATTGACATTAACCATGTTTGACTCCGGGGTTCCTAAGAAACAGACCCCCACAGTACACTTGGGGTTTATACACAGTAGACCCTCGTCTTGTTCCAAGAATTTAAGTCCAAGGGGCAATAAGGCCTCATACACATGACCAACATTGTATGTGGGGAGTTTGCTGCAGTGCGGACTGGCTTCCAGTTTGTTCCACTGCCTCTGCCTCAAGGGCACTGGGATCACCAGTCTGTGCCCAATTGTCCCTATCTGTACACAGGATCACGGTCCCTTCTCTTTCTCTCTCCTCTCTTTTGCGTCTCACCCTCGTCCCGCAAGGATGACGCGACCACCGGAGCTCTTCTCACTGCAGTTTTATTCCAGGACTTTATTCACTTTCTCTCTCTCCTCTCTCTCTTGCCCTCTCTCTCCCTGGGCAAACCTCTCCCAGCTCTTAAGTAGGCATGG
Organism: Alexandromys fortis; assembly: GCF_014885135.2. Taxonomy (NCBI): domain Eukaryota; kingdom Metazoa; phylum Chordata; class Mammalia; order Rodentia; family Cricetidae; genus Alexandromys; species Alexandromys fortis. Next base: position 917,167 of record NW_026068050.1, on the reverse strand, counting down.
GCTGCCAATCCCGGATTGCCAGGTGGGCACTGCCCATAGGTTCACACATATGCAGGCAGCTGATAATCATTGCGTGATCATAGCATAGGTCAGGCCTTAGCCATCTCAGGAGTTGATCATACATCTCCATCAGGTGTGGCACCACGCAGCTCGCTACACCTCTCAGCCCCAGGAGACTCTGGCTGTGCTCACAGCTGACTAGACTTCTCACCTCTGAGCACTGCTGTTCAGCAGAAATGAAGACTCTGGGAATAAGGAAAAACTGATATTTCCTAACAAATTCTGGCTCTCGACTATAGCGAGTCCAAGTCATCATGATTGCAGTGGAATTTCAAACACCTTGTGCCATGATCTGGCAAGATCTCCAGCATGGCTTAGTGGCTCAGCATCCACATCACTTCCTTTGCAAGGAACACAAATATATAGATACCGATTAGGCCAAAAGGAGGAAGGGTAGGGCGGGGGTGTGGCTCAGAGGTTAAAAGCACTGATTGCTCTTTCTGAAGACATGGGCTGGGTTCCCAGCATCTACATGGAAGCTAACAACTGTCTGTAACTCCAGTTCCAGAGGATCCAATGCCCTCTCTGTCCTCCACAGGTACTGTGTGTGCAGAATACACAGATCTACATGTAGGCAAAACACCCATCTTGTTAAAAAAAAAAGGATGAGTAAGGATATATATTTATTTATATCTGCACCAAATAATTCTGGAAAAATACACAAAGAATTAATGAAAGTTGAAGACTCAGGGGTGAGGGGATGAGGTAGGTGTGGTGTAGAACTTTGATATGAGAACCATATGAATGGTTTTAAAAATTATTCTATAGTATCTAAATTGCACAGTATAAAAACCTCCTCATGAAACATGTTACTGCAAAGATGAGCTAGAAGATGTCCAGAGTCTAGTATCTGCTAGGGCTCATGGGATGGAAGGACAGCGGCTCCCCTCCGTGCCCTGGTTCTAGTCCGTGCATCTGGCCCTTTGTCAACAGGTTCTGCTGCATTGGCAGGTCTGGGCTTCTCTGCCATTGCTCAAGCTTGCCATTCACTCCAGCCCTGGGGCCAGAGGCATAACTCATTCCCCTGTCAGCAGGACTGTGGGTGGGGCAGTCTAACAGCGAAGACTTGGTACAGGATTACAACTGGCTTGCTTGGCCGGACTGTTGCTAGGTGGGTTTATTAACAGCCAGGGGCGAAGGCCTAGTTTGCAGTGGGGATCCTTCGGCCTAGGGGAGCAGACTGAAGGCGTCCACGAAAGAGAGAAAGGAAGATGAGACTAAGTTAACTATGGGGTCAGGAGATTTCTTGATTTGCTGTGGATCTCTTCTTCTGTCCTCTGGGATTTAGTTTCTTATCTGTGGAGCAAAGGGTTTGAGCAGTTGGTACTCCGAGGTCCCTCCAGTCTCGGTGTTACTCAGCTTTCCATGACAAACGGTGCTGACTCCATGCAGGTTGCCTTGAACATTAGCTAAACTCGTGAGCACAAGAGCCTTGTCAGTTGTCCTGTGGTGTGGGCAGTAAGGTGAGGTAAAGGCTAGTACCCCGGTAAGACAGGGATGGAAACCTTCCCAAGCCCTATGTCAAGTGCTCTATGTGGGCACATGGAGCTGCATAGCTATAGGGTGGGGACAGCAGGAGGCTGTGCTCTGCCCCTTGCCACTGTGACTCTGCCCAGGGCCTTTCCTCTCTGGGCTTACGCTTTTTATCTGTGGGGTTTCCGGAATGACAGGATCTGTCTGACAAGGCTGTGGTGAGTGTGGGGGTGCTTGGGTGAGACCGTGGGAGACCATTCCCAATCTCTCTAAATGTTGTGGAATATTACTGCAGCTAGGCAGAGATTGTTACATTTGTTTATGCTGCATTTGTTTAACTATGCAAAAATGTGTTACTGTTTCACATTGCCTGCCTAAGGTACCTGATTGGTCTAATAAGAAGCTGAATGGCTAGTAGCTAGGCAGAGGAGGGATAGGTGGGACCCGTAAACAGAGAATAAGTAGGATAGAAAGAGAGAGAAGAGAAGAGAAGAGAAGAGAAGAGAAGAGAAGAGAAGAGAAGAGAAGAGAAGAGAAGAGAAGAGAAGAGAAGAGAGAATTGAAAGAGGGAGAAAGAAAGGGAGATGCCTGGGGCCAGCCAGGCAGCCACCAGTCAGCCAGAAACGGAGTAGGACATACAGAATGAAAAAAGGTAAAATGCCCCAAGGCAAAACATAGGTAAAGAGAAACAGGTTAATTTAAGTTAAAGAAAAAAGCTAGCTAGACATGAGCATAAGCTAAGGCTGAGCATTCATAATGAATACGAAGTCCCCATGTCATGATTTGGGAGTTGGTTGGTGGGCCCAAAGAAAGCCTGCTACACTCCAGCGCCCCCACCTTGTCCTCCTCAGCCAGAGGAGCCGCTGTACGGCTCATTAGCCTAGGCAGAAGGTCCTTCAGTGCGCTTGGAGCAGCCCTCACCGTGCAGTCCCACAAACACGATGAACCTACAAGGCTCACAGACCTAAATGGTTTCAACCATGATCAGACCACTGTCTCCTCCACTCCAACGTCTATGTCCTACTTCCGTCCACACTGAATGGCCATGGGTATTTTTCAGTCCAGACAAGGATAATCTAACTAGCAGATGACTTAAATGGATGTAATATGTAGTTTATGGTCACTTTTGTGTTAAACTGTCTCTGTGTATATAACATGTGTGTTTGTGCAGACATGTACATTTGTGAGTGTGTGTCTGTGTGTGTCTGCCCATACACACACGTGAAGGCCAGAAGACAACCGCAGGTGTTGGTCTTGGCCTGCCTATGACCTTGTTTGAGATAGGGTCTTTTTTTTTTTTTTTTTTTTTTTTTGGTTGACCACTACTGTGTACACCAGGCTGGCTGGCCCATGAGTTTCCAGAGATTCTCCTATCTCCTTGTCCCACCTTATCCTAGGAATACTGAGACTGCCACACTCGACTTTATGTGGGTTCTGAGGATCTGAACTCAAGGTCCTTAAACTTCTCTAGTAAGCACCTTGCCCACAGCTGTACAGTTAAATTGTCGCTGGCCACTCTGGTTTGGAAATTGCTCTGGTACAATCCCTTCTGTTCCTATCCACCATGCCACAGTGTGATGGTGCAGGCCAGAGGCCACAGTAAACTATGACTGTGGCAATGCCCGGTACTGGCAGCTGTGGAAGAGAAAACAGGCTTGAAAGGTACAGAGGCAAAAGCTAGTCTATGGAAAATTCCTCCACAGGAGTCTCTTCTCGTGATGACCGGTCAGAACAGAAGGTCTCTCCTGGCAACAATACATGTAGCAATGCCATCTAGACAGTCATGGATGGATCGTGCATTTTGGTCCTTTTTAATGAGATTCATCTGCTTGAAAACCTATTGGTTCCAGTGTCTATAGACACTAATCCTAGAGTATTCGAGGCATCCCAGAAACCGCAAGTGCTGGTGTGGGGGTGAAGCCGGATGCTTTATGCATCTCAATGTATGCAGCCGCTTCTTAGGGTCACAGATGCGTCCTGTCCTGACGAGGACCGGCGGTTCCAGATGAAATGGCCACCAGCACGGCAAGACTGCTGGGAGAAAAGGGTGCGCGGGTGGTGAGACTCCCACACGCGCTCATCCATACGTACAGTGTGTGTAACATAAGAGGGATTTTATTACACAATTATGTGGCTCAAAGCAATGTAGTAGCAATTTAAGAATTCGTCTGAATTGCCCTGGTTAACGAGTGCCATCAATTTAGGGTACTTAAGATTGAGCCTTCGCAAACGAAAACTTGAAACACCCTCAAGTCTTATAGCTCGTTTATACAAGAAACTTGATGAACATTCTCCCCAGTTTGACAACGATCCTAAAAATGTTTATGATTTTACCAATTAGTCATGAAACCAAAATTTTTTTAACCAAATCATCATTCATAAAATCACCAGGGGGTTGGCCATACGAGGGAAGGTTTGAATTGTCTTTCTATGGTTTCTCTACAGGAAATGTCAGTATAAAAAGTTGTGTCACATATCAAGATGACCAAAATGTGCAGCCAGGAGCGAGAGGGGTGGCATTCTTATTATAAAAGCATTAGGAGCTGGTAGTGATGCACGCCTGTAGTTCTGGTACTGGGAGGCTGAGACAGGAAGATCATGAGTTCAAGGACAGCCTTGATTGACTGTGTCTCCAAGAGCCAAGGCTCGGGGTGTAGCTCAGTGGCAGAGATCTGGGTCTGATCCTCTGAGGGCAGGGTGTGTTAGGCAATGAATCAAAGTACGCAGCTTGCGAGGTTAAGGGTCAGCAGCTCCTACTCGTAAGTTATTAGTCACAGAGAGTCTGAACCGCCTCCCTGGAAGTCACTTGGATTTCTTTCTCATTACCATTTCTATGTGATTTCACATTGATAATTTTTATGGTTTTCTTTGAGGCAGGCTTCTCAATTGTGTAAGCTTAGCGTCTCATAAATATTGGGTCTGCTGCCGATTCATGTCTCACAAGAGAGCCAGTCTCTCCCGCTGTGTTCTGCTGCTTGGGTCTCCTGTGGAGACACTACTCACTAGATGGCTGGCAAGGCTCACAGTCTGAGCCACCCCCATCTCTGAGCTCAGTGGTGACAGCATCCTCCAGAGGGAAGCAGTCTGACACACTCCTGTGTTTAAGCCTTTAACACAGCCCCCACCCTCAGCACTTCCAAAGCAGGATGGTCCAGCATTCAAGCTCTGCCCCTCTCCCCAACCGCTCACATTGATAACGGGGTTAAATTTTTTTCCTTTAAGAGTAAAACTGCAAGCAGGGATGCAGGTTTGTGTCTGGCCACCCCAGTCCACTCCTCAAGGTTTTCAGTTTTTCTGTTGACTCTGGAAATGTCTGGGGAGGCAGGCATGCCCCCTGCAAATCATCGTGGTCTGGCTCTTTTCAGTGTTTTTGCTTCCTTTCCAACCAGAGGCTTCGTTACGAACAGCAGCACCAACTCTATTAACTTTGACTTTGAAAGGGCCTGAGAATTGTGCAGCCCTCTGTGTCTTCCCACGGGCCAGCCTGCTCACCACGCTTAGGGGGCCGGGAGCGCAGCTGTGTCTAACAAGGACTTTCTTCGGCTGCTCTGGGCCACTCCCAAGGGTTCAATATTCTTCAAACAATATATACCACAGTAAAATAAAGGGAAGGGTTAGAGAAACTCACTAAACAATATGTAAGTATGGGTGCAGTACAGGAGGGGAGAAAATGCAGACAGAGTCCAGCTGTCTTGGACTGAGATTTAGTCTACGTTCATTCACTCAGCTTTGGTCCTCAGCTCCCCAGCACATCCAGGACATCCCCTAGTCTGCTTGCTGTATCTTTGCTCCATTCCGTGTTGTCCATTGTCTGCTGATATTCAAACCCAAATCAACCAAGATGGTCTAGGACTAGTGGGGCTTGCAGGAAGGGCAGAGGCCTCTATTGTCATGACTTTCTCTTTACCTTCTAAAAGTACAGGCCAGTGCTACCCTATAGTGTTCCCTGCATGGGGGACGTGCCTGAGTTCACTCTGCTTGATATGGTAGCCGGGAGCCAGCACACGTGGGTGACTGCTTGAGATGTGGCTAATGTGGCTAGGGAAGTAAACTAATAATTTGACCTAATTTTGATTACTTTTCAAATAAAATGGCAACAGGTGGCTCTTGGCTACTGAGCTGGGCGGTTCAAGTCTAGATCAGTCATTCTGTACGACGCCAAGCTCTCCTCCCCTTGGCTTGTTCATCCAGCAGCATGGACAGCACACAGTGGCCAGCTGGCAAGCTAAATTCTGTTCAGCACAGCTGCTGATAATTCTCATTTTGATGCTTTGATCCCTTGGCCATCAAAACCTCTAAAGCAGCAGATGCTGAGTTGGGAAACAACACTCTTTCAAGAAAACTGGGGCCCTGGCAAGATGACTCCGTGGGCAAATGCACTCCAGCCAAGTTTGATAACCCAAGTTTTATCCCTGGTACCCTCATGGTGGAAAGAGACATAGCTCTCCTTCATCCTCTGATTAATGTTCCCATAAAAAAATAAGTAAATATTTTAAAAAAAGCAGATTGAGAGTTGATTGATTTAATAGAGAAAGGAATGAGCCATAGGTGTGACCAGCCGCAGAGAACTTGCCTAGCATGTACAAGGTCCTGGCTATGGTTAAGAGTCTTAGCCCGTCTCCACACCTATGTTCCAGGACTGGGGAGGATAGTGTTCCAAGTTCATAAGATGTTGTCTACTAGGATGCTACATACGGTTATTCATTGGGTCATTCTACTCTATACGTATGATAGGTCAAGAAATCCCAGAGCTGTGATTGGCCTTTTCTGGGACTGTGAACTGTGTTCTTAGGGTGGAACAGTGTTGTGTGGGTTGTTAAGATGGTGAGAGGTGTAACACAGACAAAAATTATGGGTTAATTTAAGTTTTAAGAGCTAGTTAATAATAAACCTGAGCTAATAGGCCAACCATTTTATAATTAATATAAGCCTCTGTGTGTTTTGTTGGGACTGAATGGCTGTGGGACCAGGCAGGACAGAAACTTCCATTTACAAAATGGCTCATAGGGAGCGGTACTGTTAGGAGGTGTGGCCCTGTTGGGGGAAGTATGTCATTGGGGTGGGCTTTGAGGTCTCAGAAGCTCAAGCCAGGCCCAGTGTTATTCTCTCTTCCTGCTGCTTATGGATCCAGACATAGAACTCTCAGTTCCTCCAGTACCATGTCTGCCTGCACGCTGCCATGCTTCCCAGCATGATGACAATGGACTAAATCTCTTAACTGTAAGGCAGCCCCAACTAAATGTTCTCCTTATGAGAGTAGCTGTGGTCACGGGTCTCTGCACAGCAACAGAAACCCTAACTAAGACACTGCCCCTGCCTCTCTATTCCTGAGGCTGACAGATATCAATTCAGGTAGTGAGTAGGCCATCTTCTCCACCTGTTACTGAGACTGCTTCCACACTGGGGACTGTCTGTAGTTCCTTTTCTTGTGATCAAATGCCTTACAATGAGGAGGAGTTTATCTGGACTCAGAGTCTGAGAGTCCTACCTTCCATCATGGCAGGGAAGCCATGGTACTGGTAGGCAGAGGTGGCTGCTCACATTGTGTCTGCAGGCAGGAGGCTGCTCAGCTACCTTCTTCCTTTTTACTCAGTCCAGGCCCTCAGCCCATGGAACGGAACCACCCACAGTTAAGTGTTCAACAACCCATAATGCTCTGACCTCTGATACTGAGCCAACTCCCCTTTCTGGCCTTTCTAGGCCAGCATGGGTGGGATGGTCACACTGCAGTGTGGCATCTCTAGAGCCCGAGTGGGAAGATCACACTGCAGTGTGGCATCTCCAGATCCTGAGTGGAATGGTCACACCGCAGTGTGGCATCTCCAGAGCCCGAGTGGAATGGTCACACCACAGTGTGGTGTTTCCAGATCCCGAGTGGAATGGTCACACCGCAGTGTGGCATCTCCAGAGCCCGAGTGGGAAGGTCACACAGCATTTCTAAAAGGCCAGATAGGTACATGCACTGGCCAGGCCTGTTCAGCTGTGGGAAACATCCTAGGAAGTCAGAAGTGTGGATTTAGTGGGAGAGAAAGGAGGGCATAAAGCCTGTGAACTGTTTCCAAGGCTGTGCAAGTGACAGGGCACCATGCCCCCAAATGAACACACAAAGTGCTTTTCATGACAGACTTCTCCCTAGGGCAGTTTGTGCGCCAGCCTTCCTTTTGTAGTTTAATTCCTGAGTTTATTGTACATATGTATTTTGCATGCTGGCCCTGCATATAAATTTGTCCATCTCTATGTTCTCCACAATTTACATAACATTATTCATGGCTCCACCTTCTTTTTATGTGTTAGGGATTGAACCCAGGGCCTTGCACACACTAAACTAGTTTCACACTGAGCTACACTCCAGCCAAGGTCTGCTTTTAAATCATCTGGCATTTCTGTATTGATGGAGATATCTTGGACGATCTTCTTTTTTTCTATAGCTATGGTACCCTCAGTTGTTCTATTTCTCTTTTTAAGATTTATCTTTTTATTTTATGTGTCTGAGTGTTGGATGCACGTACGTCTGTGCACCATGTGTATGCCTGGTGCCTAGAGGCCAGCAAAGGACACTAGATGCCCTGGAAGTGGAGTTAGTAGACAGTTGTGAGCTGATATGCGGCTGCTGGGCACTGAACCTGGGTCCTCTGTGAGAACAGCAAATGAAACAGTAAAGAAACCACCAAACCGTCGTTGCAGCCCTCACTGTTCTCCATTTTTTCTTTTTAATTTACGTGTATGAGTGTTTGCCTGCATACATGTATGTGCACTGTGTGTATGCCTGGTGCCCACAGAAGCCAGAAGAAGGTGTCAGATTCCCAAAACTGGGGCTACAGTTGTGAGCCATCTGATATGGGTGCTGGGAGCCCCCAGTTCTCCTGCTCTAGGGCCTCTGCAAAAGCAGAAGGTGGCCTGACTGCCAAACCATCTCTCCAGCCCACCAATCGCTCTGCATCCTTTTTTATTGAGATGGGCTCTCACTCTGCAGTCCTGGCTGGCCTAGAACTTTCCGTAGACCAGGCTGACCTCAAACGCAATAGATCTACCTGCTTGTGATTTGGCTGGGCAAGTTAGCACACACTTTCAATCTCGGCACTCGAGAGACAGAGAAGGTTGCGTCTCTGTGAGTTTGATGCCATCCTGGTGTAAACAGTGAGACCCCGTGTAAGGGGGATGTGTATGTGAGACCAGGGAGACGGCTCAGTGGTTTAGAGCACTGTTGCTCCTGCGGCAGACCCAGGCTTGATTCCCAGCGCCTACACAATAGCTCACAAGCCACCCTAACTCCAGTTCCAGAGGATTTGCTGTCCTCTGACGTCCACCTGAACCAAGCACACACATGGTGCACATACACACTTGTAAGCAAAACATTCATATGCATTAAAGTAAATAAATCAGAAAATTTAAATCATAGCCAGGAGTGGTGGCATGCACCTTAAGTCCCAGCACTCGGAAGGAAGAAGCAGGAGGATCTCTATGAGTTTAAGGACAGCCTAGTCTACAGAGTGAGTTCCAGGAGAGCCAGCATTGTCACACAGAGAAACCCTGTCTTGATAAACCAATAAATAAATGGGTGACTGAAGGAATCATGGAGGGAAGGAGAGAAAGAAGGAAGGAAGGAAAAAGAAAGTTAGAGTCAGGATTTGCAGAGGCCGTGTGTATCGCATGCTTCTCCTCCCAGGGCCCCTGCTCTGGCCACTCTGCTCCACTGTTCTGAGTTTCTATCTTACACCTGAGTTAAGTGTAGCTTATGTTTTAGTTTCTCCTCATTCTCTAAATAAAATAAATTCTATGGCCTACTATTTCCACGAGATATTACACAGATGTGTATGTGCACATAAATATACAAAAAAATCAGTGACTCGATAAGTTTGTGCTGAGTTAAACCAATTTAAAAATGCTAATAGAAATAGCACTAAATGCCAGGCAGTGGTGGCGCATGCCTTTAATCCCAGCACTTGGGAAGCGGAGGCAGGTGGAACTTTGTGAGTTTGAGATCAGCTTGGTCTACAAGAGCTAGTTCCAGGACAGGCTCCAAAGCTACAGAGAAACCATGTCTCGAAAAACTAAAACAAATAAACAAACAAACAAAAAAAAAAGAGAGAAAGAAAGAAAAATGACAAAAAAAGAGAAATAACACTAATAATAGTGAGGATGTGGAATACCAAGCTGCTGGGGTGAGTGTAAACACATATATGTACACACATAATATGACAGTGTGCACACCTGAAAATCCCATCCTAAGTCTATGTGCTCAGGACCGAGGCATGTTCATGACAAGCACACATGGGTTTATAATCATTTTATTCAAAACGAAACCTGGGAACACTTAGGTATTTACCAGCAGCAAAATAAACCAACTCGATGATTCTATTTTTTACAATGATTCTTACAATAATGAAAGTAATGACCTCCTGACAGACGGAACATGAATGCATTTTCCAAATACTATGCTCAAGTGAGAAGGTCAGACGGGAAAGGCTACGTGCGGCGGCAGAATCGGTTAGCAGGAGCTCCAGGACGGGCAAGAGTCAGCTGCTGTTTCTGCAGTCGGCTGTGTGCAGGGTGCGGTGGGGCTTGGTGAGGGGAGAATGCCCTGAGGACCGAGGTGAGTGTTCCACGTATGGATTCAAGTGTGACACAGATGGGTGTAACCTTTTGTCAACATTCACCGAACTGAACACTTGAGATTCTCGGCGGCACTGAATGTAAACCGTACAACGGAAGTCTCCGAGAGTGGCTGGCAAACAGGGACTTACTAGGGCTCTGTTTTACGCTTATCAGCAATGCTTCCTGGCTTAATCTGAGGCTTGTTGGCAGGGCACAAGCCGGGTGATCCCTTCCCAGGCACAAACTGGGGCCAGTGCTTCTACAAGAACGGCTGTTTGGAGCTCACTGACTCTGGACTGATAGCAGGGAACCAGCACAGGACCAGCATAGGCCCTCTGAATGTGGGCGACAATTGTATGGCTGGGACAGTCTGTGGGGCCACTGCCAGTGAGGCCAGGATTGATCCCTAGTGCTTGAACTGACTTTTTGGAGCCCACTCTCTTTGGAGGGGTACTTTGCTCGGCCTATATATAGCAGGGAGGGCCTTGGTCCTGCCTCAAAGTGATGTGCTAGACTTCGTTGACTCCCCATGGAAAGCCTTAAGCTGAGGAGTGGATGGGGGTGGGGTGAGAGGAAAGGTGGAAGGAGCAGGAGGAGGGGAAGGGAGTAGGAACTTGGATTGGTATGCAATTTTTTTTCTATTAAATAATAATAAATAGAATGAAAAAGAAAAAAAGAATGGCTGTTTGTTCTCAGGTGTCATGGAGTACTGGGTGATTCCAGAGACTTGGGGTAGGGGTATCCTGTCCTGGGCATGGCTGCTATCATCCACCTCCAGTGCCTGCTAATGGGGTTTCAGGCATGTCTGTATAGGGGTTGGGCTGCAACAATCAATATTAAGGGACGTTTTGGGCATCTCAGGCACTGCCTCTGTGGGCCGAGGACTTCCTTTGTCCAGTTATGCGGGACTGTGCAGGTTGCCACGCCCCACTGCCTCACAGAGCTGAGTTTGCTGTTGCTGGGCCGCTGGCCCTGACCCTACTGGGGGACACAGAGCCCAGCACCGCTCGGGTGGCCGCTCGGGTGGTTCGTAGGCTGAGCAGCACTGACTGAGTCTCATTTTCTCTTTTTTGAAACCTGCTGCAGAACAGCTGTTCTCTCGGTGATTTCCTCTTGTTTCGCAACACTGCTAAAGAGAGGTTCCTATTTTTCTCTTTCTTCTGTTAATGCAACTGGTACACAGCAAACACTTTATGAATGAATCAGGGTGGGTAAAGGAATGAAAGATGTTTGAGAGAGAAAGACAGAGAGAGAGAGAGAGAGAGAGAGAGAGAGAGAGAGAGAGAGAGAGAGAGAGAGAGTGTGTGTGTGAGCATCACTTATGTGTGTGAATGTCTGTACCGTCTGAGACCAGGCAACAGGAAGGGACCGGATGAGGTTATGGGCAGTTAGGCAGGCAGTTGACAGTCATCCCCTGAAAGGTCCTTGCTGCACACAGGAATGACATTGCTGTGTGGTGGGGCTGACAGATGCTCTGTAGGAGATTAGGAAATAAGTCTGCATCTCCCTTGGGTCCTGATAGCATCAGCAGTTAAGAGGCCTGTCTGATTTCATTACAAATCTCTGGTTCCTAGCGCTGTGAGCTCAGCCTCCGGGCTCCCAGGTGTGGGAGGACAGCAGGCCACTGCAAGGGCATTTTGCCTTTAATTGTGGCCATTAATCTGACACCAACAGCTGGTCTTTCCTGCAGGAGAACAGGAGGTGACAGGAAACCTGTCAATTGGGAGCCAGTTGGCCCTGCTGTCTTGCTCTCCAACAAGTTTGGGAGAAGCGGTCCCGGCTCTCCAGGGCCCAGTGTAGTTCTGGGCTCACTGGGAGGATCTGGGTTTGCCTCTGGGATGTGAAGTAGCAGGTGACCAGATCCTGCTCGGTACCCATCTTGCTTTCCCAAGGACCAGTCAGTGTGGCTGTGGCATCTTGTCTAGTGCTAGCCCCTGCCCCAGGGTCAGGAGTGTCTCTGTAGAAAGGGCAGGTATGCCACGTGGGGCAGGGTATAGTGAGGTGCGGTCTAGGGCAGAACTAGACAGACAGCTCACCATGGTGACGAAATAAGGAGGGGCCAGACTGCCTTTGGGTGCACGTGTGGGCAGTAGGGAGGGTACATACTTCTTCCTCTGTCACCCACAGCCCTCCACCCTGGCAGGCGTGGGTTCAGTCCAGGGTATGAACCTGCCTAAAGCTCTTTATCTGCAACCAGGCACCCAGGGACAGAGTGCGGGAGCAGATGTCCAGAGCAGACACTCAGAGGTCTGGACAGAGGAGAGGTGAGCCAGCTGGGGCCAAAGAGGAGGCAGCTAGATACAGGCCGTGGAGGGTGAACAGGTCTCTTACAGAGAAAGAGTGGATGAGGAGGGTGTGGGCCCCCAAAGACCTCACAATGGCTCTTGAAAAGGCTGATGGAGATGCTATCTCTGGGGTCTGAAAAGAGAAGGAACTTGTCCAGGATCACACAAGGAGTTTGTACATTGGAATGAGCCCCTTCATGTTGTACTGGGGGCTGCAGGACACAGAAGCCCAGCCAGGACCATTCCTTATTCTCTGGTATAGACAGGAGAGAAGGGACCAGGTCCGAGGGCCTCAGACCCAGGAAGAGAATGGTTGATGCTGGGGAGACTTTTATTTTATCAAAGGAAAACCTAAGCCCTTCCCCCAACTGCTCATTATCTTGGGTAGCTGGGGTAAGAATCAGGTGAGCCCAATGTGAATGTGGACCACTCATTCATCTAGGGTAGATCAGGTGGGCAGGGACTCAGCTGGGAAAACCACCACTGTCCCTAAGCTGGGTGATCACAGGCAAGCCCGGAGGCTGCCAGCCTGGCTCTCCTCCCTGGTGTAGTGGGATGTGCCATCACAGAGCTGGCCTGAGGAGAAGGGGCATAGGCAGCTTCCCTGGCATGAGACCTGGCTGCAGGAAGCTCCCCGAGCTGTCCTGGCTACCTCAGGTCTTACTACGTGCAACAGCGACCAGTGCAGAAGAGACAAAACAGGTAGCACCCAGGAACTTGTCCAAAAGGAAGACCTCCTCCTTCTCCTCTCTCTTTGCTGCTCCCTCTCAGGGCTTCCCTGGGGTTCTGGGCCAGGGTCTGGTGATGGTGTGTCCAGAATCTGACCTTGTTCTTCCATCTCCCTGGAAATGAGCTGAGGGAGGAAGGCTGGACTCCCAGTGTCTCACCTGGCCTCTCTAGGCTCCCCTTCCAGACCCCTGGCCTCTCTAGGCTCTCCTTCTGGACTCCTGTGCTCTCTGGGCTCCCCTTCCAGACTCCATGCCTCTCTAGACTCCCCTTCCAGACTCCCGGCCTCTTTAGACTCCCCTTCCAGGCTCCCGGCCTCTTTAGACTCCCCTTCTGGACTCCTGACCTTCACCTGGCCTCTCTAGGCTCTCATCTGGTGCTGTGGCCTGAGGGACCTTTCCCTTAGTGCAGTCTGATGTGGTCTTGCCTCTGCTTGCCTCTTGTGGCTCACAGGGACATCTGCCAGAACACACTATTGCCTGTGTCCGGAATGTTCTCCACATTTGCCCACATGGGGAACTTGTATTTCTTCTTCAGAACCCAGCATGACACATCTCATCTCAGAAGGTTTTTCCTGCCGTTCTTCTGCCCCGTAATTTCAAAGTGCCTTTCCTGTCCCCTCACGCTGCCTTCTCTTTCATGTGGATTCTTCTATTGTCACCGTTAATATGACCGCCACTGGCATTTTTTGCAACCTTCCTGAGGAACAGCCTTGGGCCTGCCTGTACCCCCATACCTAGTTCACGGTCTGGCTCTGGTCATTGTTGGTTTACTCAATCTGAATTGGTTTCTACTCAAAGATGCTAGGCAATGCAGGTGTTATTGACCATGCTACGTGGCCGTGGGTATGCGCATTCCTTCTCTGAGCTATGGTTTCCACATCTCTGCCATCAGGAAGCTACCAAGGTCTCCTGCCCCGAGTTTGCCCAAGTCCAACTTGTCTGCCCATAGTGAACAGAAATCATGGCTCTTAGCTTCCCTGCAGACCACCTGCCTCTCAGGTCAGCAGAGTCTGGGGATCCAAAGGAACCAGCTTCATCCTTCACTGTGACCAGTACTCTTGGAGGGTTATGTATACAATTTAAGGTTTCTTCCTTTCTTAACTGGCAAGACTTCACAGAGCTGGTGATGGAGGAAGGTCATTGGCTAATAAAGAAACTGCCTTGGCCCATTTTATTGGTTAGAACATAGGTGGGTGGAGTAAACAGAACAGAATGCTGGGAGGAAGAGGAAGTGAGCTCAGAGGCCATGCTCCCCTCTCCCGGGTAAATGCAATGAAGCAAGCCGCCAGGTCAGACATGCTGAATCTTTCCTGGTAAGACTGGTGCTACACAGATTATTAGATATGGGTTGGTCAAGATATGAGAGTTAGCCCTGTAAGGGCTAGAGTTAATGGGCCAAGCAGTGTTTAAATGAATACAGTTTGTGTGTTGTTATTTCGGGTGTAAAGCTAGCCGTGCAGGAGCTGGGTGGGACGAAAAGCAGGCCCGCAGCTCCTACTACAAGCTGGGAGACCCCAGCCATGCTTTGATGATGCCAAGTAGAGGCTCCTTCAGCTCTGGGTAAAGTGGTTGTTACATTTGATACAATAAATAATAATGTGGCGCATGCTGGCATACACCATTAATCCTAGCTCTTGGGGGGGGTAGAGATAGGAGGAAATCTGTGAGTTCAAAACCAGACTGGACTATATCATAAGTACCAGGTCAGTCAGAGCTACATAGCAAGACTCTGTCAGAAAGAAAGAAAGAAAGAAAGAAAGAAAGAAAGAAAGAAAGAAAGAAAGAAAGAAAGGAAGGAAGGAAGAAAGAAAGCTGTTTGCTACATTTTCAAGATCACATTATTTGCACAAATATAAATTCAAACCACAGACTTATAGCAAAAAGACATAAGTCCACACCTCTTAATTAAACAAGAGAGAAGCCAGCCAGGTCTGAGGATACCCATCCCACTCAATTAATTAGCATTTATTGCAATCAGAAAACAATCTAATTCAATTAAAATGTTTCCACAAAAGTAGTTTAATGACTTCTCTGGAAACCAAGTACCTTCACCCATGGTGTTTATTATGTCAAGGCAATGCCACACGGGGGCTGAAATGCCAGCCTTGACTTGGGCAGCACCCACTAAGGCAAGGCCAGGGAAAGCAGCAGGCGGGGGAGTGTCCTTGCTGAGCCGCTTTACATGGGAGTGGGGTGGGGTGTTTAGGGGAGTACATCTGGATCCAACGACCTTGCCTGATGCCCCTCAAGGAAGGGGCACAAATGCGTGGGGAAGGGGTCAGGCAGGGTCCATTTCTCCCTCTGGGGTACCCATAAGAAGGAGGGACTGTTAACAGGGCTTTCTGAAACCCAGCCAGGGGGCAACTTGGCAAGCTTGAGAAACTGTCATTCAAAAGCCACAAGCAGTTCCCTGACTCCCATGAGATAGAGATTTGAGTTCACACTGCCTTTGTTCCAAATAATCCCTCCTTGGCCATAAAAATAGAAAACAAAACCCATGAAAACAGAAAACAAAGCCCACTTGGTTTGTCCTTCTGAGCTTACGTATTTCAACACTTACCTTTGCGCAACACTGAACCTGGCTGGACTGTGTTCTTTCATCTTCATGAAACCGTGAGATAGGAATCCCCATTCAAGCAAGGATCAGAGGTACTTGGGGACACAGGGTTAGTGGGGCCAGAGAGCAGCCAGTAGCTGCTCAGAAAGCTCATCTTCACCACACAAAAGCTCCCAGTGACGAGAACCTTCCAGAGGCCTCTGCAGGCATTGGGCTGTGTGGCCGCAGAGCCCTCTTTTTGGATGATGTGTGCGGCTTTGATGCTCTTATCCGGAAGATGTGAAGTCTTTGTCTCATGCTGTCTCCCGGGGTCAGCATCAGAAGCTGAGTTAGGCCCCTTCATCCAGTTTAATTGCCCTGACACAAACTTAATGTATTCATCACCAGTGTTGAGTACCAGACTTAAAATTAACTTCGTCCATTTGATAGATGATGGGATGCCAGCAATATGATTGTCATAAAAAAAAAAATAAGGACAGTCTGGGATCCGGGCAGGGTGGACAGCACGTCAGTGGATGGTCATTCCTGAACAAGGGCCTAGCAGGTCAGCTCTGTTCTCCTGACTGTCTAGCCGAGCTGGTATTTATGACTGGAAAGGCTACTCCAAGGCTGCTAAGATATACCAGCTTAGTTTTTCATTTCTCCCTTTTCCAGGAGGGTTAAACGGTGGGGTTTTCCTGACTTGTCTGCTCTGCCTCCTGGTAGCTTATGTTTCTATTAGTTTACACGGCTCTTTCTAACTCGGGATTTTAACCTGTGTCTGTTGTTGCATTTGTTCAAATAGCTTTCCTGGTTATTTACTTTTCAGTTTTCTCTCCAATGTTTTCAGTGAGCAGAGGTTCATCATCTTTAGTCAAACCTATTGATCGTCTCCGTTCAGATGCCTCCCATTGCGTTTCATCTTAGAAAATCCTTTTTGGATACGAGATAAAACACATATTGGCTTAGTCTTCTTTCTAGTTCTTAGGGACCCTTCTCTTCTCTTCTTGCCTCAGTGGCATGTAATTCTGTTTGATCTATTTGGGTTTGTATTGGTCTACAGTGTGCAGAATAATTATTTTCTGAGCAGCTACACAGCTGTGGACAGTGTCCTGGAGACTTTCCTTCCTATATAATGTCTTACTCGATATCCACTCTGCCTGGCCTTTCATTCTTGGTCACCTCTTCTGTTACGTTGCTCTGTTTGTCCTTGTAACTGATTGTGCTGCCTAGTTTAATGTCATTTGACACAAGTTAGAGTCATGTGAGAGGCAGGAACCCCAACTGAGAAAATGCCTTCATGAAGTCTGGCTACAATCAGGCCGTCAGGGCATTTCTTAATTAATGTGATATGGAAGGGTCCAGCCCATTGTGGGTGGTGCCATCCCTGGGCAGATGGCCCTGGGTCTATAAGAAAGCAGGCTGAGCAAGCTATGAGGAGCAAGCCAGTAAGCAGCACTCCTCCATGGCCTCTGCATCAGCTCCTGCCTCCAGGTTCCTGCCCTCACTGCTTTCACTGATGAACGGTTACATAGAACTGTGAGTGAAATAAATGCTTTCCTCCCAAATTGCTTTTGGTCATGGTGTTTCACCACAGCAACAGAAACCCTAACTAAGATGTTATACCATGGGGTTTTATACGTCAAACCTTTCCAAAGCTTCTCGAATCTTTTAACTTTGACAATTTCTATGATTCTTCTACTCATTCTTTATGATTTGGAGAACCGTTTTGTAATTTTTTTCCCTTAGGAGAAAAAAAACTCCTACTGATACTCTAAACCCAAATTTCATTAAGACATCTGAGAAGACAATCTGATAATTCATCTCTGTAATTCTCATGGTACATCTCTCAGAAACTTTCTTGTTTCCTATATTTTATTTCTTCGTGTACAACATTTAAATTTTATATTTTAAACTAGTGCGAGGAACCAAATACAGGGCTTTGACTGTGTTATGTAAGCGCTGTGCCCCTGAACTATTCTTCCAGCCCTTCATATTTCACTATTCAGTCAGCAGTCAGTTTGTGACTGGGTGCCCAGGGTAGAGATTCCCATGTGTTATCCATATGACTATTGGAGTGAAAAAGCTGCCGGTCAAGAAGCCTGGCATACTGCTCGCAAACAAAGCACTGTACAGATTCCTGGCCATAGAAATACTATGTTTCTGTAAATGGAATCCTACAGAGAGAGAGAGAGAGAGAGAGAGAGAGAGAGAGAGAGAGAGATATTTAGGCAAACAACGAACTACAAGGTGATAGTTTTATAGTCTTGATTGATGTCTGTGCAGGAAATGGGGGGTTTGGGGGAGCAGATTACCCCACGACTACAGAAAGATGAAAAGTAACAGTTGGCCATCAGTTTCTTTCCTCTGGTTGTTGCATGAGTCTAGAAGCCTAGTGGTCCCTGTAGAGGAGGATCACAGCAAGAGAATACCAGCTGAATTGATGATTTGGGTTTGTTGACAGCTGTGGAGTAGGAGGGGGTGCAGAGTAGGGAGGTGTGCCTGCTCCATCATGTGCCGCACCAGTGCCCCGTGCCAGGCCAGCAGTTCAGGTGGGCCCTCTGGATCCATCTTCCTTCCCACTCATGCTCTCTGCCATGCCAAGAAGCCCTGGTTGGCCAGTCTGTCACTGGTGGGGCGAATGGCTATCCACTGGAACAAAACCAGGCTACGAGATGAAGGTTTATGATGATACACTGGCTAGCAACTGGGCAAGTTGAGGTTCAGCCTTGGCCCTGACAGAGGGGAGTGGGGCTCTTGCTCAGCACACGACACAGACAAACAGAAAAACAAAAACAAGGAAGGAAGAAGGAAGGACAGGAGTCTCCTTTAACCCTCTACCGTTTCCTGTTCTCCTAGCTCTTACAGTTCTGATATCCTGCAGGCAGAGCTGGCAGCAGTGGCGCAGGCGAGAAGGCACATGTGAGACCATGCAGATCTAGGTTCAAATCAGCATTGTAACAGTGAAAAAAGGCATTTCCCTCATCCGAGACAGAAGGATGGAACTATCATATAGGTGATGATCCCGTGTGTGTGTGTGTGTGTGTGTGTGTGTGTGTGTGTGTGTGTGTGTGAAGCACTTGCATGAAAATCTACAGCTTGGGGCTTTCTGGAGCAGTGCACAGAGGTTCTTGGAAGAGGCTGCTTGTCCTGTCTTTGGAAGGTCAAAGAGCAAGAAGAGTCTGTGGGATGAGGCAGGAGGCTCAGACCCTCCTGATGGGAGGAGAGATGCCCATGGCAGACTCTGGACCAGCATCAGGCCAGGCCAGCAAGACTGGGGTGGGGACCACTTACTGCTGTTGGAATCAGCACAGGTCAAGATGGAGAACAGGGGTTGAGTTGCTAAGCCAGCATCACAAGGCCCGTGAGAGGGGAAGGGAGGGAGACGAAGAGGCAGAAAGCAGGTTATGAAGATGCCGGCAGGAGGTTAGACACCCACACCTGCTGGAGTGACGCAAGAAAGGCCCTTGGCGAGCGTGAGAGTGGAAGGATGACTGCAAGCTCTGAAGTATTTTAAAAAATTGTTTCTAAACTTAAACGGTTTAAATTTTGTGTTTGTGTGTATGTATTTATCTATGCATGAGGACAGGTACTTGAGAAGGCCAGAGCTCTTAGATCTCCGGGAGCTGGAGTTACAGGTGGTTGTGAACCATCTGACATGGTACCAGGACCCAAGGCTGGCTCCTCTACAATAGCAGTAAATGCTGAAGAACTCTTAACTTCTCTAGCCCTGCCTGAAGGCAGTTGTCCCTTCCTTGACTCTGGCTCAAGCACTGATTGGTGAGCAGTGGGGGGTGGTGGGGACCAATCTACAGGTCCCTGTACTCCTCTCCCAGCAGGCAAACTACTTCCCTGGAGGTTCCTAAACATTTGCTTATAGACTTCCCAGAGCCACCCCTCCCCAGCCTTGCTCATATGTTTTTAAAAATTAATTTTATTTTTATTGTTCTAATTTTATAATCTTGAAACTTTTATTATTATTATTACTGGCTTTTCGAGAAAGGGCTTCTCTGTAGCTTTGGAGCCTGTCCTGAACTAGCTCTTGTAGACCAGGCTGGCCTCGAACTCACAGAGATCTGCCTGCCTCTGCCTCCTAAGTGCTGGGATTAAAGGCATGTGCCACCATCACCTGACTGAAACTTTTATTATTTTTAAATTATGTGTTATATGTGTCGTGTGTGGGCGCTCCTGGTGATGGAGTTACAGGCAGTTGTGAACCACATGCTGAGTGCTGGGAACTGCATTCTGGTCCTCTGCAAGAACAAGATTAACTGGAGGACATTCTTCACTGCTGAGCCATCTTTTCATTCCCACCCCCCTAGGTATGGCCACTGTGCTTTTCAGCAGCTTTCGCTTCCTTCCAGAGGCCCCACGTGCCAGGTATTACTGGACGTGTGTGTACACTGCAGAGGGTTATCCGGTGCGCCAGGGATTACTAGACGTGTGTGTACATCTGTGTGCACATCGCAGAGGGTTATCCAGTGCACCAGGGATTACCGGACAGTGTGAGCACATCTGTGTGCACATCGCAGAGGGTTATCCAGTACACCAGGGATTACCGGACAGTGTGAGCGCATCTGTGTGCACATCGCAGAGGGTTATCTGGGACTCTGAGAAGCCCTGCCATGCTCAACCTGTTTCCTCTTAAAGAGTTTTGCACATTTGAGTTGGAGCTTAGCAACCAGGCCCCTCTCCAGGCCCCCACCCAGTGTGAAATCCAATTTTTAAGTTTTAGCTGTAATTGCCTTGAGCTGCTTTTAATGACAGCTTGCGATCTGCCAACTGCTGCTCCTGGCTCCTAAGGTGCTAATGAAGCTCCTTCCCTCATGGAGCGCAGGCACACTTTGAAGGAAGTCTCATGGCTGGGCTAGGGAGAGCAGGCAGCAGAGTGGGGGGCACACAGCGCAGGGCTGCAGGTAGGAAGGAAATCAGCTTCTCTGTACATGGGTGACTCTGTGGGAATGCTAACGACAAGCGTTAAATGGCCCATGTCCTCCAACCTCTCTGCCTTCTGGGATTCAGGCTAAGCCAATGCGATGTGGACTGGCCTATCACCTCCAGGTCCCATATCCTTTCAGGCCTCCAGGGTGGCTACTCATGTAGCACAACTAGTGTTAGGCAGTCGCCCAATCTGTGAAGAGCATTCCCTGTGACCTCTAGGACCCAATGCCACCCCCCCCCACACACATGCAGTATGCAAAGCCTGTGTCCCTGGGAAATGTCTAGTCATTGTTGTCTCTTCCTCCTGGATGCAGGAAACAGTTTACAGCCCACATTTATGGAGTTTATACCTCAGCAACATAAAACCCAAGCCTGGCAGCTACCTTGCTGGGCAAGCCTTAAGAACAGTGTTAGTAAATTCTAGAGGGCTTGGTAGTGGAGATGAGCGTGAACATTTTGTGGAGACCGCCCACCGTGGCGGCAGTGGAGGGAGTCAGAGCTTAAGCTGGCTTACAGTCTACACATCCGTACTTTCAGCTGTGCTGCTTCAGTCGTGTGGTACTGCCATTGCTGACTGCGGTCTCCTGCTTACACCAGGTGGCCTGACTATGAGCTTGTCTGCCTTAGGAAGGATGTCTCATGGGACAATGTACCTTAAGGTACCTCAAGTGTGTGAATTCTGTAGATGTGTAGGCTTGTCGCTGCTGGCCAAGCCTCTCTAACAAGGGAGCCTGTCATGACTGAACACCAGGGGGCGATCTCACCCAGCGAACGGGCAGCCACCTCCACTTGGTCTCCTTTTCTCAAATTACAGAGGCCCTGAAGAGAAAAGGAGAGATGGGGTCGGGAGGCGGAGGGCATGTTGACTGAGGGTCTGGTTCAGGGAATGAGTAAGAGAGCTGCATCTGCAGCCAAACCCGCGCCGCGTGTCACCAGGGACAGGTCGCTGGAAGGACGTGTACACGAAGTCTGGTTCTTTGTGTATATTAAACTGAATTTATTTACACAGTAACGTGAGGCCACAGAGTACACAGCAAAGTACCACAGCAAACCAAAGGGCGGCGCCACTGCTGACACGGGGGGTGGGGGTGGATCTGTTGTTGATTCATACAACTGTAAATATGTAAGGAGATGGGGAGAGTGCTGGAGGGAGGGAAACAAGATTTCCCAATAGTGTGGGCAGGGCCATGGAGAACCAGAGGTCAGAGTAAGGACTGTCATGATTCCAATCACCAAGACAGGTGACATCTTGCTTCTGTGTCCATCTCCCAACAAATCGCCCCCCATATCCTTAACAGAAAACCCAACCCAGTGTGTTCACACACAACACTCTAGAATTGGGGAGGGAACAGGGCAAGAAACGAGTGGGCTTCCTAAAGCTGTGTGGCTTAATCTTTCAACGACACCACATTGAAGCCACAGGGCTGGCTCAACATTCAAGTTACCGAGAGTGCAGACACACACACACTAGTCACAAACTGACGGGCAGAGTGGGTTTCCTGTACCACAACACTATTCATAGCAAAATATATAACTCTGCGATTCTGCTGGGCTGAAAAGAACCCCCCACCTCTTGATTCCCTGAAACTTTCTTGATTTAAAAAACCATGGAGGGTGGGGTAGGAAAGGGTGGGAAGCGGGAACAGATGGAGAGGCCCTCGAAGGGGGAATGGACAGAGGATGTTCAGAATGCAGACCCCGGTGGCCCATCTAAGTGGGCATCGTTTCCAGTGGCAGCTGATGCAAAGGGCTCTAATTTAAAACAGCTGCAGGGGTATGTGGCCGACAGCTGCATAGCACCTTGGACACTCTGGGTACTTAGACACATTGGAAGAGATGCTGATGACAATCACCTTCGGGGGGAAGGTTCATAAAATGGTGCGGTGTGTTAAGAAATTTCCCAAGAGTTCTCGAGACAAACCTTTTGAAAGCACCTGCTTTTTAAGAAAGAAATCACCTCCAGCCCAAGCTTTCAATATTACACAGACGAGGTGTTCCCACGCTTAAGGTCTGGGCAACAGCCAGTCATGTGAGCAAGCTGGTTACGGGCTCTTCTTAGATACCAGGGAATTTCACTACCTGCTTCGGCCGCTGCCACTCCCTTACTCCCACCACCCTCACCTTCTTTCTCTCCTCATGTGCAAAATGCACTGCTTTTTCTTTTCTTCCTTTCTGAGAATGACTTACAGTTGAACACCCAGATCGTGGAATGTGTACAGATTCCCTTTCTCTGGCACCGGTCACAGCACAGCCCCATTGTCTGAGAAGCAGGATGGAAAGGCTTGACTTCTTTGGTATAACCTGTCTAGGATCATGCATCACGGCTCTTCTGACCTCCTGTGGGGGCATTGGTTTGGGGCCGTGAGGTCTCCGGCTGTGCACTGCTGTGAGTGTGGGCAGGTGGACTTCAGTGCACACTTCCGCAGGGGCAGCACTTGGGTCTGTCTCAGCGCAGCACTTTGGGCCCTTGAGAAGATGAGCTTCAGTGAAGTAAATCTAATAACCCAGTTTTATGGGCAGCTATCCTGTTCACTTATTAGACTGGATCAGAATCCCAATCCTTACCCACTAGAGAGGGGAATGACCAGCATGCCAGAGCTGGCCCAGCGAGCTGAGTTCCTCTTGTCCCGTTTCCAAGTGTGTGTGCTTTATACACCCAGAATTACTTGAAATACAATGATGCCTCCAAAATCCACCCCAGTTTTTGAGACTAGCCTGTATCTTTTTGGATCACTCTGGGTAAAAGCTATGGGAAAATCCTGACGGTAGGCAGGTCACCGGCTAATGCCCGGTGATTTTCCGGTATCGGATGAATTAAATGTGGAAAGCTGAGTGTAAGCCTTCCGTGACCTGCTACTCCGTGGGCGTCAAGATTGTTCCTG
The DNA here is from genome assembly GCF_014885135.2 of Alexandromys fortis. Taxonomy (NCBI): domain Eukaryota; kingdom Metazoa; phylum Chordata; class Mammalia; order Rodentia; family Cricetidae; genus Alexandromys; species Alexandromys fortis. The sequence goes on along the minus strand of NW_026068050.1, from coordinate 893,667 downwards.
GGATTCTGTGACAACAGAGGCTTTGCTCTTAGAAACATGGATCCTCCTGGAGGCTCAGATTTCCACGTTCATGAATACACCCTGAGCTCCAAGGCAGAACTGGCACACTCCTGCGATGCTCCGGAGGCTGCTCTGCTAGCTCCTGAGGGATGTGCTTCTTGGCCCCAGCTCCAGCAGTTTAGGAGCAGGAGCGCACATCCCCCACGACCCCATTCAGCCCACCTCTTGAGAGCAAATCCTGGAAGCCACTGCCATTGGCTTGCCTGCCAGTCTGACTCAGCCTCGGGGCTGGTGATGTTCATGAATCTCATGTTGCCCCCCCACGGGTTCTGTTGCTCGTTTGCTCATCTAACTGCTGTCCTTCATGGTGAGCTTTTGCACACTGTGTGGGTGAACACATCCCCAAAGGGCTCTCCTCTGCGGCACAGGAGGCTGCTGGTAGCCTGGGCCTCTCTGTGAAACACTTCTTATTTCCATGGCTAGGTTACTATGCTAACAAGGCACTCTGAGAGAGACATTTACTGCTGCCTGCTCCAGCCACAGTCCTGATTCTCTAGCGTCCACACGTGCTGAGACTGTGTTCACGCGGCTGAAGGAAAAGCTCCAAAGGGGCTTGGCTGTTCACACTCTCAATGTAATGGAAGAATCTATGGCATAGACTTTAAAAGAAAAAACAATCCGCTCAATACAGACGTTACTTAGGAGAACTTCAAGTGCTAGACCAGTGACACTCCAAAATTCATAATATATGTATGTATATATGTGTGTATGTGTCTGCAGAGGGTAGGAGTTCCCTTTAGCCGACAGATGAATTAAAATGGGAATCTATGATAAAGTTATACTGACTGAATTTCACTATTTTGAGAAATGCTCAGAGGACCACCTGATGGACTCTGCCTAGAAATACAATCCTTGTCTGTTCTGACCTAACCTAGGACATCCTCTTCCTGTCCACCACATTCTGTGGCGATTCCCCAGAGGCGGGTAACACAGCTACCCGTCTCTGGGAAGCTGAGGCCCTTCTCTTGTCACTAGGCTTTTATTTCGCCTCTCACTTGTGTGGACTTAAGAACAGTGAGAGACACGTGGAAGGGAGAGTGCTCAGCTTGCCAGCGCGGTGAGGGCATCACGTGGAACAGAGAGCGCTGTTTACCAGCGCGGTGAGGCAGTGGCAGCGGAAGTGCGCATGCTTGTTTTATCGCAGCATGAGAGAGAAGGCTGGGTCGAAGCTAACAGGAAAAGGGTATCTACAGACAGAACAAACAGAGGGCTAGGGAACATTCTGCATTAAATATGTAACCTCCTTCCACAGTCAACGTTTGGGTTTACATGGGCAAGGCACCATGAGAGCGACACTGAGAAAGCATCTCAGTCTGCAGACGCTGTGTGGAGTGAAGGACTGTGCCAGCTGACCCGGCCAGTGGTCGTCACGCTGCCAGTTCAGTGCATAATTGGGCGGGGAGTTATGTGCACATGGGCCATGTAAGACGAATCAAACCCCAGCCGGCTAGGTGTGATGCAACCACGATCCACGGCTGCCCACTCCACGGTCATGCTATCTAGAAGGGCCGAGACTCTCCGTGAGCCAACTAGCCTGGGAGTTCGGAGAGCTAGCCAGGAACACAAGGCCATCCTCCCTATGCAGACTCACACATATTATTCTCTTTAAAAATGAATAATAAAATACATTCTCCTTTTTCGATTCTCTTTGATAAGGGTGAATCACATGAAAGGCTGTTAAAAATGTTAAAAGTCTAGAAATGTCCAAGGCCACTACGGTGCCACCCAAGTAATACTGCACAATCAGTCTTGGCTTTACGATGACTCTGCGCTGGTGGATGAGGGCTCCCCAGGTTCCTCACTGGCAGGGTGCAAAGAACAGGTCTGAGAACTCTGCTATAGGCTGCTTCCCTGGAGGCCTGGTCCCCACCTCCAGCATGTGTGTGCACACAGGCACACATGTGTACACGCTTACCATTCAAGTGACTCTTGGGATGTTGAGGTTGAAGTAAACAGATACTCACAGTTTTGAATACAACAAGTGCATGAGCGAACATACACACACACAGGTGGAAAGAATACTCGCTTCTTAGCGCAAGTATGTGCCAAGGGAAGAGAGGAAGGTTTCTGTAGTTCTCACTCAGGTAAAGTTGCAACATAAACACTGTAATATACAGATTAAAAATACATACAAAAATTGCACATAATTCATGGGAGAGCACAGGTCCCACAGGAACAGCTCTCGGCCATCTACCGAGGCCACCGCAAAGTCTTCGGAGCAGTGGGCCACTCACTCTGGGAGGCGGTCCTTCTGGAAGAGGCTGGCATTCTTAGGAGCAGGCCAGCCATCTTAGTGGCTTTCCCCTCCTCCCTTGCCTTCTGGCCATTTCAACAGCCAGCTCTGAGGTGCCTTCTAAGGCAATGGTAATGCTAAAGTGGACAGCCATTTCATTCAGAGCCACTGTCTACAGCATCTGGCAGGGTAGCTGATACTGGCTACCGATGGAAGGGAGGTGGCCAGTTGCCGCTTGTGGGGGACACTGACTCAGCCACCACCAGTCCGGGCTGCCGTGCCATTAGGTCTGATAGTGATCAAAGAACAGTACTTTAAAGTCTGTTCCCTGAGGGCCCCTGGAGAATTGCACACACAAGGACATTATTTTCTCATGTCCTGCCAACTATTCATAAACTCTGAACTGCATTCCATCCTGCTGAGGCATTGGGGACACCACCTCCGGTCAGCTCTGTAACGGGGCCCCAAAAGCGGATGAAAGACCCAAACTTCAGCAGGTTGGGACGGAGTAAAGGTGAAGGCCAGCCAAGCAGTGGCGGCGGGGCTGCTGCTGTCGGGTGGTTCTTTGTGTAGGGTACACATTTGCTAAGGGTGAATGGAAATGGACGAATGGACGACCCGCCACCCGACAGACGGGAACCTCCTCTCCTTTCACTTTCGGCCAGGACACAGGCCAGTCCCCAGTGACTAAAACTGAGCCGAGAAGCAAAGTGGCATGCCTCCTGGGAAAGAGGCAGCTGTGGGTACTTTACAGGAAGAGGAAGCTGCTGGGAGGGCATCCCTGGAGGACAGCCGATGTTGGTGGCTGTGTGCCGCTAGCTAGTGAGGACAGGCAGACTAGCTTCAGTTCTGGAAGAGGTGGACGCAGCTTACTAAGTGCACTCCGCCGGAGCTGGTCCTCCGTGGCTGTCCATTTCCTTCCTGACCCCAGGTTTGTGGGGCTATTCAGATGACAAATGTTCCACGGGAGGGTGACTGCACGGCTGTGCAGTGGAATTTCTGGACAGTAAGGAAACACTCGGCTTCTCACTGTGTAAAGCTGTGGATGACCTTGCTGAATGGCCCCCTCTGCTCGTGGACAAGGATGGCAGGTTAGCTTCTCTCCTTTCCTGAATTCTGAGTGAGTATAGGACAGGACAGGGACCTGAGGGCAACACGAAGAAAGTAGAAATACTTAATAATAAGAACGAGATCCAGGCCACATTAACGGTGTTGCAGGATTTTCACAATGTAACTCAGGGAGTCTGTGGTGGCAAAAGCCAGGTACTGAGCGCAAAGCCAGTCCTCGAGGCTGATGCCCCCCTCTCTGTCCAGGGACTTCTCAGCAAACTTGATCATCAGCAGTGTTCGCTTGATGTCCAACCAGTTTTGGAGCAGAGCACTCTTCTGTCCTGGGGTTGCAGAGGTGGTGAAGGTTTGGAAGAGATCTTCACGGGGGCCCCAGAGCAGACACTGGAGGATGCCTTTGGCGTCAGAAATGAGGATGCGCTCAGAAGGGTTGGGGTTTAGGAGGCAGCTGGCGAGCTGCTGCAGGCCCCAAGAGTATGGGGAGCGGAGAGGGATGCGAGGCAGATCTGTGCGTGTGTACTCTTTCTCCTTCAGCTCTGGGTTCTCATCGAAAGGGTTGGGCAGGTGCAGCATTTCATAGATGAGGATGCCCGTTTGGAACTCATCACACTTCTTATACTGGGTGGCTGTGATGATCTCTGGGGCAAGGCGGGACTGGTCTCGGAGGATCTGGGGATCCACCAGATGGCTCTTCTGCTTGGCCTGCGAGAAGTTGCTCACGATGAGCCTTGTGGGACAAGCTGAGGGGGGGCCAGGATCTGCAGGTGAAGGGCCTTGGGCAGCTCCCCCAGGCTGGTGCTGGACAAGCAACAAGTTCTCCAGGCGCAGATCACAGTGAGTGACATGGTAGGGCTTGAGATGCTCGAGGCCGGAGCACAGCTGTAAGAGCAGCAGACACACCTGCCTCTCATACAGGTCAGGGCTTTTCCCATGATGGGCCAAGGAATCTCGCACAAAGTCGGCCACAGTGAGATGGGGAACCTCCCTGGTGATCACTACAACATGGCTTCTCTGTTTCCTATTCGTGACTCGCTGGTTCTTTTTCTGGGACGACTCTGTTTCAGAGCAGGGCTGGGGGTTTTCCCCGGCAGTTTCTGCTTTTACCTCTTCCTCACTGTTCTCAGTTTCGTCCTCTGCCTTTTCAGGAGCATCAGGATCCTTCCAGGGAAGCAGACGATTAGGGACTTCAGCAAGGAAATGGCCACAATCCTGCTGGATGTTAAAATGCACAGCCAGACTCTGCCGGACAGCCAAGCTGTGGTAATACTGCTGAGATTCCTGAGCTTTGCTCTTACAGATCTGAAAGAGAGGAAGGAACACGACTTAACCTCCCTTCCATAACAGACTGAGGACATGCTGAGGATGACTGACTGGAACCCACAGACACACAGTGACGTCTTCGGGAAGAGTGAGGCAGCCGGCCCTGTGCTGAGTGACCACTGTTGGTGGCAACCGTTTCTCATGGGCCCCTACCTTCAAGGCTGTGCGCAGTGCTTTCCGTGTCCCACGTGAAGCTTTCACACAGCCCTTCAAAGCAGACCGAGGGTTTCCACAAATGGTGCTGGGAAATTGGATGTGCACATGCAGAAGAATGAAGCTTGACCTCTAAGCTCTCACCAGTTACAAAATCAACTCAAGATGAATTAAGGACTTAACCCCAAGACCCGAGGTTATAAAACCAGCAGGGAAAAGGCTTTAGGATGTTAGAACAGGAAAAAAAAATTGTGTACAAGCCTCCAAAGGGATAGATAGGCAATAAAAGCATAAATAGACAAATGAGATTACATCAGACTAAAAACCTCTGTACCACAAAGTAAACAAGTCAACACATTGAAGAGAAAACAATGGGAGACATATTTGAAACCACACATCTGAGAAGAGGCCAAAATTCAGAATATGTAAGAAATTAAAAATAAAAACACCAACTAACCAAAAACTACTAACAATAAGAAAAAATAACTAAAACTCAAACAAACCAATGAAAAATAATTAGTATAAGACATACAATGGGATGGACACACACACACACACGACCATGAGGAAAGGCAAATCAAAACCGTATCACCTCACTCCCATTAGAATGGCTGTTATAGGGGCTGGAGAAATGGCTTACCAGTTAGGAACTAACTGTTCTTGCAGAGACCCTGAGTTCAGTTCCCAGTACCCGCGCCATGAAGATCACACCTGTAACTCTAGCTCCAGAACAACCAGATGCTGCTTCACTTCACTACCCCCACATATACGTAATTAAAAAGTAGAAAATATAAATCATAGAAAAAAATAAAAGCTGTTACAAAAATAAAAGAGCTGGTGGGAGCGGAGGAGGACCTCGCGCACACTGCTGGAGGAACATAAAGGAGCAGAGCACTGTGGAAAACAGCGAGGAGCCTCCAGTGACGAGAAACAGCTGCCATATGACCTAGCGAGCTCACTGCATAGCCGCGAGAAAGGAAACTGCACTGTTGAAGGAAGAGCCGCATTCCAGTGTTTACTATTGATAGGCAAGAAATGGAAATTATATTGATCACTGACTGGATAAGTAAAATAGGACACATGTACATAAAAAAAATAACATTCTGTCATTTGTGATCACACAGATGGAAGTAGAGGCCATCTGCTGAGTAAAATAAACCAGGCTCATACAAACCACAGTGTGATTTTAGTCAGATGTGGGTCCTAAAGGATGGTCTCAGAAGCTGGAAGTGAAATCATGGCTATCAGAGGCTGGGAAGGCTGGGCAACAGTTATAAACAGGTCAGAGGTATAAATTCAAATGTTTTGTACAGTATGATTATAGATAATACATAATTAATTTCAAAAAGTCAGAAGGAAGGATTTTGAATGTTTTTATCACCAAGAAATGCTGCATGTCCAGTTTATGTTTTTTGTTAAAAGAAAGGATAAGGTCCAGATATATGTTAAGAGTTTGCAGTGTGCTGTAACGGCAAAGCTTGTCCTACTCTACCCTTCTCCTAGCCAGAAGACAACAGCAGCAAAACAAAGCTTCACTTACGGCCTACAGAAATTTCTATCTAGACTGGCTCTGCCCCCATACCAACATCAGGCAGTAAGACCTCGATAAGAAATTCTATGAAGTAGGCATGACTCAAGAAAGAAGCTCTGACCTCAAAGGACTATAAAAGCAATAAACAAATGAAACCGCCCAATGGGCTTGGAGAGGCTGACAGTGGAGGCGCAGTCTAGCCCTGGTCCACAGACCACAACGGTCTACACCACACACCTAACATCACAGACTCCAGGAGTATGTGCTCTTGGTGTATGGATACCGCCTGTTTCTTACAGTAATATGAAAAAAAGTCAAGTTTAAAAAGTTGCATTTTATCCATTTTACTTAAAAAGAAAACTGCAAACATCTTAGGAGATACGGATGGATGCCCTGTTTGGAGAAGCAGCATGCACTGATTTCTATTCATAAAGAAATTAAAAATGAAAGAAAAAAGGGCAAGGGAGTCTCTGGGGAGAACAGCATCTCTTTGTCATTGCCTATGCTTATTACAATTAGAGACTTGATGTCACCGCTCCATGCCATGGAAATACGCCCGTATATATCCACGGAGACATCCAAAACCAAGGTCTTTCAAGTCTTCTGCCACATACCTACCTAATCAGATTGAAAAATGCTTTATTTATTTTTAATTTTTTTAAAGCAAACTTCTGGTCTTGAAATAGATGTCCTCAGGCAGAGTTCAAGTTCAAACATATATCTTTCAGAAAACATCATCTTTGAAAAGCTCTCAGTCTCTAGCACATGCAGTGTGATATATCCTATATGCGCATCAATCGCATGAATTCCTTCTATAATGCGCCGATGGCAATATTTCATGTTTATGTGTCACCAGGTATTTAAAATCCTATACTAGCCATAATTTAGTTGTATGGGGGTGGGTTAGACCTGGCACATGGCACCATTAAACTCATTGGCGGTTTATAATTTGCTTCATATCATACTGCCCGCTAAAATGGAGGTCCCAGGGTCCCAGCTCCTCCGTCTTTGAAAAGCCTATCAGATATCATTGAGCTTGGTTAAATGAGACTACAAATTAAACTGGGTTGTCACGTTACAGAAAGGACACTCCCAAGGACTCAGGCCCGGGATTTAGCCTTGCCAATAGCTGAGTATTCTTGGGCATGCTCACTTAATTCCTCTGGGTCTCAGCTTGCCTAACAAAGCAAACAACATAAAGAATATGGAACCCTTACCTCACAGGCGGTAGGAGAGATTAAATGAGATCAAGCATATCAAGGAAATCTACACACGAATAAGATACACAAATGCAATGTTGCTAACCAATCAGACCACTTGGAAATGTTAAAAAGAATACAATCTTACAGAAACTTCTTATTGTTTTCAAAGAGACCAAGCCTATATATATGCATACATACATACATACATACATACATACATACACACACACATGCACACTGTTTGTATGATGTGCGAGAGTGTTCATGTTGTCCCACTCCTCTTCCCTTTAAGTTCTGAGAGCGACCTGCCATAGCAGTGGCTCTGACTGCTGGTCTGATGAAGACAGCTAATAAATGACTCAAAGATTTCCTTGTTTTTGTTTTGTTAAGAGAGTCTCCTATGAAGAGTCCTGTCTGGCCAGAAACTCACGATGGAGCCCCGGCTAGTATCAAACAGGAAGTAATCCTCTTGCCTCAGGTTCCCACGTATAGCTAAGAGCCACACCCAGCTAAAGTAGTCAGCATTTATGCCAAGGACAGCATTATGTTCTAGACTGAGGAAGCCAACCTACTTCTAAAAGAAAATGGTTTAACCAAGCTTTTGCTTTTTTCTACGCCAAGATACCCTCATTGTGTGGTGGTTCAACATCAGAAGTAGAGGAGATAGCCCAACTGTGACAGTCTAATTTCCTCTGCATGTATGCGGAGAGGTAGTCAGGCATATTTTTATGAAATCTTCCAAAGTTTTGGAAGTAGATAAGAGCGTGGATTCTACAACTAGAATGTATGTTTAGTTTCAGAGATCATTGAGATAAAGATCAGAGTGACTTACAAAGAAGAGGTGATAAATTGCTCCACTACTTTGGATGTTTGGGAGGAAAATGGTTTGCCCAGGAGAACCTGAACAGGCAGCACTCCTTATCTGTGCATTTACACACAGGGCTGGGGAATAATGGGTCAATCTAGTTTAAGGGCAAATAATAAACGAGAGAATGAAGCGTAAAAGAGAAGAAAGGTACTGAACTTTTAATTGGTTTATAACCACGGAGCCAGTTATAACCCAAATATGGACTTATGGAGATTTCCATAATAGGATTTCACATGATAGGTAGCTCATAAATCTTTATTATGGAAGCTGCAACGATGTTAATTTAGGCAGGAATATTATATCATTCTATGTACTACATAGTAGCCATTTTTCAAATATTAATAACTTGACTCCTTTAGATTAAAAAATACCTCAAAATGCTCTGACTTCAGATGATAAATTTCTAGTTCAAAAGTTATTTTGGAGAACTCCTCTTTCTAGAATAAATAAATGGAGTTCTTACTGCCAGGGGTTGATTTGTTTGTTTTTAAATTCCTTTACTCAGTAAACTTTCCAGTTTCTCGTTTTCATTTATTTCTTTTGAGCAGAATTCACATTCTTTCCTTGTAAAGAGTAGATGTCCCGAATAGGGGCATCTCAAGAAAGAGTACTCAGAAGAACTATTCCCACAGGGATCCGAATCCCGTCCCCCACGCTGTGAAACAAAAACACAGCAGAGCGAGGATGCTATCCTATCTTCAGGAAAAGCTCACATTCCAAACAAGAGACAACGGTATGGGAAAGCATACTTAAAATGCTGCCAATTTTGGCAGATTATGTGTTTGTCAACATTTTCTGCAATAGAAGAAAAACGGAACAGCTGAACACCAGAGACACTAGAGGGCGCTGCAATACCAACATCTAGGCACCTCTGCACACCACAGAACAAGATCCAGCTGCTGAAGGGTGGTTCGCGTGGTCTGTCTGCCTGCTGTTGACTCGATGCTGAGTTCATGCAAAGGGAAGCACCCGATGAGAAGAACACAAGCAGGCCAGGAGCCCATTCTGGGCACAGCTCATCAGCTCACAGGGCTGCCTGCTTGAGACACTCTGCAGAAGGGCCAGGGGAACATCAAAAAGGATGACCCTGGTGACCTCAGCACGAATAATGCACTGGTGTAAAAACTGGGGCTTGAACACGTTTGCGCTAATAAAACACACAGGGGAGGAGAAATATCTGGTTGGTATCAGCTAAGCGGGCCAAGGAATCTGATGATTCTACAGCAGTCACTGCAGCATCCTGAAGCAATTTGACAAAATTTCCAAATACAGGGGTGGGGATATTTTAAAACCACTGACAAGTTCTCTACTGGAAAATGAAAAAAACAAAACACAAAACCAGAGTCAGGGTCAAATTATCCTCTCTCAAGGCTTTCTTAGATCCGGGTCAAACTCCCAACACGTACACAGCCTGGTCTCAGCAGGAAGCCTGAGCTGGACAATGGTTCCTCACACACAATCTGAAAAGATTCCCAACGTTCATTTCAGCTGAGGGGCTCATTTTATGTGTTGCTCATGGCAACTGCTCTGCATACCTTTGAGGCAAATTTGTCATTATAAAGCATTTATGTTTGTAATAAGAATGTCAACCTAGACAGCTAACTTTTATAAAGTAGACTGTGGGGGGCTGTGACTGCACAGTATAAGCAGCCGGGAAGGGAGAGACAGCATGTGTCTGTCATGACTGACCCTTCCGGAATGCCCTCACTGTCTGGGGCCTGTAAAGAAGACCTATATCCTACTGCCCTTTTGGTGACAGACACTCAGTTTAAAAACTGGGAGGAGAGCAGTCGGGGGTGGGGCGGCAGGAGTATGATGGAGCTGCTCACTGACTATGATCTCGACCCTTTGTTTGAGCTGCTGGTGTTAGCAACCACCCTGCACCTGGCACTGATCTCACATCTGCCTGGTAACCCACGTTATCTCTCAGAATCTTACACTGGCAGCACTGGCTGAATAATTTGTATTATCCTCTGAATTGCTACTATCTGGCACAACCAACCCTGAGCCCTTCCCACCCTTACACCCTGGTCTTCGTTCCTAGTGAATGGCTCCACTCTCTGGCTCAGGTCTCCATTTTCCTGCATCAAATCCACTCCGGATTTCTCTTCCACTTTTACTCCCTATGTCCAACTTGTTTACAACATCTATTGATTTTATTCCTAAATGTCCTGTAAGTTATTCTTTCTTCATCTCTGTTGTTGGACTTCCACAAAGGTTTTCCAGTGGGGCTCCTTGCTTCTCCTATGGATTTCTTTAAAAACTCCTCTCACAGGGAGCCCAGCTATCTTTAAAACCCACCTATTTAGATATCTAAGCAGCCGTTCACAGCTCTATTTCCTATCTCTTTCCCAACTTGTTCTTCCCACGCTGCTCTGTCTGTAGCCAGTCTCCCATTCCCTTTCTGTCCAAGGCCCTATTTTCATTCCTTAGGTGGCAAAGGAATTCCTACTTTTCCTTTCAAAGCCTTCTCAGGTGTTACTTCTGATGGAGAGAAGGCTCTGAACACTCTAAACCTCTCCTGCATCTGGACATCTCTCTTACTATAGTTAGCTCAGTTTTTGGTCTCCTTTAAGAACAGACACTTGTATCTCAGGGTCTAGCAGAGAACAAGGCACATAACACATGTTCAATTTACCCATACAAAATACCAAGAGACAGCTACGTTGAATCCAGTATGGTTATAAGGCGTCTTCGCTCAGAGCAGCTAAGAGTACACGAATAGCTTTTAGGAAACAGATGGAAGCTGGCAAAGGAATGGGGAAGGGGCAATAGCAGACAAACCCAAGTAATCAACACTCTTGAATGGCCAAACTACACAGCTGAGTACAGCTGATCAAAGAGCACTGTCTGCTGAGTGAGTCTGCCCCAGAGGCTCACTGGCTTTGTGCTGAAACAAAACTACACAAAACGACAAGGCTCCTTCATCATTCTACTCAATTTTCTATTCTTTTTCCCAAAGAAAGTAATAATTACAAAATGCAGGACTCTTCCCAAAATAGCCTACATTAGCTTTTATTTTTCCGTTATGGGCCCAGTGAGCCTTCAGCCTACTTCCACTTTATCAGCAGGGACCTCATTTCCTTCTCACGCCACGCGCTTTCCAGGGCCTCAGTGGGCCTTAAGTGAGATGGATATTGTAGGGGATAAACTGTAGAGGGACAGAAATGAGAAACACTGACGATCACACACATTGTTCCACCCGTGCCACTTTGCTGCAGCACACAAAGCACAACTGCAGAAGGGAAGCAAGTTCTAGACGGACACCCAGTATTGGATACTGTAGTATATAGGTCAGTTACTGCTCGACATTAATCCCTCCACCTGCTGAGGAGTTTCCTTTACTTCCAGCTACAGAGGTAACCCCCCACCCCATGACCCCTGGAGGCTATGCTGTTACAACATCCAAAATAGATGAAATGTTTAATATATGAAATCCTGTCTGGGTCCAAAGAACTAGGACTCCACGCTGTAAAATCTGCTGTGAGACTTACCACGTCGGCCAGGTATTTTACTCTTAAATTACTACAAAAATGTTTACATGGCCAAGGAACTCATTTGGAGCCGAGAGGAGATATTTGAGAAGGTAACTGTTGTAAGGCTTGACCGTCTGATTTGTGACTTAGGACTCCAGATTAGGAACTCAACCAATGTGAATCCCAACTTGTAATCCCCACTATACTCTCTCACCTCTTTAATATCAAAGCTCTGACTTTTCTTATATTAGGCAATTTATTTTGGCTCCAAGTTCATAGGAGCCCAAACCTCTTCTCTCTAAGCAAGTTCCCAGCTGGCCCTCTGACACTTCCACATGCCGAGCCATGAAATGAAGCGGATGCTGACCTAGGATGGCTGCATATGTGTAGCTGGCCACCGATCACCTGCTTCCTGTAATGTTTCAGTGTTGGGCATATTTGTGCCAAATTATAAAAGTGGGGATGGATTTCCATCTAGGTTTCTCCTTACTACTAAGCCAGTAATTAACTGCCCGTGTAGATAGTATGAACTTGTTGTAAATTCCTACCCATAACAGCTATTCCCCTTAATGCGTTTTCATTTAGTGTCTTGCTTTCTCAGCATCTACCCAAATAAGACAAATTGGGATTTGAGTAAAAAGTGCAATAAAAAGCACTGGTCTCCACAATTCACCTCAACTTTATTACAAGCGTTTAACAAGGCTGTGGTGTAGGAGGAAGAGCAAGTAAGCCTGCTGGGGAAACAGGAAAGTCCCCAAGTCTACCAAGCTTTGTACTGCCTTGCCTTGAGAACAAAGGCTTGCATTATTAAAGAGAGGACACCCATTGTCTTTGAATTGCAGTGGGAACCATTCAGAGAGTCAGTTGCATTTTCATAGATGTAAAAAAACTGAGCATCTTCTTTAAGGTAACTTCATCCAAATTTAACAGTCTTTCATGGCAGCATTTGTTCAAAGATTATCTTGTGAGATAAATGAGAAAAAAATCTCATTGAGACCAAGCAATAATCTACCACTCTACTCCATCTCTTCTAGGCAAAAGGCATTACATGGAGAGCTAGCTTATGGACTCAAGTATAATGGGGAAGGTCTGCTTCGGAGTCAGGACTCAGTCCACCATGAAACCGACTACCCTCTTTGGCCTTGGTCTCCTTTAGTAAAGATGACAAAGGCCCTTGAAAACTGACTTTAGTCTACCAGGATATGTGGTTAGTGGCTATTGTGGTTCTTTGAAAGACAAAGAAGGCAATGGAGATTCTTTACTTGGATATCAGGGAGGTTTTAGTTCAAGCTTAATTTTATGGTTACTTTTATTTAGAGACCAGGGAAGTGAGGGGCTGGAGTCCAGCCAGTGTGTAGCTCACCCAGACAGTCTGGCCTGCTGGGTGGTAGTCTGTCAAGATGAGAGAATAAGAGAAAACATAGATGAGGAAGAAATGGGAGCTGAAGGCAACTGATTGTGTGGGAATTGCTTTTGCTTTCCCTTTACTAAGATGCTTAGGTAGAAGCTGACTTACACTCACCACTCCCCATTTCTGACCCCGCTGCTAGCTTGCTGTTACTCATTTTCTTTTCTTTTTTACAGTTGAACTTTTATTGATTCTTTGTGGATTTCACATCATGCACCTCGATCCCACTCATCTCCTAGTCCCTCCCCATCTGCCCTCTCTACCCTTGCACCCTCCCATCCCCCAGGATAAAACAAGATAAAATTCGAAAGAAAATAAGAATCTCATTGTGGAAGCTGAAGTGTGGCACAGTGAGTCACACAGTCCTTTAGTCAACATTGTTACTTGCAAGTGTTCAAATGCATTGACTCAGTCTGGTTTGAAGTCTCTGGTTTTTGCTACATCATCAACACGTGGTCTTCACGGGGGTTCCTCTTGGATAGCCTGTTGTCCTGTGTCATGGAGAACCTGTAACTTTGTGTCTGCAGGACCAGCCCCTTCATGTGTTCCAGCAAATCATAGACAAGGTGCATGATGGGACGGGTCAACTCATAGCTCTAGTTCTGGGCTGGGTGGCTGCTGGTCAGTCCGCCAGCTCTCCCTCATCCTCAGTGAGCTCTCCAGTACTGTCCCGGCCAGCTCACCCTATTTAGTAAGTAGCAAGGGGTGGGGCCAATTTTCCTGCTCTTATATCCTTGGGGTCAGCTTGCCCACACCTACACCCCGAGGGCCAGCTCTACTGGTGTTGCCTGGTTGGGGTGTAGGGGCCACTTGCCTAGCTGGTGAGAGCCAGGGCCAGCTCTTTTGCTCTGGTGACCTCAGGGATCATTCTCTCACCTATCACAGGCATCAAGGGGCATGGGGATGTGCTTCTCTCTCTTGCCCACAGCACCATATATGGTTGGTGAGGGGCATGGCTCAGCCTCTCACACTTATGTTCTCATTGCCAGCTTCCCTATGCCTCCATCAACAGAGTCAACTCTACTGTGCTGCCCAGGCGAGGTGCGGGGCCCACTCTCCCTGGTCCTGTATCTGGTGAGGGGCAGGGTCAGCTGGTGAGTTGCAGTGCCAGCTCCCCTGAATGCCACAGGAAGCAAGGGGCAAGGAGAAAGCGGGGGCATCTCTTCCCCACCCACAAGGTCACTGCATTTTCTTGAGGCTCACCCAAGACTGTGAACACTTGTCTTGAAATGCCTGAGCTCTCGGCCTGTAAGTGACTACTGCTCCAATGGCTCGTGTTTTCAGCCACTTCTGTGTGTCTGCCTTTCCTCACATCGCTCTCTCCCCCCAACAGTCTCCTACACCCCAGCTAGTCTGACTAAATCAAGATTCTGGGGGATGAGCAAACCGTCTTTCCTAGGCCTCACACTTCCGAGAGCTCCTGTGTTTAGCTGGCCGTCATTTGCATGCTTCACTGACACCTCAGCTTTGATTCATATTTCATTTAGTGGCACCGCCATCCTTTTGGGGTTGTCCTGCCTAGAAATTTATGACTGCTGCCTCCATCTTACATGTAGCACTAACTATACATGGGCACCCTTTGTCAACTCTTAACCATGTCCCTTCTTTTTCTCTGTCCTACTGCAGCAACGGACTCACAGTTACCTGGACTGTTGCGAAAACACAATCGTGATTCCCTGCTTTGAGCCTTTTGGGTCTCTTCCACTATGATTTTCTTCTAAAACCATTCATTTTGAATCAACCCCTTTGTTTGAACCTTCATTATAATCTGTCTTATTTAAGTGTTATTTATGTTTTGTCTTCCCCACTGTATTATAAGCTCTGGGAGGGCAAGGCTTTTGTCTGCCGCATATGTATTGCTGTAAATCTACAGAATATCACAATGTTCAATGCTGTTTTTTGAAAGGTCATGAACTATTTTATCAAATGTCCATTATTATATATTGTACCAGGTTCTAAGCATATAAGAATTAAAAGGCCACGGTACTTGCAGTAGATGTCAAAAGCAATGGTGGGTAAGAGACTCATGAGTGTTTCTATACTGTGTAACAGAATCACTGCTTATTTGTACACCTTAGCATGATAATACCACACAGATATCAAGTCCTACAGTTTCTTTCTTTCTTTCTTTTTTTTTTAAAAAAGATTTATTTACTTATTATGTATATGGTGTTTTGCCTGCACGTATGCCTGCAGGCCAGAATAGGGCACCAGATCTCATTGTAGATGATTGTGAGCCACCATGTGGTTGCTGGGGATTGAACTTTGGACCTCTGGACAAGCAGCCAGTGCTCTTAACCTTTGAGCCATCTCTCTAGCCCCCCTAAAAACCCCAACTTTTTTTGTTTGTTTGTTTTTCAAGACAGGGTTTCTCTGTAACTTTGGAGCCTGTCCTGGAATTTGCTCTGTAGACCAGGGTATCCTCAAACTCACAGATCTACCTTTTTCTGCCTCCTGAGTGCTGGGATTAAAGGCTGAAAATGGTTAGAGCTGCGGAAAGAGAAGGAAAGGAGGCCGGGGAGAGAGCAGCTCTCATTGCTGGAAATTCCAGTTCTGTAGGTAAGGAAAAGGACCAAGGAAATGGTTGTTAGTGAGGATCCCTCGGGTAGTTATGGAACAGGTCATCTGTAGATCAGAAGGCTGAAATTCCTCACAGAGTCACACTGTCTCCAGGAAAAGGGAATGCAGACAAAAAACCCAGTATGTGTGAAAGTTGAGGAACACGAGGTAGGAGCTACTTATGATTTATGTTTGAGGACAGGACTACAGAGAAGAGAAAGCAAGGACACCTAAGGGAACCTGTGCCTTTAGGAAACCCAGTGTGATGATCTACAACCTCAAATGCTCTAGTCTGTCCTGCCACTGAGTAGATCAAGATATAATCTTTTAACAAAACCCAGTCAGCTATAATGACCATCACTCTCACACAGGATTTAATTGCATACTGCTATTCTATAGGTCATTCTAAACAAAGTTGTGCTCATACTATTTGATACTCTATGGCTCTTTGCAATAAACATTTTTCACCTTCTATAGTCTTTATAGTCACCACTTTTAATGGTTACAAACATTTAATTGGGACAATGTGCCGTAATTTATTAAACTATTTCTTAATATCAGGAGCTTAATTTGTTTCTAATTTTGGCATCACTGAAATTCTTGAGGTTGCTTCATTTTGTAGCATTCTTCTACAATCTTAAGAGGAAAAAAAGATGCTTATATCTTTGAAGTAACGAGAAAGAAAATATCTAAGTATAGACCCTATCTAAATATGTGTAGGAGAATGTCCAATATTAAAGAATAATAATGAATAACCTAGAGAATGTGGACTATTTTCCCAGTACTAACAACAATGAATTGTCTCATTGTATTTAAATGTACTCTATAGTTTATAAAAGTGGTCTTGCTACATAGCCATGCACATTATAACAATTTTCTGAGTAGGCATGGCAGCCAGCTTCCACAGATGTAAAAACCAAAAAAGTTCCTTGACCTGTTTAACAATAGAGGTACATTTTAGAATGTAGGCCCAGTTGACTCCAAAGCTCTTTATTCTATATTACACTGCCTTTTAGTTTAAGAACAATACAAATAAAACTATTCAAGATGAAGACAAATTAGAAGAAATGAGAGAGGAAAACTTTCAGCTTCAGCAAAAGTCCCAAGTTAAAACCACTTGTTTTACAACAAAGGCCAACACTGACACCTGCTATGGATTGAGCTGTCTCCCAGAATTCCTGTGTTGAAGCCCTAATCACCAATACAGCTGCAGGTGGAGATAAGGGCAATAAGAAGGTAATTAAGTTTAAACAAGTTATGAGTAGGGGCCTAATACGATGTCATTAATGTACTTGCAGTAAAGAGACCCCTGAAGGCTTCCCTGCTTTCTCTGTGACGTCAGGATACACGGAAAAGGTGGCTGCTTACAGAGCCAGTGAAAGCCTTCGCCAGGAGCCAAGTCAGCCACAACCTGGCCCTTAGGTTTTCTAGACTCCAGAATTCAGAAAATTAATTTCTCTTAGGCTATACAGACTATGACAGCTTTTCTATAAACTTACGTAAACAAAAACTGTGGGGGTGCCACCCCAACAACAGCTATGAATGTTTTAGAAGCGGCCTTAGGACTAGGCAGATGCTGAAAGCATTTAGAGATGATGTTAGAAAAAGCCTGGGTAAGTCTGGACTGACAGCTACAGCAGAGATAGATGCTAATGGAGAGGGCAGTGAGGTCGCTGATGAAATGAACTCCATCTTAGAAACTACTGGAAAGGTGACACACGTCACACAGTGGCAGAGAATCGGACTGCACTGTCTGCTAGTGCTGAGGAAAGAACACGAGAGATAAAGCTGGATTTTAGTTGAGACGGTCAAGCCAGGCACTGAAGGAGTACCTCTGTTTCTCCTGACTGCATAAAGGACAAGAGGAAAGGGGAAAGAAGATGAAGACTGCTTGGTCTATTCATGTAAAAGACACGAGTGTTTAATCTTTTGTTTTGCTTTGAGACAAATCTCATGTACTTGGGATGGCCTCAGACTCTACATAGCTGAGGATGGCCTGAACTGATTCTCCTGCCTCTGCCACCTGTGTGCTAGGATTAGGGGTGTGTACCACCACACCAGGCTTGAAAGCTTGTTCTTTACAGGACACTAAGGGTGTGGGCTAAACAGTTATTAGAAAAAGAGGTCATGGGTATAGTTCCCAGACTTCTCAGCAGAAGTCAGGAAGAGGGACGAGATAGTACATTAGCAGAGACTGCCAGTTTGGGTGCAGTTTTTGTCCAGAGGGGATGGAGAAAGAAGAATGGTACAAAAAGACTACCAGACAGCTCGAAGTCTACAGGCCTGGGCCACAGAGCTCTTCGGCTGTCTGTGTACATTATGTTCAATGAAAAGGAAGAAGGCCATGGGGTGATAGAGAGGTTCAGACTATTGCTGGAGAGAGGGCTCAGAGATTAAGAGGACTTGGCTCTGGTTCCCAGCACTCATATTAACCAGCTCACAACCATCCGTACCTCTCCAGTTCCAGGGAACCCAATGCCTTCTGCTGGCGTCTACAGGCACTCACACACATGGAATGCGCATAAACTCACATAAGCACACGCACATACCACTTATACATATGAAGTCTTTAGAAAAACTTTCAGAAAAAGGTATCAATGTTGTTCTTCTTATGAAGGGTCCAGTGGGTAGGGCTGTTTCCTTCTGGATGTCCGGTGATGATCCTCTTCCCTAGATTTGGAGAGCTAGGGGGACAACGAACAGTGCCTGAGGGTGGGAGAGCCTTCTGTGGGGCCATACGAGTGACAGAGGATCAAATGAGGGCATCTTTTAGAGAAATACGAGTTAAGGGCATTTAAGACTAGCTAAAATTGGACTTTTGTACCCATCTTTCCTCCTTTCTTTCTGCCTCTGATTTCCCGTATTTTAGGATGGAATGTCTATCCTATGCCTGTACACAACTATACTTGGAAAGCGAGTAAGCTGTCTGGTCTTACAAGGTTCACGGACAACGATGTTGCATTAAGATGAATTTCACCTTAAGTCTCATCCATATCTCATTTAGATAACATGCAGATGAGACTTTAAATGAGGACTTTAGAGTTGATTCTTGGGAGTCAGACCTTTAAGGGGACTGGGATGCATCTGCCTGCGACAAAGATGAGTTGAAGTGAGGGTAGGAGGATGGACTCCTAGGAACTAAGTTGTGTCGTCTTCACATTTACAGGCTGAAGCTTTAAAGCACAATGAGACCATATTTGATTAAGTTATACAGTTATAACTTAACGTTATACAGTTGGGACCTGGCTACAATAGTGTCCTTCTAAGAAAAGGCCAGAATGTCTGTTCTCTCTTAGTGACTCTCATCATGGCGGGAGGACTCAGAAGGGACAGCCCTTATCGGAAAATAACCAAGTTAGAACTCTAACTTTGGACTGTTCAGCTTCCAGAAACATGAGAAAATCAATTTCTATTGTTGGGCTAGGGATTTAGCTTGGTAGTAGGGTGCTTGCCTAGCACACACAAGACCCTAAGTGCAATTCCCAACAACACATGCACATACACACAAATCCTATCATTTAAGACACACAATCTATGATACTTTGTTATGGCAGCCTGAAAAAGCCGACACAAAGTAGATATTTTAATAGTTTACCACTACAATGAATATGTAGGTATGGCCCTTTACCTTTCAAATTGTCTTCCTTTTGCAATATTTTAAGAGACAAGTCCTATCTATTAGGCTATTCTAAATTCCACCAACATGGTAAAGGGATATGTTAAGGAGACAAACACTAAAAAGAATTGTTTGGGCCAACCGTTGTTTTCTTTAGCTCATTTCTACAAATGCAGGGTTCTCAGATTTCTTAGAATTTATTCCTTTAGGGTTGTATAATCAATTAGATACTTCTGGAAATGCCCAGAAAGCCTTCAAAGAGACATTTATATTCAGCATTTAGTATAAAGCACCCTGTTCCAAACCTGCCAACAACTCCCAGTATATAATCACTCGCCACCTGTTCTTTTGAGATTGCTTTTGTATTATTACAAGCAAAGAAATCAATACTACACCATTGATTTAGGAAAGAGACAAGATTGCGTGGCAATAATACATAAAGTTAGTCAAGCCCCACTTCTCAATTGTTTTGAAAGAACAGATTCTTTTATGCTCCTTTCTGAAATAGGTACTCATTCTGCATTGGTGATCTGTAGCAATAAAGACCCAAGATAGATAAGGTACTATAACCCCAATTGATGTAATAGCTCTTAAGAGCTACACAGAATCTCAAAATGCCTTTTTATCCTCAATAGTAATATATTAACTTGAGTCCATATCTTCTCTCTGCAGTTTGTCCCTTGGCTTAATTTTAAAAGTGTGGGCTGCAGCAGAGGGTCAAGACAGTCAGCAGTGGAGGTGTTGCAATTGCAGAGAAGCCACCAGCTAAAGAGCTGATCCAACATATAGGTCTTGATAGGCAGGTAAGGCAATTGTTTATCTTATCCATTAATTTACTAAGACACCATCTGGTCCTTCTAAGCCAAATTAACGTGTAAAAGTCATTTAGATATGTTAATTGGTTTTGAACCAGTGGATGGAATCAGTAAAAGGAGGCTATGGGAATGGAGAACATTATACTGAGCTTGGTGCTTTCAAACACTTTCACCTGGATTGTCTCACTTAGTTGTCACCTTAGTCCCAGAAGGTACGTGGTGTATCATCTTAAACATCTGAGACGAGAGGAAAAAGCATCTTTGAGACCCAAAGATTTTTAACTCTCTTCAAGTAGGGAAGCCGTCAAAGACAGTTCACTTAGCCACACGATAGCCCCAGAGATAGGTGTTATTGCTGACGAAACTACAAAATGGTGAAGTCAGGAACAGAAGGCAAATCGTTAGAGATGTTAGTCCACACCACACTTGTTACACTCATGATATTTGTGTCTGACTATTACAGTGAGTATAACCAGACAGGAATCCTTCATGTCAAGTGGTCTGTGTCTCTCAAAATAGTGCGCCGTTTGGAACAGTGGACTTGCATTTTAAATCAGAAATACCTGAGGCTTTTAAAAATTACATTTATTGGGGTGTGTGTGTGTGTGTCAAAGTGCATGAGTCCATATTCTCCTTCCACTAGCTGCGCCCCAGGGACTGAACTCATCAAACTCAGTCATCAGGCCTGTTGGCAAGTGCCTTTGTTCAATGAGTCATTGAACTTAAATTCTAGTTCTACTTGTAGCTAAGTGACCTCACTGAGCAAAACCTTCCTCGTGTGTCAACTGGAGAAAAAGATCTTGACCTTATGAGCAAGTATTAGTTACCTTTGTCATTAGAAGTGTTCCCCAGGGAGCAGAGAAGTCATGGAGGAGGGACAGACAAGGATCTCTTACATGGTAGAGACACGGAAGCATGGAATGGAAGGCACAACAGTCTCGTTTTTACAGGTGACCAATGCAAACTGCCAAGGCTCAGCAGCTACTTCTTTTAAGAGAAGTCTGAGGTCTGTGATAGTTAATGTTCATTCTCAATGTGAAGGGCTTTATGAGTATCATGGAAACACACCTCTGGGTGTGACTATGAGGTGGTGTTTATGAGGGTGTTTGCAGAAAGGCTGGAAAGAATAGGAAAGACCCACCCTGAATGTGGGCAGCACAGTCCTATGGGCTAGGGTCCCAGACTGAAGAAAAGAGGGAAAGTTAACCGAGAATCAGCATTTCCTTCTCCCCACGTACCTGCTGTGCCTTCCCCACCACGAAGGACTGCATCCCCTCCTACTGTGGCCAAAATCAATCATCCATTCCTGAGGCTTCTTATCAGGTATCTGGTCACAGTACTTCCAGACTCCTGCAGAATGTTTGCTTCTCCTATTTTCTTTAATGTTTATTTTTCCTTTTCATAAAAAACCTGCTTATTAGAGTATATCTGCTAGTAAAGTGGGAAGAAAGAACGGAGCCACCTCAGTAACAAGGTGCTGGCTAAGAGTAAGGTAAGGCTAGGCATGCAGGTGCACCTTTAGTGCCAGCACTCACAAAGAAAGAGCCAGGAGATCTCTATGAGTTTGAGGCCAGCCTGGTCTATATAGTTCAAGGCCAGCCAAGGCTACACAGTAAGACCCTGCCTCAAAAACAAACAAACAAAAAAAAAAACAAAAAACAACAACAACAACCACCAACAACAAAAGAATGTTTGAAAAAAAAAAAAAACCTGGGCATTGGTGGTGCATCCCAGTTTGGGATGCAGAGGCAGGGGATCTCTGTGAGCTTGAGGCCAGCCTGGTCTACAGCGTTCCAGGACAGCACAGAGCTACACAGAGATACCCTGTCTCGAAAAAGAAGAAAAGAAGTTTAAGGTGAGACTTTCGATATTTTCTTACCTTGACGGCATAGTTATTGAGTGGATCTTTTGCATATGAGGCAGTGTAGTAGACCGCATCTCCAGCTTCGCAGCACGGTTTGTCGCTGGTTAGCCTGAAATCTGACCAGCTGTCCACTCCAAAGCGGAGTTGGTCTTTCTGCCCAGCCATGAAGAGGTCTTCGCATTTAACAGCCAATTTCTTCAAGGCATCTGTATGAAGGCTTCGGATTTTACCCACCACTTCCTCCCGATTTTCAAGTCCTCGATAAAGTGCTTGTCTCTGTGGCTTCTGGATGCTTCGACCCTGTCTACAGGAGAGACCACGTCGGCTGGAGAGGGACTCCATACTGTTGGAAAATCTGTCCTTAATACTGAGAGTGGCTAAGCTGGAGATACTGTTTGCTGCTGAAGGAACAGGTCTCTCTTTGTGCAAAGGTCTCTCCAAGGAGTCGTAAGACTCAATGTCCAGTCCTTTGAGTTCACAGCTAATAGACGACCCAGCACTGCTGGCATCCCAGTTGGGGTCAATATCGTAGGTGGGATTAGCCATGACACAAAGGCTACTTTCCATGGTCTTCTGAAGGTCTTTGGAAATCGGCTCTGTATTGGCTCGTATCATTTTCTTTGGCAGTGGGGGTGGCGTGGGTTGAGAAGCATTCAATACTTCCTGGTCTGTCTTCTCTCCAAAGGCAATGGCATCGTCCGAAGCTCCCTTGGGATGCCGTGGATGCTTGGGAGGTATCATAGCTGCTCTAGACTGCCCTGTGTTATTTTTAAAGAAAGAAGAAAAGAGAATTAATCAAAAATTTCAATCTCATTTCATAATTGAAGCAAGTAGAAATGAGTGAAGTAGGCATGGGGAATCTTATGCTTTCCCTGAAAACGTGCAGCCAAGGAATGAACACTGAATGAATAAGATTCCAAAGCTTGACTGGAGCAACAAATATGAATTCTGTCTCAGCATTTCTCTGCCAGAGGAACGTGACACTAGTTTAGGTGGTGGGCTTTGTTTTCACAAAGGACTGCAGATTTTCCAGTCCTGTTCCCAGTGATGCTAACACTCACGATGCCACAGCACCAAGAAAGGACAGACACTAGAAACATCTGAATTGTGACAGTAGAGATGATAGCATTTGTGGATCAAAGGAAATACTTGGGAGCATTATTGAATCGAAACTAGCAATTGGGACCACTGTACAGAGCCTGACAAAATATTGTTCTGTTTCTTGTAAGAGCATTCTGGTTTTACATTTTATATAACACCTGCCATTACATATATGTACATATAATGTATCCAATGTTTATGTTTAGAGGGCAAAGCATATGAGGGTTCAGTAATACTTTGTTTCTTACATAATGGAAAGAAGACACTATTTTTCTAAAAACAGAAATATATAATGAAATTTCTACAAAAGTTACAAAAATTAGTCATGTTATTCAAAAAATGAGGCCTTTACTCAAGAGAAAGAGGGAGAGCACAATGCCTGGTTTTGGGCTGCATTATGCTGCAGTCCTAACCCTTGGTATCTTTGAATAGGTCCTCATTTGGAAATGGTCTTCCCATTTCCAATGGTTGAGGTTAAGGAGGACCCTAATCAAATATGGTCGGTATTCTAATAAGAAGAAAATACAATATGAAGACAAATAAGGGGGATACTATGTGGTTACAGGGGCAGAGACAGAAATGATTTAACTATAAACCAGGAATGCCAAAGATGGATGGCCATCGTTAAACATTAGGCAGAAGCAAGAACAGATTCTACCTAGTGTCTCAGAAGAAGCATGGTTCTGTGGTCAGAAGTTTCAGTTTGAGTAACTAGATTCCACAACTTTCAAATAATTAGTTTCTGTTGTATTAAGCAACCCATTTAAGGCACGTTATTACAGTAGTCTTAGGAAATCAAGACATTTTGCTACTTATAATGATAGAGAGTATAGGTAAACGAATTGTGTGAAGCTAATACTATCCACCCAGTCTGATCTAGAATCACCTAGGAGACCTCTGAATATGTCTGTAGATTTCTGTGATAGGCTAATTGGAGTGGGAGGAGCCACTCCAAATGTGGGCAGCACCAGACTTTGGGCTGTGATTCCGAACTGAATAAAATAAGAGTGAGCTAAACACCAGCATTCATCTCTGCTTCCTGACATCAGATGCAAAGCTGCCTCGGATTTCTACTGCCATGACCCCCACCCCTATGACAGACTGTCCCTTAAGCTGTGAGCCAGAACAAACCCTCCCTCCATGATCTGCTTTTGTCATAGTAATGAGGAAAGTCACAAATACAGATGCTTCTGAGATGCTAATAAGTGGTGGTTTGTTTTGTTAAAACCACATGCTTGAAGAAATACCAAGGACAAGACTCAATATAAACTGTGATTACAATTATATTCTATGTCTTACATATAGTACCTTGATCAAGAATACCTAGGAGTTTAAATATACTACGAACTACCACGTATATACAGCAAACCGAAGGATCTCCTTTCTCCACTAACAGCACACAGCAGTATTTTTATAAGGAAGAAAGTTGCATTAAACACAAACAAAAATATACAGAGAGAATGTACGCAAGAGTGGGATTCAGATAGGGAGGTAGAGAAAGAGGGGAAAGGGAGGAAAAGGAAGAAGGGCAGTGAAGAATAAACAAAGACTATATAGCTCTAGGGAGCAAAGGTTTTTAAGACTCTCCAGCTGGGATTTGGCTTAGTGCAGTGCTTGCCTGAAATGTACAAGCCCTTACTTATGACCGTTATTAGCATACAACTAACTAACTGCTAGCTAGCTAGCTAAATAACTAATTAAATTCTCCTGAAGAAAAACTCAGGGCTAAATGGATTCACTAATGAATTCTACCAAATGCTTAATATTAATTAAACCAAAGTATTACTACCAATCTCTTCCAAAAAGTAGCAGGGAAGAGGGAACACTTTCTACCTTGAATTTTGTAGAAGCAATGTTACCTACACAACCAAATCAAAGACATCCAAGAAAACTAAAGATTACTATTACTTATGAATAAGGTGAAAATAGTAAGGCATTAGCAATAGAACCTGGCAACACTACACTTTAAACATTATAAACATTATAATGGCATAGAATTTTGAGTTTATTCAAGAATGCAAGGTTGGTTTTTAACATCTGAAAATTAATCTGTATATTATGCTAACAAAATACAAAAGAAAAAACAATCTCACATGATCTTCTCAAATTTGTAGAAAATGTATCTGGTAAAATCTAATGCCTTTCCATGACAACATCCAACAAATTTGGGACAGAAGGGAACATTCTCAGCCTGACAGCTTCTTTCAAACCAAGAGCTAACATCATACTTGATGATAAGAGACTAGATGCTCCCCTCCTAACGTCAGGAATACAAGGCTTCTATCATCACCATCTTTATTCTGTCTTCTACTTGAGCACCACCCATGGAAATCTAGAAACAGTAACAAATAAAAGCATCCTGATTGGAAAGAAATAAAACTATTCTATGTATAGATGATATAATCTTGTATTTTGAGAAGCCCAAGGAATCACATGAATATCTACCAGAAGTAATATGCCAGGGCTCAGATGGTACAGTGCTTGCCTAGCATGCAAGGTGCCTTCGGTTCAATTCCTAGCACGTCACAGAACTGAATGTCGTGGGATATACTTGTAATTTCAGTACTTGAGACATGAAGTCAGGGGGCACAAGAAGTCAAAGCCATCCTCAGCTACCCAGTAAGTTTGAGGCCAGTGTGAACTACATGAGAACTTGCTGTAAACAAACAAAAGAAAAGAATACATCAGTTTAGTGAGTCTACAAGATACAAGATTACTGTACAAAAATCAATTGCAATGACTACTCTAAAATTGATATTAAGAAAATAACCCTATTTGCAACAAAGAGACTAAAGTATTAAGGGAGAAATTTAATTAAGCAAGAGTTGTATGCTGAAAACTATAAAACAGCACTGAAAGAAATTAAAAAGTACCAGCATAAATGGAAATTAGTTATGTTATTAAAAATCAGTCACATTATTAAAATGACTAATTTTATGCAGCCTATTTAAGCTCATGGATCAGAGACTTTAATATTTCTAAGATGGAAATACTTCCCAAATTGACCTACAGATTGAATGCAATCCCTATGAAAATCTCAGTTGGATTTCTTGCAGAATTGATGTGGGGACCCCAAAATTCAGATGAAAACATAAGTGGCTTAGGAGTAGTCAAAAATAGTCTTAGCTCATTACAAAATTATAGTAATCAAGACAGTGTAGTACCTAGTATAAGAGCAAAGATATAGAAAAATGGAATTGGTTTGAGGGGCCAGAAAGAAACCTTTATATTAATGGGTCAATTAATACCAACAAAGGTTGTCCAAACAATTCAATGGAGGAAAATACAAACAGGGTTGTGACAAGTGAATACACATATGCAAAAATTAAGGTTGGACCCCTGTTTCACACTATAAACAAAGATAAACTAAAATGTATAAAAAGATCTAAATGTAAGAGTTAAAACTATAAAACTCTATATTATTCTTTGCTGGGAATCAAACGTGGGGTCTCAAGCATGCTCTAACCCTGAGCTATATCCTTATTCCAGAAATATGACAAATTTGACAATAGAAATAAATGGTTGTGTTCTTGGGCAATGGTTAGTTCTAACACCTAATATAAAACAAGATAACAAAAACAGTGTGGTAAAAGAGAAAATTTAAAAAAAAAAACTTATTTGCTTCAAAGTACATCTTCGAGAAAGTAAAAAGAAAAAGCCAAGCATGGTGACACATGCCTGTAAACCTGGTACTCTGGAGGCTGAGGATAGATTGTTACATAGCAAGACCTTGGATAGACACCCAAGGAAGAGGAGGGAGAAAGGGCAGAAGAAAGAGAGAGATCAGAAGGAGATCAGAAGGAAGAAGGGAGGGAGGAGAGAAATACAGAGTAGGGGAACATGTGTCCAAACTACATATCTGGGAAGAAACCTGCATCTAGAATATATAAAAAACTCTTTTAAGAATATTGAAAAATGGGCAAGGGATTCACAAATTTATACAAAGATGATATACAAATGCCCAATACACACATGAAAAATGTCTAACATCAATACTCATTAGATAATTATATAATAAAACCCTAATACTTCACAACTACTAGGATTGTTATAATAAAAACGACAGTAATAAAATTCACAGGTAAGCCGTGGTGGGATGTGGAGAAATTTGGATGATCATACGTTGCTGGTAGGCATCTAAGAGAGAATAGCTACTTTGGAGAACAGCCTGGGAGTTTCTCAAAGAGTAAAACAGAGTCTTCACATGCCAGCACATGAGCTCCTACAGAGATAGCCACTGAAAATAAACATGTCAACACAGAGACCAGAACATGTGCTTATGCTGTATTATCCCTGACAGCCCCAAAGTGGAAACAACGCAAATGTCTACCACCTACTGAATGGGCAAATAAGATGTGGTATGGCCACAAAATTGAAAGAAGCTTCCCACTTCTCCCATATTGGGTTATTTGTACCTCTCTCTAGTGTTGGAACACAAACCCAGGGTCTCATAGATGCTAAGATACTCTGCTGCTCAGACATTAAGGGCATCATTGAATAAATGGGACCTCCTGAGACTGAGAAGCTTCTGTAAAGCAAAGGATACTGTCACTAAGACAAAAAGGCAACCCACTGACTGGGAGAAGATCTTCACCAACCCCGCAACTGACAAAGGTCTGATCTCCAAAATATATAAAGAACTCAAGAAACTAGACCGTAAAAGGCTAATCAACCCAATTATAAAATGGGGCACTGAGCTGAACAGAGAATTCTCAACAGAAGAAGTTCGAATGGCCAAAAGACACTTAAGGTCATGCTCAACTTCCTTAGCAATCAGGGAAATGCAAATCAAGACAACTTTAAGATACCATCTTACACCTGTCAGAATGGCTAAAATCAAAAACACCAATGATAGCCTTTGCTGGAGAGGTTG
>NW_026068050.1:844425-864660 GCF_014885135.2 Alexandromys fortis | reverse complement strand
CTGCTCTTCGGGCTGATGAGAGAGGGGGAGTTGATTGGGGGAGGGGGAGGGAAATGGGAGGTGGTGGCAGAGAGGAGATAAAAATCTTTAATAAATAATAATAATAATAATAAAAAAGATACTTTGCTGCTGAGTTACATCTCTGGCCTTCCTCACCTATCTTTAAACACTCTGCCTCTGGGGAGTGTTTAAGTCTACTACACCCCTCCCCAAATAGCTGATCCTCAGATGTGCCTTGTGTATGTTTTTCTCTAGGCATATACATACATACATAGATACACACATAAACTCATATACATACATACATACATACATACATACATACATACATACATACTCCTCCTCTCAGGTCACAGTCTGAAATCCCTACTGGGTTGTGCACTAGTGGCAGGGACTATGTCTTATTTTTACATATGAGTCTAAGCAAGAATCTGGCTAAGAATGAGTGGCTAGGTAAGTAGAGAGATAGATGCAGATAGGAAATATCACCCAATTTTTATCTAAGTCCTTCCTAGGAAAGATTTTATGGGCTGTCATTTTCTACCCATATCTCCGAATAAGGAAAAGCAGCAAACTGAGGCTATGAGTAGCACTGAGAGTTCCAGAAGTGCCTGGATTTTTCCTCTAAAGATTATCTGAGGACTAGGGAAGTAAGGCGAGGTGCATATAGTTCTTTAGTGCTTATTTGAGAGGTGGGAGAGGGCTGAGTGGGCAGTTTGGTGCTACTTTCAGAATAAAGTTCAGACTTTCTACAAGCTGGTCAAGGTTCTTTGTCTTATCTATCGCTATTTCTCAGCTACTCCTCAACATGAATTACTCTTGTTATTGTACCTTAGAGCCGGAGTTACAGATGACTGTGAACTGCCATGTGTGTTGGAGACCAAACCTAGGTTCTCTGAGAACAGCAATGTTCCTAACTGCTGCATTAGCTGCTCTGGTCCATATTTTCTGTTCTCTTAAGAGGTTCCCCCCCCATATTCATTTTTAATTATATGGTGTGTATACGTGAGCGTAGTGTCTGCAGAGGTCAGAGACATCAGATCTCTCTTGGAGCAGAAATTACAGGTGGTTGTGAGTCACCTGATGTGGTGCTGGAAACTGAACTCAGGTCGTAAGAGCAATACACACTCTTAACCACTGAGCCATTCTAGAACCCCTATTTTTATATCTTTGCCTTAGCAAAAAAAAAAAAAAAGTATTCTGTCTTCGGCCCAGCTCAAACTTTCAACTGATGCCTTCCTAGTCTCTGCTCTCCACCTCCAAATGGAAGCAAAGTCATCACTCCCTCCTGTATTCTCTGAGCTCTATTACATTGTTGCCAGAGTTTTAATACATCCTTTCTGACTCTTGACAGTTTGGATGCTCACCTTACTAGACCTGGATGGAGGTGGGTGGTCCTTGGACTTCCCACAGGGCAGGGAACCCTGATGGCTTTTTGGGCTGACGAGGGAGGGGGACTTGACTGGGGGAGGGGGAGGGAAATGGGAGGCGGCGGTGGGGAAGAGACAGAAATCTTTAATAAATAAATAAACTTAAAAAATGTCAGTGGCCTGTGGACATTATGAAAATATAGTCAAAACCAATATTCACAAATAGTTTCTTGCCTGAAGCCAGCTGATTTTACTAATTGATGCTTCTGTGAAGTATTTAGGTATGAATGTGTGTATTTTGCTTCTTTTTGTTGTATGTATTTGAACAAAATATAGATAAAATGAGCATATAAGCAATGAAAAAAAAAGACAAAGAGCATCTGCACAGTAAATGGCTGCAGAATTGAAGGGCAGAAAACCAACAGAACTGATCATTTATTCCAAATGGAAAGAGACAGCCAAAGTGGTAGGATATAAAATAGTTCCAGGCCTCTCTCCTCCAACAGCAGCACAGGACCTCATGAGCGCTATGGGGGTTTTCAAAAGAGAATCAGGAACTCCACCACTCTAAATGAAAGCAGGAGCATTCCACAGTCCCCGCAAGTAGGTCAAGCTATCTTCTATCTCAAAGCGCTTCACGTTTTTGGGCTTTATTTCCTCCCACAAAGGGTGGGAGGGGGCAAATTCCAATCATTTAGGTCTATGTCCTCAAAGTTTGGTATCTTAGTTGCTTTTATTTTGAATGTTTAATCCTGTACATTCCTGTAAAGTCTCCAGGACCCAGACACTAAAGCTCAGTTTTCAGCAGCAGACAGAACACCACATACTCTACATTTTTGCGGCATACCAGCTTTCTAAATGGAAAGGGAGAAAAAAAGATCGATTCTAAATCTTGCCTTGCTATAGCTAAAAAGGTCCTCTGGACAATGTTTGGCTAAACCAAAGTCAAGCCTTCCTTTCTTTTTCCCCAGCCTCTCTACACTCCAGCTGTAATACCTCCCCACCTAAGTGTGCCTTCAGACGGGCAGATAAAGAAACCCTGTGTCATGCCACTGTCTGCAAAGCAAATGATGAAAACTCAACAGAAAGAGAAACTAATTCACTATGAATAAAAATGATTGACATAAGGTTCTTATAATTTACAAGATTGGTATAGGTACACAAGAAATAAGGTATCTCTAAAATAAATATTTTAAAAGATTGCATAATGAAAAACTTAAAATAGTAATTACATCATTATAGTGATGGAAATATGAAAGACACATTAAAAGCAAACCACAATAAATGTTTGCTTGTGATGTTTGCACCAACATCACAGGACCTTAAATAATGACACATTTAAATAGGAGTTGCCCTTTGACCACAAGTTGCTCCTCTAACAAGATAGGAAGGCATGGTTTCCTGACTGATCTCTCTGCCTCCAGTCATCCCACACACAGCGCCCGGGATGAGTGTGTATCTTCTGAATAGCCTATAGTGGCTCTATTAGTAAAAGCTGTAGTGTTTGTGACCTAGATCCCTCTAAAAAGATACTTTCACAAACCTCTGAGTACACAGTAGTTAGGACGTGAAGGAGGGACGCCTCATGCCTTTCTCTCCAAAAGAGCAGGTCTTTGAAGGCTATGTTAGTATTCCCAGCACCATGCCCGGAACTAGAGCCAGTTGGTATTAAACAGCTGATTGCTAACTGGTAGGATTAAAGTCCCAATTAAGAGAACATATCTCAGGGTTGAAGAAGGGGAGGGGAGAAGCAGGGAGGGGAGCAGAGAAAAATGTAGAGCTCAATAAAAATTAAAAAAAAAAAACATATCTCCCTATTTAAAGTATATTTTCAGTTTTCATTTCTAATCTATCCCCCATCTCAGGATAGGTAATATACATGAGAATGGGAAGAGAAAGGAACAAAGAGACAGTCGTGTCCAAACACGGAAACACACACTGCACGTTACAGAACACCAGCACTGTTCACCAGTTTTGTCAAATGAATAGGGCCTTGCGTTGGCTGAGGCCAGCGCTGTTCCCAAGCAGCAGGCTTCCGAGTCAGGAGGAAAGGACCTCATCTGCCAAGCACAGCGAAACGTAAGCAACAACCGGCAAGCCACGGGGTACAACAACTTCATGTCGAACAATAAGACCGGCTGACCTCAGCCACTTGCGTGCATCCTCAAATAGACAGAGCACTTTAAAGAATGCCAGCAGCCAAGCAGCTGACAGGCCGCAGTTTACACGGCCTCCACGGAAAACCTCTCTCAAGCCACAGGTCATTTATTTAGGGGTAAGTTATCTATGTAATTTGAATACTGTACTCTTTTAACTAAGTCTCAGATATGGTAAACTATTTCCAAATATGAATGCAACTAGCTTAGGAACAAAAATACATGATTTCTTTTAATAGAAATAATTACAAAGGGATATAACAAATGCTCAAACAAATGTTCAAAACTGTCAACTTCAGCTTTTTTTTAGTTCCAGATAATCTTAACTGCAATTCTTTTAAAAATAGTTTATCACATTTATTTATTCATTAATTCATTCATTTATTTATTGTATGCACGCACACACATACACATATGCACAAGTTTGGGGCTCAGACAACAACTTTGGATAGCTGGTTCTCTCCTTCCACCCTGGCGGATCCAGGGATTTAACTCAGGTTGTCTGGTTTGGTGGCAAGTGCCTTAATCTGATGAATCAGTCCTTAACTGCAATACTTTAATCTTTGGTTCAAATAATTAACACTATAGTGTATGGAGTGATACCTGCCCAATAACTGTTTATCAAGTAAATATGCATTGTAAGGTACTCTTCAGAATGCCTTAAGAGCTGGCATTTTGAATGGCACACACTATAAGCACAACATCAAGACCAGCAATATAAAGAATGCCATTCTTTTATGGTTAGCCACCCTTACCTTTAACACTGACAGCAATGTACCGCAGGCAGAATGCTTTTAGATGTTTTGCATTGGTGTTTGAAGGGTGCAGCTTTAAGGATTTGCTCTAAGTGACTAAAGTGAGTAATGTGGACTGGTTCTTATGGTTCTTATGGAGATCCTTATAATGAACAAAATTCATATAGCTCCTTAGTTAGGAAACTTATACAAGTCCAATATTAGAAAAAAAACAAGCCAGATTAACAGAGCATATAAACTATGACTTGAAAATCTCTTACATGAACTCTCCTGTGAACAGTCAGACTTCTTTCATCTAGGAATCTTCAAAAGTCAAACACTGCAGCCATTTTTAGCTCATTTATTCAAACACATTTTTAGCACCTCCTGTGTGTTTTAGATAATGTGCTAGGCTGTAGGGATACAGAAAGAGGAACAGCCAAAAAATATGTGGAGTAAAGGGAGACTTGATTGAGTTTTTAAAAAGCAATGTACAGAGTACTTAGTTACAAAGTGAACCAAGAAGACCTAAAAGTTATCAGCTGGGTTTCAACAGAATAGAACTTCTTACACACTTCTGATTCTAGCAAGATCATAGTCAGACACGCCCACATAAAAGACAACCAGTTATCCTTCTTCAAGACATTTCAAGACACAAGAAACAGGAAAATGTCTAAGGTTTAATAAAAAGAGGCATTCTATTACTTTTTTGGGAAATAGTTTTGGGTGCAGACATGCTGTAAAATCCACTGGTGAAGGCCAGCTCATCCTGTGGTCCATGTGATCACCATGCAGAGTGACGTATTACTTTATTCCCCTGAGACAGGGTCTCTCACAAACCTGGGGCTACGCTGGCAGCCAGCAAGCTCCAGGAAGCTTCCTGTCCCTATCCCAATAGAACTGGGGCTACTTTTGAGGTCTGTGAAGAATTGTGTTGGGATTTCGATGGGCAATGCATTGAATCTGTAGATCGCTTTTGGTAAGATTGCCATTTTTATTATGTTGGTCCTACCTATCCAAGAGCATGGGAGATCTTTCCATTCTCCATCTTCCGCAATTTCTTTATTCAAAGACTTAAAGTTCTTGTCATACAGGTCTTTGGTTAGTGTTACCCCAGATAGTTCATGTTATTTGTGGCTATTTTAAAGAGTGATATTTCTCTGAGGTCTTTCTCAGCCCTCTTAGCATTTGTATATAGTAGGGCTACTGATTTGTTTGAGTTAAGTGCAAACTTGTACTTGGAAATCAGTTTGGCAGTTTCTCAGAAAATTGGGATTCAATCCATCTCAAGACCCAGCAATATCACTCTTGGGCATATACCCAAAGGATGCACACTCACACCACAAGGACATTTGCTCAACTGTGGTCATAGCAGCATTATTAATAATAGCCAGAACCTGGAAGCAATCTAGATGTCTCTCAACTGAAGAATGGATAAAGAAAATATGGCACATTTACACAATGGAGTACTACTCAGCAGTAAAACAAAAACAAAAACAATGACATCTTGAAATTTGCATGCAAATGGATGGAGTTAGAAAAAGACATCCTAAGTGAAGTATCCCAGACACAGAAAGACAAACACAATATGTACTCACTCATAAGTAGATATTAGACATAAAGAGCCTATAGGTCATGACCCCAGAGAAGCTAGGTAACAAGAACCCTAAGAGAGACATACATGGATCCCCCTAGAAAATAGACAAGATCACCTAGAAAAATTGGGAGTATTGGGGGGTGGTGGTGGAAGGGGAGGAGGAACAGGAGAGGGAGAGAGGAGAACACCACGAGGGAACCGGAAGGGCAGAGAGGAAGGGCAAGGGAAGAGATATCTTGATTAAGGGAGCCATTATGGAGCTAACAAGAAACCTGGCACTAGAGATATTCCCCGGAATCCACAAGGATGACTCCAGCTAAGACCCTAAGCAATAGTGGACAGGGTGCCTGAACTGGCCTTCCCCTGTAATCAGATAGATGACTACCTTAATTGACATCATGGAATCTTCTTCCAGCAACTGATGGGAGCAGATGCAGAGATATACAGCTAAGCACTGGGCCGAACACTCAGACTTCAGTTAAAGAGAGGGAGGAGCAATAATACGAGCAAAGGGGTCAAGACCATGACGGGGACACCCACTGAAACACCTGACTTGAGCTAGTAGGGGAAACTAGGCCCTCTGAATGTGGGTGACAAATTGTGAGGCTGGGGCAGTCTGTGCGGCCACTGACAGTGAGACCAGGATTTATCTCTAGTGCCTGAACTGGCTTTTTTGAAGCCCATTCTCGCTGGAGGGATACCTTGCTTAGCCTAGATATAGTGGGGAGGGCCTTTGTCCTGCCTCAAAGTGATGTGTCAGACTTTGTTGACTCCCCTTGGGAAGCCTTACCCTCTCTTAGGAGTGGATGAGGGGTGGGGTGCAGGGAAGAAGGGGGGATTGGGAAGAGGGGAGGGAGTGGGAACTGGGATTGGTATGTGAAATGAGAATTTTTTTTTAAAAAAAGATCTGGGGTGACAGGCATGTGTTGCCCAATTTGGTTTGTTATGTGGGTACTGGGGATTTAAAGTAGGGTCAACGTTTGCACAGCCAGTGCTCTTGCCCACTTAGCTATCTTCCCTGCTCCCCTTCCTGGATTTGTTTGTAAGATGTTTCCCATGTTTCCCAGTCTGGCCTTGAATTACTAATCTCCTGTCTATCCCCCAAGTGTCAGGATTACTGGTGTGGGTCACCACGTCCAACTCAATGGTACCATTAAAAATAAAAAGTTACTGGAGCTTTAAATCACAAAAAATTACCCACAGGGGCAGTTTAAAACTGCAAGGAGATGATTTGCTGAATGTCTTTAAAAACAAAAAGAGCTCCAAATGCCACCTACATACTTGTTACACCAGGGAAGGAGCAATGAACCCAAATCCTCAGCATCTAGAACTGACTGAACCAACCTTAACTATTACTCTTCCAAGGCAGAAAAATTAAGCAAGTATCAAACCATACAAAGACAAGCACAGTCACTTAAGCACTTAAAGAAGGGTGAAAGCTAGTTATTTTTCTAGTTCTAACTTGGTTTTGGATTTTTCACTTTTCAGTATTTGATAAGTGCATAAAAGTATATTTGATAGTTAAAGTATAAAACCCACCAGAAGCTCGATGGCTTCAGAATGACTGTGCTAAGTCCAATGAGATTATTAGAGTTGGGTCTGGTTAGTTTTGGTGTGTAATGTTTTTTACTTGCAAGTTTTTTCTTTTCTTTTTCTTTTTTTAAATAAAAATAAGAACAACAAAAATCCCAAAGGAAGACTGGATAACATAGGCATCATATCCTATGACAAAGGAAAGAAATTCATCCGTTTTCCTCCTCCTCCTAGTGCTGGGCATTGAACCAGGGCCTTATGATTCTAGGCAAGAGCTCGGCCGCTGAGCTAAACTCAACGGAAAGCAATCTTTCTCACAGGACATCTTGAATTTTTAGACTCTAGGCAACTGTAATTTTTTAAAGTCTTAAATTTTGCATCTGAAAGTTGATGACTCAAAAGTCCCAGCCTTGCCAGGCAGTGAGTGCCGCACACCTGTAATCCTAGTGGCAGAGGCAGGTAGACTCTGCGTTTGAGGTCAGCTTGGTCTAAAGAGTGAATTCCAGGACAGCCAGGGCTACACAGAGAAATCCTGCTTTAAAAAAAGAAAAGAAAAGAAAAAAAAAACCCAACTTAAGTCCCAGCCCTCCAGAGCTTTACAAGAATTTAATGACTGAGGGTATTAGAGTCATGAGTACCTACAGCTCTCTGGGCTCTAACTTGGTCCAACCTCCCCTGCCTTCCTTTCCTCGTCTAACAATGGGGGAAAATAATAAAACTTAAAGTTGGTGTGTGTGTGTGTGTGTGTGTGTGTGTGTGTGTTTGAAATAAAGGGGCTGGAGGGATAGTGGCTCATTGGTTAAAAGCACTGGCTGTTCTTCTAGGGGACCTGGGTTCAATTCCGAACACCCACATGGCAGTTCACAACTATTTGTAACTATAGTTCCAGGGGATCTGACACCCTTACATAGGCATGAATGTAGACAAAACAGCAATGCAAATAAAATAAAATCTTTTAAAAAATGAGATTTTTGTTGTTGTTGTTTTGTGGTAGGGTCTCATGCAGAGCAGCCTGGTCTCAAGCTTACTCTACCCTGTATCTGAGGATGATACTGAAGTCCGAATCTTCCACCTCTATTTACCAAGTGCTGGGATTAAGGCATGTGCCACCATGCCTCACTCTTCCTTTCTCTTTTTGAGACAGTCTTATAAAGCCCAGGTTAGTCTCAAAGTCACAGTTCTCCTGGCTGAGGCCCCCAAGTGCTGGGTTATGGTGTCAGCCACCACACCCATTTGGTAATGGAAAACTTTAAGAAGTGATGCTGTATGCTATCAATTCCTAAAGTGATACAGTATACTGAGGCTGTCATAAGAGAAATTTTGGAATAGCAAAAATATCTTCAATATGTAATTCCTGATATGCTATTTTAGAGCACAAAGTAAGTAAAAACTTCATCTTAACATGTACTCCTGAAATATAAAAGAATGAGAAAAGTCTGAAAAGCCACTCAACAATATATCTACTGGAACTGAAGTCAGAAGTCTTTTCCGTGTAGAATATACTTTCAACTACTTGAGGGCTGTTCTGACTGAGTCTCCCAAGAGGAGATTAGAGCATTTCTCCTATGTATCACTTCAATCTTTTGGACTTGTTAATTAAGAAACCTATCATTTTCAGTTTTCAAGTATACTAGCTGATACTGGTATCCTTTTCTCTTAAAACAATACAATGGAGGAAAAGGAAGAGGGATGAGAAACAAGGTCCTTGAGAGACAAACTCCAGTGGTTTCCAACCAGGGTGAGCGGTCCATTAGAATCCAACGGGCACACTACACTGCAGACGGTCCATCTGCTCACCTCTTCTTACCCACAGGACATAGGCACAAAAACAAAAACAGAACCCCAGAAAACTTATTCTGCTCCAGGCTTTCCTTTTCAGAAGGGAAGAAACTCAAGGGAGGGAGAAAATTCAGAAGTCACTGGGAATTCCAGAGAGACCGTGAGGAAAGAGAACTGAGGGAGTTTTATAACAATTCTGAAGCAATTCTGTGTAACCCCCCTTGCACACTCTCCACTATAGGAGGCCTGTGGCACAGCTCTTTGCCTCTGCAATGCCTCCAATGGCAGTGCTCATTCTTCTAGTCAGATTCTGCTCCTCACCTTATCCTACCTAAAATACCCCTCCGATGTGTCCACTGTCCTCTCTCCCTACCTTAACTGAGGCTACCTTTTTTCTCATCCTCTTATGTCATCCTGCAGTTAGAGTACCTGTTACCAAATACCATAGCCTATGTGTACCCGTTTTAAATTATAAACGTCATCTGTCTTCTTGAAGCCCTTTGCTGGGTCACCATCACATATAACAAAAGGTCTGAGATTTTAACCTGAAATACAGCGTACCTAACGCTCCACATTGCCGGACTTTGAATGGCTGTGGCACCAGGCCATTCTGTATTTCCACAGTTTTGTCCACTTATTGCCTGTTTGGAACATTCTTTCTGCCCTCTGACAAATTAAGTCAGCTCAGGAATGATTTCTCTTGACACCCTTCTTTGTGTAACACCAAAAATATTCCATGCGTGTTTGCACAATTGTATTTATCATATTATACTGAATTCAAGTTCCTTTCTTTCCCTTCAAGGCAGGGCCCACATCAGCATCTCTAGCACATGCTCATGGTAGCAGGCATTTAAAATAAGGCTCGTGAAAACTCGAACATTATTTTTCGAAGTAAATGTAAATTTATAGCGCCAATGGTACAAGTTTTGATCCTCCAGGGAAATATAACATGTAGCCAGCACACAGAAAGGCAAGTACAAATACTGTCTATATAATATTTCCACTTACCTAGGTTGCTATATGTTGCGCTGCAGGAGTTCAGATCTATGGGATCCGCAGTGTCATCTTTTTCTTCTTCCCTCTCCAGGTCAGGCGGGGGCGAAGCTGGTGTGACAGAAGTGCCATCTTGCTTCACAGCCAGAGGTTTGGGATCCTGAGGAGAAAATTCCTCTGCCACTTCGTGGGTCACGCGACTGAAACGAAATCAGACAGCTCATCAAATTAGAGTTCAAAAGTTCTGTTAAAATTTGCATTTATAGGGTAGAGGATGGTGGCGCACACATTTAATCCCAGCACTTGGGAGGTAGAGTCAGGTAGGTCACTGTGAGTTCTAGGCCAGAGCTAGTTCCAGGATAGCTAGAACTAACTAGAAAAAATAATAAATAAGAAATTAAAAAAATGAGATTTATGGGAGACGCATTTCCCATTGATGTGAATAAACAACCCTACAACCATAACAGTGGGTCATCGGCTGGCAGAGCAGAGACCAAGTATTTTGACGCTTGACCTTGATTCATATACTAGTGGAGGTAGGGTACCCTCAAATAGAGCTAGAGAACTAACAAGCAAGGACTAGAACAATTAGATGGAAGTCTGAGATTTTCTTAAATGAAAAGTCTCAGACTTTCATACATGAAAGTCTAAATAAATACTAAATCTATTTTTTTAAGAGAAGAGGTAACAATAGTAATAAGAATCCTTAACTGGTTAAAGAGAAAAACACTCAGGAATTCAGGAAATCAGCTGGTATATTTACTATATTTACTATATTACTTAATAGTACTCTACTACTATAGCAAACGCCGCAGTTTATTTACTTTACTTACTACATAGCATTTGCTATGTTAAAGTATTTACTGAGCTATGTAGAAAGAATTAGGAATAAAATTGTGATTATACCGTGCAAATAAGGGTGTAACTGTTTTTGGTAAGTTAACGCCAGGCAGACAAAAGCATCAGTTCTCATCTACATGGGTTCAGGAGGGAAGTCAAATGGAGAAGAAAGCTTGAATCTCATTAATGAAAATGATTCTGAAGCATCCTGCTGGTCACAACGCAGTGAAAGACCAGTCGTTTTCTTTTCAGCCACTGCCAGCTCGCTTACTTTTGGCTGACTCTTCCCTCTCCCCACACCC
This sequence comes from Alexandromys fortis, assembly GCF_014885135.2. Classification (NCBI taxonomy): domain Eukaryota; kingdom Metazoa; phylum Chordata; class Mammalia; order Rodentia; family Cricetidae; genus Alexandromys; species Alexandromys fortis. The sequence goes on along the minus strand of NW_026068050.1, from coordinate 853,356 downwards.
TACCTAAGTGGCCATGCAGTCCAAGGGGCTCAGATGGTCACCAATTGCTGGAGCAGAAAATGGCTGGCCAATGAGATACACTCAGATCAGGTGTCTTTGAAGGCCTCAGGGTCTGAGAAGCACTCTGAGACTATCATCCCTTTACCATATCCTCCCTGACGTCTTTATGGGCAAGAGACACAGGATAGGAACTTTTGAGGGGAGTGCTACACGTATGGGTGTGTGCGTCCGGGAAAAAGGATGCCACTGAGGGTCCTCAATTACTTCTCTTCCTTGAGCCAGAGTTTCTCGCTGAGCCTGGAGTTCATTGACTGGCCATACTGGCTGTCCTTCTAGGGAACTAATAACCCGACTGCAGAAGCACAGTGTGGAAGCGTTAACATTTTTCCTCTCGAAGGAGGGATATTTTCTAGTCACTTTATATGTGCTGCCTTGAAATCAGAAGTCGCTTCTATTAACTTCGGCCTAGCAGAGAATATTCTCTTTCTCTTTAAGTATGTGCATAACTACTCGGTAATATCCAGGCTTGACGTGAAGTGGCGCCTGAGAGTGTCTTGGAAGTGTCACTTCACTTTGTCTTTACTGAGCCATGGAAGCTGAGCTCCCTTGTTACTGCCTCCTCACGCTGTCCATGTCACGAGAAACCAGTTTTGTGTGGAAGGCCTTGTTTCTGCACTGATGACTAAGGCAGCCAGCCCATTGAGGAGAGGCAGCATTTTTGCACAGACTGCCCTGCTGACTGCTGCTGGAGAAATTCGTTCCCGGCTCTCCTGTCCCCAGGAGCTAGAGCCCATAATGGAACTTCCAGTTCAGTGCACACTGCTGATATAAAGAGGGACCCCTGGCTCTGCTGGCTTAGAAAGAGCACTTCTGAAGCCGTGTAGCCAGCAGATTTCAAGTCTCATATTGCTATACTGACACGTTTGTAATTTTTATAATAAAGAATGGTAGGAAGACATTCCTTCAGATTACTCCCTTGTCTGCAGTTGATGTATGTCCTAATGACACACAAATAAAAATCCCTTACAGACGCTTAGGGGCTGGAGAGTCTACTCGGTTGGTAAAGTACTTACTGTGCAAGGAAAGGCCATGCATTCAGATCCCCAGAACTCATGAAAAGCTGGACGCAGGTGGCCTGTGCCTGTAACCCCAGCACTGGGGAGGCAGAGGAAAGCTCTTGGACTGGCTGCCCCCTCTGTTTGGTGGTGCAGGTCTGTAATCTCAGTTATTTCTGAGACTAGAACAAAAGTATTCCAATTCAAGGCCTGTCTGGGCTCCAGTGTGACACAAGGCTAGCCGGAGCAACTGAGCAAGACTGTCTCAGAATAACGGAAGTTTAAAAGGGCTGAGGACACCTTGTAGGCGAGTGATTTTCTAGCACTCTCTAGGTCCTGGATTCAATGTCAAACAAGCTCTGAACTTCCTCTTGGTTCTTTTCCTTTCTTGAAGTTAGTTTATTTACATACTGCACACAGGTGTGTGTACACGCCCTCGCTTGTGCAGGCGTCTAGGGAGGCCAGAGGCTGACGTCAGCTGGTTTTTTCTACTGCTCTCCATTCTATCTTTTCTGAACTTGGAGATCACTGTTTAGGCCAAATGTGCTCCATCCAGAGTTCTGGTTGTAGCTGTAGGCTTGCCAAGGCTGCTTTTCTACCTTGGTGCTGGGGATCAGCTACTGTGAACACAACTATAAGAGCAAATGTCACTAACCGCTGGAATCCCTGATCGCTTCCACAAACATAAGACGGAACTTTGCTCTAAGAGTGTGGACAAACAAAACATGGATGCTAAAAAGCAAGAAACACCAAAGACTCACCCACTGTACTCACTCATACAACTCCCCATTGTAGGGCACTTTCACAGGGCCTCTTCAAGTCTCTTAGCCATGCTCTGAAGCCAGCAGAGCAGAGGCCACTGAGCTGTACACGCTGTGCCAAGACACTGGGATCCTGCACTTCAGCAACACCCGCTGCACCTTGACCTTTACTATAGGGGTTTGGCCTTGGAAATGTGCCAAATTACCTTTGGGGAGCTAAGCAAGTGAAAGCCAGATTTATTAACTCCTTGAGGACCAGGGTAGCCCAGCCTACATTCCAGGTTAGTTTTCACAGACACTTTTTTAAATGCATGCACTTGTATACTAGGTTTCCAGTTCAAGTAATTATCAGCTATAAAAATGTGTAAGAATGTTATGAATTTGCAAATGGATGCAGAAATGTTTAATCTGCATTTACAGTGACAGTCTTAAAAGTAATAAAGACTTTAAGAAGTGCATCAATGATATGTAATGTAGCTTTTCTGTGTTATTAACATAGTAAGAGAGAGGCAAAAAGGGAGGTTCTAAGAGTTGAAGTGTAGGCTGTGACGTGAAGACTGAAAGATGAAAAGACTTGAGACAGCAGGAGGCAAAAGCAACTCACCCCTGAGTATGAACAAGACAAAGACAAACTAGCCAGGGAAGAAGAGAGAAAGCCCTCCTCCTGGTCTCTGAGTGGGCACATTAATTATATAAAGGAATTTAGATCATTTTTTAAGAAAACAAATGATCCAAATAATCAGAAAACCATCTCAAATCTAAAGTGATATATACAGGCTTTATCTCATAACAAAATGCCTCTCCAACATTTTACGGGGAGATGCTTGAGGTGATGGACAGCGTGTGTGGAAATTAGAAGCTGATGTTTGTTTTCCCGTCTCTTTGATCTTCTGAACAAATGGTACCTCGAGGAAGGAGATAACAGAGATGATGAAACTTCTTCATTCAAAATGAAAATCATAAGGAATATAATTTGAGACTCAGTTACTAAATACTAACAAGTGTTGAAACAGTAAAATACTGACCAATAAGGTAGTTTTTCAAGGTAAGTAAATTTCATCTTATTTTATAAAACAAAACTATGCTTAAGTAATGAATGGCCCATGAAGAAGTTGGAGCTTTTTATATTTCTGCTATTTAAATTCCTTTGAAAGAGTTTCCAGCGCTGTAACAGAAGGTGGGAATCTGTAATAACTATGGTAATGATATCTAACTCCTTAATCTTCAGGTTCTGTCAAAGTGGCTTAGCCTCTGTGTCACGGTCAGCAACCATTCTATTTTCATAATGGAAGACGATACACATCTGCCTGCACAGCTGGCTCCCGGGTCCTATATCCTCTGATAGAAAACATTCGGGGGAAGGGGGAACTGAATCAAATACCAAACTTATACACCTTATTTTCTTCTCATTATTCCCCAAACAAAACAGAAAATTACTAGTCACACAGCATTTACATTGAACTAGGTTATGATTAGTGATCGAGAAACCATTTAAAGTCTATAAAGAGCATGGTGGCACACTTCTGTAAGACCAGCATTCAGAACACTGAAGCAGGAGGACTTGAACTGAGAGTTCAAGACCAGAGTGAGTTACGTGGTCAGTGTAAGGTTCACCTAGGCTGTGTGGCCAGATTCTGTCTCAAAAACAAACAAACAAACAAAAAAGACAAAAATGTCTTCAAGAGGTTATATATAGAGTAAACTCTACATCATTTTACAGAAAGACTTAGGCATTCAAGGATTTTGTTTTGGTATCCAAGAAAATCATGTAACCAAACCCCAGTAGATTCTGAGGGGTGGCTGTTCTTAAAATCTTTAGCCAACTTTTCATTAAAGCCTAGTTTTTCATTGTAATTTGATATGTTTGACCCAATACTTAAAAACTGTCATATTTGCTACAAATTATTCTTCTGAATTTGCAGGATGAATATAAGGTATTCAAAAGAAACAGACACATTGCTACAGATTTGTGTTATCTAAATAAATCCCGTGACGGTTAGATCTCACCAGTCTGCAATATTCATACATAATTCGAAGTTATAAACAATCTCCCATGTGAAAGCTTGCTTGCTTTACCTAGGTGGTAGGATTAGTCATTATAGCATCAAATGAAATAATCTTTTTCCTGGAAAATTTGTTCAAGACATATTTTTGTAAAAATTTGTTAAATGTCTGACTGTACCTTTTAAAAGGCAAATCAAATTTCTCATCAGAACAGATTAAAGGCCTTTCTGCATATAAATATTTCCATAATTTTAGTTCAACTTTAAGTTTCAAATTCAACCACCTTTGTTCAGCTTCAGAAGGGGTAGTAAATGAAATCAGAATTCTATAGAGACTGTCTATCTCTCGGAGCAAGCAGCATTTTACATTTTACTGGTCAGCTTTCTTCAGCACGTATACCTGTCTCTATGTGCTTAAAACAACCAGTAAATTAATGTACTTTCTAAAGACTCTTTTTCCTAAAAACTGAACACCAAAAGAAATGTTTCATGTTCTGTTTCTGGTTTCCTGAGCTGTTTATTTCTAAGGTTGCGAGGGACAATGGTCTTTGTAGACGTGGGACCAGCATCAACCGCCAATCAAGGACAGCCATCATGCATGACCCACACCTTTAAGATCTGTTAGGAGGAAAGAGGGGGAAACCCAACTATTTCTTCTTGTATCTCCACCTGTAGGACTCCCCACCATGGTGACATTTTTTAATCCTACGTTGGCTTCCAAGCCATCAACCTGATTTTGCCACATTTCCCAATTACTGGCATTCTCAGGTGGGAAAACGTATCTGTTGATCACTATCTAGTAGGTCCAATTTTGCACTAAGCCTCCATAGCCTTTGAAACCGTCAAACTTCTTATCCTGAACCAAGATTAACCTTTAACTGAGATAGGATGAGGTCTTGGCTACTGTCTAACAGAGTTCGTGTGTGCAAACCAAGTGCACACAGGATACTGCAGCTAGGTGCAAGGGCTTGAAACAGGCTCTCATTTCTTGACACTGCACAGGGTCATTTAAAAAAATAAAAAAGTAAAAACAGATGTGATAGCCATTTAAAGTGTTTTCAAGGCACGGGATTGCATGCCAGCAAAGCAGAGAAGAACACAGGCCACTGAAAGTCACTGTGACCTTCAGAAAAGTTACAGTTTTAAAATCCTGTGAAGTACAAAGTCAGAATGGCATCTGTGCAAATCAGCAGCAGATAATTAGGTTGCCATTCTCACAGACTATAGAAATTACTCGGTACCCCCATTTCAGCCTTGGTTTGCTTTTGAAGAATGGGGTGAGAAAGAGACAGACATTTTTCTGAAAAGACAAGCTCCTAGAAACCCCAGCTCTCACCAAGGACACAGCCTAGGGAGGAGAGGGTATCCTGACTGTCCCACACCCAGAAGCACAGGAAAGGCCTCTCCCCCACTCTTATCTTCCTCTGCTCAGTGAGTCAGAGCAGGGAGAGGAGCTTGTACACGTAACAGATGCGATGAGGGAACGAGTGTTTCCTGAGACCTACGACCTCTGGAACAGGGACAGACTTCTACCCGGTGCTGCGTGTGCTGTGCACTCTCCATTCAACTCACCAAAGCGTCAAGACATTTCACAGAGAGGGAAACTGAGGCTGGAGGAAGCAAACGGCCTGATTCTGTTGAGTACAGAGGTAGCAGTATGGCAATGTGAAGCCATGTTGTCCAATTCTGATGTCCATGTTCTTTCCACCATAAGGCAAGGGTGCAAGCACATTGTACAGATCCAGTGAATGCCTGATTGTTAAGTGTGCTTTCAAAGGAAAATTGCTTTAATTGAAATAGAAGGTGAGGTGTAGTTCATGGAATGAGAAGCAAGGCCGTGGGGGTGTGGCAAAAGCTGTTAAGAGGGGAGAGGAAAAAGAGGGCACTAGAAGGTGTGTGACAAAAATGTAGGAGAGGGACCACTGTGGGAAGGAGGGGACCAGCTTGAGAGCAGGGGGTGGGGAAAGAGTGTTGGGAATGAGGACCAACAAAAGCAAGCTGTATGAAAACATCATAATAAAATCCATTGGTATGTTAATTAAAAAAACTAATAAAATATTGGATAAATTAAAAAAAGAAATATAAAGTTATAATGATTATAGATGCGTTCTATTTTGAAAAACCCTAAAAAGGCCAAAAAAGCAATTATTTACATTGCAAAAGTATTTCTTCAAGTAGAAGATGCTCTTGGATAGACTGTTTATAGATATCTGTCTGCCTCATAGTAATTACCTCCACATTTACTGAGTGCTAGGCACGGCGCTTAAATACACATCTAACAATGGCACTATGAGGCAGGCTTATTCTCATAACAGCAACAATTGTAATAATAGTAGCCAAGGCTTACAGAGTATTTATTATGGGCCATTTCTAAGCCCTGTTTCTCAAAAGTGGCACTGCTGACATTTTTTGAGCAAGATAATTCTTCCTGTTGTGGAGAGCAATGCACACAGTAGGGTCACTCCAGTGTTTCCTGTCTTCCCGACTGTGATAACCAAACAATGCCTCCAGACAGTGTCAGCTGTGTCCTAAGAGAGAACCTCTTTGTCCCTGCTGCGCCCTTATAAACTCAGTCAAGTTATACAACAACCGACAGGGTCGACTATCCTCTGATGATGGGGCCCACCAAAGGGTCACGCTCATCATGTCTGAGACACAGACAGCTAAGGTCCTGAGCGAGTATGAACAAGGAAGGAGAAACAGGAGACAGACTAAGCTGGCATTACACAGAGACTCCTTTACTGTGGAAGAACCATGGGGCTGGGCCTTTAGGAGTGCTGGACTGTCTAGAGACAGAGGGTCAGGAGAATTAGCAAAAGTGCTTCAGTGAACGAGGTGGAAGATGCTGCAAGGCAGACCGGTAGATGCAAAAACGAGAGGTAGATGTGGTGCTTATTTTGGAAGTTTAGTTGACAGGACTTAATATTTTGAGTTCTTAGAGAAAGGGCATGAAAAGAATCAAAGATGACTCAGTTTTCTGGCACAAGCAAATGGATGGGCAGCAGGCCATTTACAAGCAGGAAAGACGTGGGACAGAGCACGTCTGTAGGGGAAAATGAAGAGCTTTGTCTTAGATGTGCTTATTGTGTTGAAACAGGCTCCAAGTGAAGACCTGTGTCTAAGTCATGGGGGAAAACGGGTCATTTTATTTTTTTTATTTTTTATTTTTTTTTGGTTTTTTGAGACAGGGTTTCTCTGTGGCTTTGGAGCCAGTCCTGGAACTAGCTCTGTAGACCAGGCTGGTCTCGAACTCACAGAGATCCGCCTGCCTCTGCCTCCCAAGTGCTGGGATTAAAGGCGTGCGCCACCATCGCCTGGCTCGGGTCATTTTATTTTTGAAAATACTTTTCAGAGTAGAATTTTGTTTTGTTTTGCTTTCTGCCTTTTTGTTTTTAGAGCCAGGGTTCCTCTGTATAGTCCTGGCTATCCTGGAACTCACCCTGTCTGTAGACCAGGCTGGCCTCTAACACACACTGCCTCCGGAGTGCTGGGATTGAAGGTGTGGGCCACCACTACCCTGGCTTGAGAGTTTATTATTACAAACAAACATAGGTTGTCTCCTTGAGAATGATACATGCTGATCTGTCAAATGTCCTTTCCATGGTCGGTAAAAGAAAGGGCTAAAATTCCTAACTGAAAAATCAACTCGACCCATTTCACAAGTGTTCCCTTAGGCCTTGGTATGCACCTGAAATGGACATGTGCTCTTCCTTTTCCGCACACAGTTAAAAACAAAACCAAGCTCTGAACTTGAATCCCACCAGTTCCCACCTGGAAAGCTTCACCCTGAAAGGTTCCTTTCCTACCCCCAAGAAACTCTGTATAAATCCTGCCTTCTGTTCAGTTCCTTTCTGTTTCTCGCCTGAGCAGAGGCAGCCACCCTCCTGGTTTTTTCTCTCCCAATAAATGTGAGGTTTGTTTTGAGAAAAAAAAAAAAAGTCATCAAGGCTTGAGATTTAATCAAATTTACTACTTAACCTTAAGTAAAACTGATTTTTTTATTTCCTTTTAAATTTCTAGCACAATTTGGTGTGACAGCTTTGTTTGGGTTACAGTGCAATAGTTTCACCCAGATGTGTTCTTGCTCTGCCAGTGCAAAGGTCAACAGAGTGAAAAAGAAAATATCTCAGCATCTGTGTGGTTAGCTGCCTGTCCCTGACAAAGTAATCTGAGACAATCAATTTATAAGGAGGAAATGATTTATCACGGTTTACAGTTTCATTCCATGCTAACTTGGCAGTATCATGGTGGGTATATGCAGAGGAAGCTGCTTCTGAGAGAAGGGAGTAAGAAAGGAGAGGGGGAGGGAAAAGGGAGCAGGGATGAGAAACAGAAACTGAGACCGGAGTCCCAATATTCTCTTTAAAGCCATGTGCCTCAGTTCTCTTCAAAGGGTCTCTACCTAATGGTTTCATCACCTCCCAGGAGAAACATGGGTTGGTCACTCAGATTTAGCGCAGGGGCCTTTGGAAAGATTGAAGACCCAAGATACAGCACAGTGTGAAGATAGTGATCTTTACATGGTCTACTGGATCTTACATGGACTGTATGTGAAGAACTGACGAACTATTCTGCTTTTTCTTGTATTTGACAATAATTTATGAAGCGCAACTGGTATACACACACACACATATATATACACACCAATACATGCATACAACATAGATTAAACAAAATTAATGTATCATTTTGATCTCTTTTTGTGGTAAGGCTTACAATATATTCTTTCAGAAATTCTGAAACACACACTGTACTATTGTCATCGTGTAGCACAATGGATCACCAAAACTCATTCTAATGGAAACCCTGTTGTACCCTGTACTAAGGCCGCCTCTCCTCCCCCACTGCCCTAGCTTCTGGTGACACCTCCCTCCCCCACTGCCCTAGCTTCTGGTGACACCTCCCTCCCCCACTGCCCTAGCTTCTGGTGAGCTACTCTTCCCTTCTATGAGTTCAGCTTGCTAACACACTATTCATTATCCTTCCTAGTCACACACATCCTGCTTCTATTTGCTTTCCTCCTCCTTTTGCCTACAATAGTGTTAACTAGCTGACAAATGACAAAATCTCTCTTTGTGTGTGTGTGGCGGGGGGGGGGGGGGGGGGGGGGGG
>NW_026068050.1:769873-844404 GCF_014885135.2 Alexandromys fortis | reverse complement strand
TGGGGGGGGGGGGGGGGGGGGGGGGGGGGGGGGGGGGAGGACCAGGCTGGCCCTGAACACACAATCTTGCTGCCCTAGCTTCCTGACTGATGGAATTACATATACATGCTGCCATACTCAACCTTCTTATTTGTCCTTTAAGATCTGGTTCCAATTTCATTTCTGGAAGCCAATTTAACCACTAGGTGTTTTGTGCTACTTTATCATTTTGAGCATGGAGCACTTACCACAGTGAGGACAGAGGAGCTACTAACACTTTTAAACATCTAATATGCCAGACCCCAGGCAGCCTATTTTATCTAGTCCCATGAAATGTTCAAACTAATTCTGTGTGATAAGTATCACTATGGCCCTATACATTGAAGGGCCAGAGAGTCAAAGCTGAAGTCACATCTGAGTTCATTATTTCAGCAATGTCTTTCCCCCTATTTGTTCTAAGGTTAATGGCACATATTCAATTTATGTCTTTGGAACAGCCAAACAAATGTCGGGAATAGTCTAATACCACAATGAAAGGCTCTACAAGTCTCTCATCTTTCAGGCCCTGCAGTTTAGATACCAGAAGGGTATTTTTCATTCTTCATTCTTCCAGACAGTTTGGATTGGGCATCTTTAGTTACTTATAGGAAAAGGGTATCTTCATTTCTTTTAGCTGTGTGTTCCCAGGCAAGGGATGGTAATTTAATAATCACACTGCCATCAAGCCAGAAACACAAATGTTGACATTTGATTGTAGTGTTTTCCCTCTCAAAGTTGCTTCAAGTAAATATCAATGACAATCCAAGTAAATGAAGTAATTATTTAAAAAGCAAATGGAGTATAGTTTTCAATATACATATTCATGCTTTAAACTTTCCACAAGGCTAAAAGTAACCTATTGAATACTTCTTTTTCTACTCACTCTGGGACGCTGTGAAATGAGAAAATTCAAATTTGCTTCTAAGAACAGTTTAGTATCCCAATCACGGCTTTATTTATGTTCCATTAAAACAGTAGTTAATGATTCTAAAGTGTGGCCCAACAACACCAGCCTGTTGGGTATGCAAAGTCAGGATATATCTCAGACCAAGTGAATCAGAAACCCCGGGAGCTGCCAGTGGTGGTGGTGGCGGTGGCGGCGCATGTCTTTAATCCCAGCACTCATGAGGCAGAGGCAGGTGGATCTCTGAGTCTACAAAGCAAGTTCCAGGACAGCCAAGGTTACTCACAGAAACCCTATGTGGAAAAACCAGAAAACAGCAACATATAAACCCTGGAAGAGGAACCTGGCAGTGCGTTTTAACATGCCTCTGGATAACTGTGAAACAGTCAAATCTTAGTATTGATGAAGCAAATCAACTGTGTCATTTGGATTCATGGATATTTTTATAAAAAAAATTAAAAACACAATATTAAGGGGTCTGCCACACAGAGGGCTTGGGTTGCCTCAAGTCCACATATAGTATAGTATAGCCATGGGAAAGAGTCACAAAAGAAAGGCTAAACCATTATTTGGCTGTTTTCCAAGGTCTGGATACATTTACCACAGCCATACTTAAAAAGGAGTACAATCATTTATTGATCTGCAAGAGCTATGTGCTAGTCCCTCCTAGGCAACTCTAACCATGTGCGATTTAAGTGGCTTTCTTTCTAAATGAAACAGGAATCTGAAATCCATGCATTATGTCACAACTGGAGCATGACAGGCTCTCACTGAGGATGTGAAGGGAGCATAAGATTCAGCCGATAAGAAGGCTGGTCCTCCTGGAAAGCAGTGTTTCCTCTAGGAGCTTTGCTAGCATATGAATTTAGGGGAAACCGGGACTTGCCAGCATTTTGACAACTACGCGTAGGTATGTGAAAGGATCACTTTAGTCAAGGACATGTAGAAAACTTCCTGGCACTTTGGTAGGAAAATTGCAGGCACTGAGTGTTCATTTTCACGTATATATTTTTAGAGGAAACTGGGGAGAAAATCTATCCTATCAGTCAGAAGTTGTTATCTTTGTCAGAGAGGAGAGCAAGCTGGATAGAGAAAGTTTACTGTGTGTCAGGAGGGAAGATGCCTCAGAAGAATGAAGTATTTGGGGCACTTGAACAAGACTAAAATGAATAAGGACGAAAAAAAATTCTACTTGTCACAAACTTTGGCTAAATGCACTTGTTTAACTGGCAGTTAATTGACTTTCTATCATAGTAACAAGAAAGAAAGTTTGACTTCTTTTCCGATTGGTAGCCCCTTGATCTCCTTTTGGTGTCTTATTGCTCTAGCTGGGACCTCAAGAACTATACTGAATAGATATGGAGAGTGGGCAACCTTGTCTTGTTCCTGATTTCAGTGGGATTGCTGGAAGTTTCTCTCCATTTAGTTTGATGTTGGCTGTTGGCTTGCTATATATTGCCTTTATTATGTTTAGATATGTTCCTTATATCCCTGCTCTCTCCAAGACCTTATCATGAAGGGATGTTGTATTTTGTCAAAAGCTTTTTTGGCATCTAATGAGATCACCATGTGATTTTTATTTTTCAGTTTGTTTATATGGTGGATTATGTTGCTGAATTTTCATATGTTGAACCATTCCTGCATCTCTGGGATGAAGCCGACTTCATCATGGTGGATGATGTTTCTGATGTGTTTTTGGATTCGATTTGCTAGTATTTTGTTGAGTATTTTTGCATCAATGTTCATGAGTGAGATTGGTCTGTAATTCTCTTTCTTAGTAACAAGAAAAACAGCATCCCTACACGTAAACATTTCTATAAATAAAAGAATATATATACATATATACATACATACATGTGTGCATGCATGTGTGTGTGTGCGTGCACGCATGTACACATGCACCAGGATAGAAGCTAGGTCCTTGCACATGCTAAGTAAGCATTCTACTGCTGGGTTACTTCTCTAGTCCTTTGTTTGATATCGTGTTCTTTAATTATGTAGCATTTTAGGAAGAAAACAGGTTCTAAAGTGAGACAGATCAAGATGTGAATTCTAGTTCTTCTAAATACTAACTTATGATTCTGGTCAATTCTTTTCTAGTTTTAGCTCCTTATCTGATGAATGCAGTCAATTTATAGGGTTTTAGTAGGATCTGAGAAAAACACCTGGGACTTACAATGCAGAGAGTATGTTATCAGGAAAGGGTTACTGAAGTATTAAAGAAAGCCAATGCCTAGAGAACTCACAACCTCCTTGGGTAAAGCGAGGGGTGTACCTCTTATTCTCAGTATCAGTATAGCAGCTTTTCTTATTTCTGCTACATGTTTAAAAAAAAACAACCTAGAAACTGCTTACTCTCTGCTCTATACTTTCTCCAAACATTTAAAAAGAAGATTGAAAAGAGACACCAATAAAAAACTAAATATTCATTTAAGATAAAGTAATACATCTGAGGATAACAACTTGGTAAAAGCTCTAAAGAGTTGCTTGGAGTTTTATTTCATGCATATGAGGAAAGGAACATTCACTTTCTTCTTCCTTCTACCATATCAGCATCCAGAACATATTATACATTGATATTACAGTGCTATGGATTTGCCTTTCTATGTTGAAACCCCCTGCATTTACCAGAATCCGATGCGTTACTTCAGCTGGAGATTCAGGGACATAAGCCTTGTTCAGCGCAGTGAGATCAGTTTAATAATACTGTGATCTTGGAAAATAGTTATCAAGATGGATAATGACCACCAAGTGCTACTTATAAATGGAAATGGCTCTTGTGCAATCTTAAAAGATATAAAAGAAAACTTAGCAGCTGAAAATGTATTTAAAATACCTTACTATTTCCCTACACCCCATGCGTTTAGTTTACATACCTGGAAGCTTTGTCAGGGATCCGAGATGGAGAAGAATGGCTGCTTTTCTTCTCTTCTGAGTCCTGGAGTAACACATCCTCTGTTCTTCCTTTCTCTGTCCCGGCCTTGCTTTGATCCACACTGAGCTGGCCTTGGTCAGGGTCACACCTGTACATGAAGACAATGGCGGGCTTCTCATTGGACTCCCCTTTCGTCTCTGTGAACCAGTGATGGCGCTGGACCGGAGGCGGCGGCAGCATGTGGATGACTGTTCCATCCAGGCCCACCAGCTTCCCTTTCTCTCGCTCCTTCTCCTTCTCTTCTTCTTCATCTGCTTTCCGACGGCGGAAGAAGCTTTTAAATGATATCCAACGTTTGGGCTTTGCATCAGCTGCTCGCCTGCTGCCTTCAGCATGCAAGATTGATTCAGCTTCTGTGGATCTGGTAGGACTGGTTGGCTTGGTCCAATTGGTGAAATGCCTCTGCAAAAGATTACTTGCATGGTAAGGGGAGGAAGTAGACCGTGGTGGGGGAAAGGGAGGTGGTGGCTCACTTTGGGCACTGGTCACTAATTTGGAGGGAGGGGAAGTGACTGGCTTCACGAGTGGATCTTTCTGAATTTTAGTGGTAGGGTTTTCTGTGGTCTGATGTGCCTCCGCTTCCCCACTGGGCTGAGATGTAAAGAGAGATTTGGGTCGGACTGGTGTACTTTTCGGTATATCTTTTGCAGTATCTGCATCTGGAGGAATAGCGTAGAGCTCTTCCACACTGCAAGCCTTAGGGCTAGACTGAGGTGCTCCTGGAGGAGTCTGAGGGGGCTGGATAGAAGCCACAATCTGACAAAGCACAGCGCTTGCTTTCTCCCTGGTGCTGCCCCTGCTGCCTGCCACCTGAGACCCCTGAATGCCTTCTGCTTTGGCCGCGGGCTCTTGACTGGGTCTCTGGACTTTTGCTGGGGAGCTGTGGCTGGAACTATAGCTCCTTTGTGGAGAAGACTGACCTCTGTTGAGACAATTGTTAAACTCCTGAACCTTCTGAGCTACGGAGCCTCTTTTACGCTCTGTGCTGTTGGAAAAGCCTTTGGCTTGGGGACAGTCTGGGAGCTTGTTAGTGGCGTTATCAGACACCTTGCTGTCAGTTTCTATTTCTTCATAAGTATGGCTTATTACGCTTGTGGTTTTTTCTTTCACTGAGAGTTCTCCACTTGTTCCCAGAAAACTTTTGTAGATGGCGAGATTGTCATACGCATTTGGATTAATAACAATGGGAACTTTAATAGCGTTTTTGGAACTCCGGGCATAGGATGGCTCATCATGAATGATAATGGGGAAAGGTGGCATCCCAGCATTGTTGTAACTGTTAAATTTTATCTCAGATAAATTAGGTGACTTAACAGGGATGGTTTTGGAGGAAATGTTTGTAGCCGTGGGTGAAGTAGGTGCTGATTTATGGCAGTTTTTCCTTGGAGGGACATTTGGCCCAGTTCCCCCAGTACTTAATTCAATTTTAGGGATCTTTTGTCGTGGACTGGTGCTGGAAGTCCACACTTCCTGGTATCGGATTGCACTGGATTTTTTGACATGGGCATTCATTTGTCCTGGTGCCGAGGCAGGTGATGTTACTGGAGAGTTTGGAGTAGAGGATGAGCCTTTTATCTTGGGGCGCCCAAGGTGCTCACTGGCCATGGCTGCCGACACGTCCACAACAGTATATGGCTTACACAGCGGCTGTTCCAGATTCACAACGCGGTATGGCTTTGTCTGTTCTTCTACAGGGACGAGGCTGATGGTGACTGCTTGGCCAGCGATATCTGTAGAGGCTTTGTTTTCTGGCTTCTCAGTTTGTACTGCAATTTTGCCATCCTTCTCCTCTAAGCGGAGAGCAAGGACTGCTTTGTGTGTCTCTGGAACTTTTGCTGAGCTTTTGGAAGTTAGTGATGAGTCCTTCTCCTCATTCTTACCAGGAGGTCTTTCATAGCTAGACTCGGTTTCTGTCATGTCTTTAGACTCTTCTGGGTTACCAGGAGATAGCCCCCCATTACAGATCTTCTGAGATAAACTGCTGGCTGTTTCAGAACGTGACTCCTCTGTAAACGAGGAATCTGGCGATGTGGACTCAGATGACCCCATGCTCTGAATGCTTCCTTGACCATAGGAGACCCCAGAATTTTCTTCATAGCCATTAAGTATTTCATCATAGCTGTCATCATAGTCCACAGCACAGATTCTCTGCAGAGACTTGTTACGTAATGGGATCGTATTCCATTTTTTGCTCACAAAGAATCGAACAGGAGACAGAGTGTTAGCCCTGAAGTTAGCAAAGCGAGGTTGCCCTCTCATGCGAATCTCCATGGCTAGCAGCTCTTCGTCGCTCTCGTCCCAGCTCTCGTGCCCCTCTCCCATGTTGCTGAAAAGCACGTCTTCCTCGCTCTCCTCTCCACTGGAAAACTCGGGGTAGCAGAACCTGCCCCCTTCGTTACTGATGACCTCTGTGCTCCCGCTCAGAATCACGTGCTTGCCCTGAGAATCCTTCATGCTCCCTGTCATGCAACTTGGTGGGATCTTTCTTTCCAGTGATCGTTTGTAGCAATCGTTTATTCTTCCCAGGAATGTTTCTCTGGAGTTTGTTTCGTTTCCTCTCATCTGAGGCGTGGCATCCAGACCCGCTATCTCCTTCAGCACTTCGGTGAGTCCGTTGTTGTTGTTGGACATCTTCTTTGCGCTGTCATTATTGCCGCATTGCTGGGGGGCATGGCCAAAGCCTTCAGCATCGCCTTCAGAATTGTTGTTAAGTGGTTTCTGGCTCAGAGCTGTCTTGTTTTGGTTCCAGCCCAGGACGACAGGTTTGTTCTCACAGTGTTCTTGGATGCTCAGCTCACCACACACACTCTGCCCGTCTGCTACCATCATAGTGGGCTTCACAGCAATAGTGGGTTTCTTAGCCACAGGGGGCCGGAAATTCCCGGTGTTCCTGACACGGTGGTTGTTACTATGGTTGGCATTAGTTTTTACATTACCATGGGTGAGGGGTGTCTTCTCAGAGTCTGGAGGAAGCTGGTGTAAGCTTTTAGGTTTAAAGCAATTCTTGCATTCGCCGGGTTTCCAAACGTGTTCTGTGAAGGTGTTACAAGCAGACATTTTTAAAAATAGAACTTCACAGACAATGCGGTTTCTTCAGCGCATAGCAAGACTTGCATTTGCATCTGTTAGTTTTCACCTCCGTGTGTGGTTACAGCAGCTCCTCTAAGTATGATCAATCTGTGGGGGGGAAGGAGAGAAAGAAATCTCAGTGCAAAAGGCACTATGAGGTCTGCCATTATGAATGATGTGGAAAATAACTAGTTTTACTTTTAAACTTTTCTTCAAAAGATTGAGGAAAAAAAAACTAATCTGGGGGCTTTATAATTTTCCTTTAGTTAATCAGTGTCTTGGAAACTTAGCCTTCTAACCATAATTTTATGTAGCATACAAGTATGCACAATTTTTGGCTTGATACATATATGGAAATAATATTGTGGCCTCCTTTAGTGTGTGTGGTATGGAGTCAGGGTGGGTGTGCTGGGAGGGAACCTGCACCTCAAGCACACTAGGCAAATGTATCACTGAGCCACACTCCCAACCCCCTAGATTTGCCTTTGATACTGCTCTTTCTGTGCCAATCAATCTCTGCTTAGCATTTCTTAGTTCCCTATGGGTTCTTCTTCTTTCATCCACCCTTAAAATGTCAGCTACTTAATAGACTCTTCTAATTCAATGCATTAGAAAAATCCCCATCTGTCTACTCTGTTTCTCAACTCTAAACAATGTATCTCTTCTAACCAGTCCTCCTTCGTATACCAAGCCACCTTTATTTTATATTTTAGCTAATGTTACCACCATCTGCCTAGACAACTATGCATCATACCATAAACAGCAACTCTGTCTTTACTTTAAACTCTGAATGTTACTCTCTAAGTTAGCTTTTCCACTTTATCTCCTTACATTTCACTGGACCCCCATTCTTGCCATTGCCAGGCACTGCCAGCAGTTCCCATACTCGTCATCTCTGGTCTAGATTACTGGGATAGGTTATGAAGGGAGGCTGTACTCTCATACCGTTCTAATCCACCTTGTTTTCTTTTGCTACTGCAGGTGTGATTCTCAGAGAAGCACTTACTAGAAATAAAGTTCCTTTAGGTCCAACCCCAGACCTATGAAACCTGCATTTTAATCTCAGGTGAGCTCACAGTTCTACTACATCATCGGATGAAACTATATCTTCTCCTTACTAATAATTAGCTTGGTACAAGGCATTCTTGGTCAGTCTTACGTTATGCATTGCTTTCTAAGTTAGTGTGCATGCTGGGGGCTGCCAGGTGAATAAAAGTTAGAAGCAGAAACACTCTAACCTTTACCTAGTCAATATCTGGGGACAAATCAAGAATCTGCATTTTTAACAAGGTATTAGAACCTCTGAGCTGTAAGATGGGATTCATGCCTCTTAGCATCCATGCTGCATTTTGAAAATCAACTCTTACTATTCTATCTAATTGGGCTATTCATTTCTTCTTGGATTATTGAAGTCCTCTTTTGTTTCCACAAAGGCTTCCTTCCCTTCCTGCCTTGTGTATATGGTGCATGTAAGCATTTGTGAGTGTGTGCACATGTGCATGTGGAAGCCTGAGGATGCTATTTTGAGTGTGTATACATGTGCATATGGAAGCCAGAGAATGCTATTGTGAGTATGTACACATGTGCATATGGGAGACAGAGGATGATATTGTTGAGTGTGTATACATGTACATGTGGAAGCCAGAGGATGCTATTTGGTATCTTTCTCAGTTGTTCTCCACCTTATATTTTGAGATAGGGTCCTGCATTTAACCTGGAGCTCACCAATTTGGCTAGGCTGGTTGGTCAGCAAGCTCCTGGGATATGTCTGTTGCTGTCCCCAACAGCACTGGGCTTATAGACATGACACCACACCCTTCTTGATGATTGTTGGGCAAGCACTTTATTGACCAAGTCATCTCCGGAGCCATAGGCTTTTCATTTTTAATTGTCTGCACACCAGCTTTTATACTCCTTTAAAATCATAGTTTATGTCTCAGTCATCTCTTTAGGTCTGGGGTAAGGAACAGACACTATGCTTAAATGTACTGGTTTTAAAGATCTATGTGGCTCATGGCAGTGCTGCAGACCTTTAGAACACTACTGCAGTTCTATGCTTTTAGTTGGAATGATCATGAAGTATGTTGGAAGGATCAAGCCTCCTAATTTCAAGACTTATAGTATAAAGCTACAGTAATCCTAGTCTTAGGTTGGACAAAAGTACAGTGATTTGATACAAAATATATGAAAAAACTGAAATGATTACTTGTATCCCATCAAAATAAAAAATGTTGAATTGGGATATACCTCATGAGAGGATGGTTGTGTAGTACCCACAATGCTCTGGGGTCAGTACACATACACACTAGTAAAACAAGATTCTATCTAATTAAAAAAAACACTTTAAAACACAGAGGGCTTGGGAGTATGAGTTCAAATCCAGAGAAAACAAAAGATGGATTTTAGAAGACACACTGCCACAGATGTATGCTTATATATAGGTGTTGTGGAATATTATTTGAAGATGTGTTATATTCATTTATGCTTTGGAATATTTGTTTCATGATGCAAAGATGTGTTGGATCCTTTTACGCTGCACTTGTTTAACTCTGTGAAACTGCTACTTTGCCTGTCTAACACCTGATTGGTCTAATGAAGAGTGGAATGGCCAATAGCTAGCCAGGAGAAAGGACAGGCAGGGCTGCCAGGCAGAGAATAAAGAGAAGGGGAAAAGGCAAATAGAGAGGAGTGAGAAAAGGAGAGGGAGAGGAGGACACCAGGGGCCAGCCACCCAGCCACCCAGCCACCCAGCCACCTAGCCACACAGCCACCTAGCCACACTGCCACACAACCTAGCCACCCAGCCACACAACCTAGCCACCTAGCCATACAACCTAGCCACCCTGCTACACAACCACCTAGCCACCCAGCCACCCAACCTAGCCAACCAACCTAGCCACCCAGCCACCCAACTAGCAATGGAGTAAGAAATAAAATCATAAAGAACAGAGAAAGATAAAAAGCCTAGATAGAGGCAAAGGTAGATGGGATAATTTGAGTTAAGAAAAACTGACAAGAAAATAAACAAAGCTAAGGCTGGGCATTCATAAGAAAGAATAAATCTTCATGTATTTATTTGGGAGCTGAGTGGTGGGCTTTCAAGGAGAAAAACAAACAAACAACAACAACAAAAACAAAAAGCACAACTATATACAGGCAGTTTATAGCTTATAAACATGTGACTCTACATATCATTTGTCATATAGAAATGCAAATTTCAACCATAATAATGCACCATTATGAATTTAGTGGAATGATTAGTGAGCATGTTTGTGGGGGTGGGAGATGACCAAGTGGAGCAATTATGGGAACTTGGATGGTTCAGGCATTTTGGAAAACAGTTTGGCAGTTTCTTGTAAAGTTAAACATAAATTTGCCTTGATACCTACCAATCTCATTTTTCAGTATTTACTAGAAACAATGAAAACTTCTATTTACACTAAATACTAAATATAGTACACAACCAGTATACAGAGATTTACAGACACAACCTGGAAGCGATCCAAATGCTCTATGGTGGTAACTATGTAACTGTACACATTTGTCAAAACTCACAAAACTTCAGTACTATATGTAAGTTAAACTTCAATGAACCTGAGCTGTAAAAAGACAGTTTGGGCTGGACCGAAAATGGACTTTGGAGGAAAGAATGAAAGACAAGAACATTTTAGTCGGGAATATTCTTTTTTTTTTTTTTTTTAATGTATACAATATTCTGTCTGTGTGTATGCCTACAGGCCAAAAGAGGGCACCAGACCTCATTACAGATGGTTGTGAGCCACCATGTGGTTGCTGGGAATTGAACTCAGGACCTTTGGAAGAGCAGGCAATGCTCTTAACCTCTGAGCCATCTCTCCAGCGAAAGACAAGAACATTTTAAAACGCTGCTATAGGCATGTCAATATCTGATGAGAATCTGGCCCAGGGTGTGGCACCACATCAGGGAAGGCACAGAAAAGCAGAAGAGAGAACAGCTGGACTCTGAAGAGTCAGGAGGTGCTAAGGTGGAGCTTATGTGCTCCAACAATGTGTACGGGTGTTTACCAAGACTGTACCACTGGAAGAGGCCTGACTTCTGTAGGAGGATGGTCAGTACAGACTCTGGGAGCCTGCATACAACGAAACAGGCTGTTGATTTTACCAACCTAGAACACAGGAGTCTCATCTGCTTGGGACTGCTAGCAATGAGATATTTTCTGGGCTACGGTTTGTCATGTGAACCAGGGAAAAGAACATAACTTTTTCTCTCAGAAAAAAGCATGTTGCATTCAAGGTAACGATGAGGCAGAAGCCGGAGAGAGAAGACAACTATTTCACATGCTGCTGAGAGGTACTGGGAAACGAGGACTCACGTGTCCTATTAGACTTGATGGGAGAGACTCATCAGTCACCTTAGCATGGAGACAGTAGTAAGGATGGAATCCAGACGGTAGTGGGTTGGAGAGTAAAATGATGGAACAATGGTGGAAACTCTTTGGAAAAGTTTGGGTGGGAAGAGTTGGAGATTCAGAAATGACTTCTTGATTTTAAGACAGGAGGAAGGAGATAATGTTGAATGATAATATTGGATTACAGAGAAGAATAGGAAACAGAAAAGGCAAGAAAAAATAGCACAATTCAAATCTTTGAATGTTAAAACTGACAAAGCCCTCTTTTCATTCCTTTTGCCTGATGAACCCGTGGGTCAAAAGACCAGGAAAAAAAGACTCTCCTAAGCTTACAGCTTAGGAGACCCGAGACTTAAGGCTACACCATCTATGTTTTGTTTATAACTGTATCTATATGATGTGTGGACAAGAGGTTCTCCTCCCACCTGTGAGGGTTCTGGGGATCAAATTCAGGCTGTCAGGGTGAGCAGCAAGCAACTTTACCTGCTGAGCCATCTCGATGACCCGATTATATGCCTAAAATTGCTATTTCTTTTCTGTTGTCGTTAGTTTTCCTCCTTTTGTTTAGTGAAGACTTCCTGGGAATTAAAAAAAAACAACAAAAAGTAAAAAACAAGAACAACAAAATGCTAGAATAAAAACAGAAATCCTATTGAAATCCTTGTGAAATCCTATTATTCAGAATTAATTTCTATCAGTAACTTGAGGCATTTCCTGTGAGTCACCAAGTTTTCTTTGTTTTAAACATGTTCTATGTACTTAGCACCATATGATGTTGAATAACAAGAGTAAGACATCCTGCCTGATATCTTGCCAACCAAGCTAACCTATTCATA
Organism: Alexandromys fortis; assembly: GCF_014885135.2. Classification (NCBI taxonomy): domain Eukaryota; kingdom Metazoa; phylum Chordata; class Mammalia; order Rodentia; family Cricetidae; genus Alexandromys; species Alexandromys fortis. The sequence continues at coordinate 832,254 of NW_026068050.1, read as the reverse complement.
TTTTCTTTATAAGTAGTACATTGTTTTATTTCCCCCCCCAAGATTAATAAATATGAAAAATAATTTCCTACTCTGAGTGAAAGTTAATCAAAAGATGGCTGTGGAATTCATTAGCAGCTATCACATTAATAAAATGACAAATGAGATTCATCAGGAACACAACTAGCTCATATCAGCACTCTCTGCCCTAGAAACCCGTCCTGGAGTGGCCGTTCCTTTGAAAGTTCTGTGTCCATCTGCATTTATGTTGCCATAGAACCAAGAAATGAACTGAGCAGACACCTTCGGCAAGCACCAGATGGAGCTGCTGTCTAAGCCACAAAACCTGGATTTTGAGGGCTTCATTTTAAACACTAATAATGTTTGGAGACAAAGATGTTCGGTTAAAGATGCTGTCAAAACTATTTTAACGCAATGCCGGCTCTTAGAGAAAGAAGTTATACCACATGCAGGTCCATCCAAAGCACGATCCTCCGGCTTTAATGCCTTTGTGGAATGACTTAACGGGCAATCGATAACACCTAGCAGTTTTTCCCGCTCAACAATGCCACTTGCCAAACAGGAAATTTGAGTCACCAAAGTTATGTTTGAGGCGTTGGAAAAGTGTCTCCTGAAGCACGTACACAGGGAAACACAATGGTGCATGCTGGGACCCGCTACTTATCTGCTAGAACAGGTCTGACACAGAACACTAAAATGCAGTGTTTGGTAAGCAAAGCTCAACTGCTCGTATATTCCTTACAATCTTTTTATTTAATTTTCATGACGATGTATTTTGAACATATTTCCCTTTCCTCCAAATCCACCCCACCCCTACGTACCCAACTTTATGTTCTTTCCCACTCCTTCCCCCTTCCCTTATTCTTTCTAAAAATAAAACAAAAAATTAAAATCAAATAAAATTCAGTAAGACAAGACAAAACAAAACAAAAACCACCAAAATTAAACAAAAAATACCCTCTCAAAAAATCCCAAACCCCATGGACTCTGTTTTATGCTGACCTGCCTCCGAGTGTGGTGATATACCCAAAAAGCATCCCACTGGAGAAAACTGATTTTTCCCTTCCAAGATACCTACACAAATGGCTCCGGGGTTAGGGGTGGGACTTGTGTCCACTTCTCCTTCTCAGTGCTGGGATGACTCCAAGGGAAGAGTGTCCAGACTCAACAGGACTGATACACACTTGAACTTACAGAGGCTGTGACAGCACATAAGACCTTCACAGGCTCAAAACAAACACAAGTCCTTATCATCCTAAAGCAAATCCTCTAGATGGACTGGTTGATGGGGAGAATTTAATGGCTGAAGCTGCCCCCAGAAGCTAGCTAGGATCCCATGACCTAGAATTCCGTTTCATAACTTTCAGGATGAAATCCTCCCAGCTACAAGATAAAGCTATTCAAGAGTGGCTGATTTCACTTTGAATCATGAAGGCCTTTTAAGAACCTCCTATTGCTTTATGCTCTTTGCTGCTCCACAATGACTATAATTAGTTTGCTTCTTGTCCAACTGTTTCAAGTAGATTTGACAAAAAAAAAAAAAAAAAAAAAAAAAAACAACCAAATTCATGCTGGATTTCAAGCTTGGATTAAACTGCCAGCGTCAAGACCGAGAGCGCCTCAAGAAGGACACAATTCTTGTCCTTAAAAAGGGACTGTGTAGGTGGTCTATTAACCACCACATACATCGCATTCTTTAAAGGTAACAAAGGAAATCTCTTAATCCTAAAGGAACATGGGGAATGGACTGCTAAGCTCCATCCTCAATCCTGCACCTCCTGAAGGCACTAGCTCTCTCTCTCTAAAATCTGTCGCATTTCCATGGTGGCAAAGACACGAATCCTCACTGCTGCCGTACACAGGAGCTAGGCCACACTCGGCTCACAGTAGTCAGTCTCTAGGATTCCAGGGTAAAATTTATAAAGCAAGATTCTCATTAGGATACGTAATGGGATATGTGGTTCACTTATATATAAAAAAGTAAAGGAAAATGTGACAAGCATAGCACGCCATTGTTCCCAACCTTTCCTTGTTCCACACTGAAAACTGCTGTCAGACATTCTACCAGAGGCAGAAACCTTTGGTACATGACTGAAAGGGAGGGAGAGGAAGTGGGAGTAAAGCTGCTGGAAGAAGTCTGCAGGAGGTGAAAGACAGCTTCAGTGTGGAACACAAATAGAAATCCTATGAGAAGGACCTTGAGACCTGACCTGATGATGATGATATAGTAACAGTAACAACAACTACAATCATCATCATCATCACAGTTCCCGGCCACCACAAGAATAGGCAAGCTCTTAAGATACCAAGTTGTCATACCTAAACAAGAGATCAAAGTAAAACATGCTTAATTTGCATACCTTAATGCCCTATTACAAGATGATGAAGCCCATCCACCCCCAGCTGCTCTAACCACAGCAGTGTGCTGGTCTTACCACAAGGTAGTCATCCCAGGTAAGAAGTGAGGAGCAGCAAGTGCAGCACAACACAGCAATGCAGCACAACACAGCAATGCAGCTAGGTCCCAGCTCAGCGTCAAAGTTTCTCTTTGACGAACCAGTCAAATACATTTAGTATCACTCCTACTTATAACTTGATAGCAACTAGTTTTATTATTAAAGTATCAAAATGTTCTCTAAACTTTCATCAAACCTTTTCTTAGGTCATTTATTAGAGAAGTTAAACTGTTATTAATAATAGCCAAGGGCTCCATATTTTGTCTTGTTCATGAACTGTTCTTTCTGGTTAGATTAGAATGACCCCTGATACTGTTCTGCTTGCCAAGACTATTTCCCTTCATGACCTTGTTTGGATGTAACCTCTGTGATGAGTTTTTACTGATTCCCTAAATATTATTATATTATACCATACTATAAATATCTAAGTCCTGAGAAGACAGGACTGTGCGATGTCCTTCTGTTATTTGCACCAATGAACTGCTTAGAAAAAACTAGACCCTAAGTAAGAACATGCTGAATATATTCTAGTAAGTAACAGACATGGAGTCACTGTGCCCACAAAGAGTCACAATTTTCAAAGACCTTGTGATGAGCATATTATTTGTCTTGTTTTTAGGATGAAGGAACTGGGATTTGCCCAAGGTCACACAGAGCTAGCAGAGCACAGGCAGCACGGGTGAATGTAAGCCATGCATGCACAAGTGGTTCAAATGGCTCCATTCAGCTCCCACTGCTGTCCCAGCGGAGAAAGCTGGGCTGAGCATTAAATTAGGGAGTCTCGCTGACAGAGAAGACAGGTTGTGTGTAAATTACAAGAAAAGGAATGAGGAGAAGAGAGATGACGACTACTTAAAAGGAAGAAAAATAAGCAAAGGGAAAAGAAAATTTGGAAGAAAAAAAGAGTCGATTATTCTACAAGAAGAAATCCCACTTCTATGATTTTAGCAATATAACCATTTCTGGAAACTTCATTATCTAGTGTGACTTGTACTTTGGTAGGTGGTATTATATTTCCAACTAAACTAAAATTTTCTTCAGAGTAAACAATATGTTCTATAGAACATTTAATTTAAGCTTTTAAAGAAGAAATGCTAAATTAATCAAAAGTCTGAACTACACAGTACTTTGAGAAATACAAATTTATTATTAGGAAAATACTGCCTGCAACAAGTTTTAAAATGTACTGAAAGAGTACTTCCTAAACTGGGACCCAGGGTGTATTTTTCAAGGTCCTGTGATTCTCAGAACAGGTTAGTATTGAGTGGAAAGTAAAATCTGTCTAAGTTAACACACGAACTTGGGGGATGGCTCAGAGGATAAAGTGCTTGCTGTACATTGTGAGCCTGGGTTCAGATCTGTGGCACCCACATAAGATACTGGTGCAGCAGTTTGTGCATGTGACCTCAGCACTGTTTGAATAGGTTTGATGGCTGGAACTTGCTGGCTAGCCAGCCTAGCTGAAACAATTAGCTCCAGGTTCAGTGAGAGACTCTATCTAAACACACACACACACACACACACACACACACACGATGGAGAACAATAGAGCGTCACACCTACAGTCAACTTCTGGCCTCCATAGGCACACCAAAGAGCACACTGGCTTCAATACACATGAGCATATCACACATACACTGCACATACATTGGCATAAATGCTGGGCCATTACAATTGCCACTTACAACTACAAAGCATATAAACATTATTTGTAGGTCTGTGTGTACATTTGTGGTTATAATGTGAGCTGGCACCTAGCACACTACTATTATAAGGAAAAAGAAGGGGAAAAACAGGTTCAGACCTTATGTAAATGACTCATCAGTTCCAAGTGAAGACAAAAATGACATCGTAATATAATCAGTATTTATTGTGCCAAGGTTGGATTTTTAGTATGTTAGGAAGGGACTGGAGAGATGGCTCAGTTGTTATGAGCACTTGCTGCTCTTCATGAGGATCTGAGTTTGTTTTCAGCACCCAAGGGCAGCTTTCAACTGCTTATAACTTCACCTGGCCTTCAAGAACACCTTGCATTACACATGCATACACAGGAATAAACACATAGTTAAAAATAAGTCTTGAAAAAGGAAAGAAAGAAATATGGCCTAAGAGGACCAAGCTTGGCATGGTGCTATGATAACTATAATTCTAACACATGGGGGATAGAGGCAGTAGAATCAGAAATTTAGGATAACCCTTAATTACATAGTGAACTGGAGGCCAGCATGGCCTACATGAGACCCTGTCTCAAAAAAAAAAAAAAAAAAGTAAGCCAGTGTTAATGAAAACTACAAAAAAACTGAGGTAGCAGGCAGTTTATATTCAGTATGAAAACCAATTTACTTTCAATAAAGCATTGTCTACCATATTATATTAATTTGTATTTCATCAGGCTTTTTGTATGTAACTTTAACCTGTCTGGTTTATAATTAAAAGAAAAATATAAATATAGAATTCATAACTAATTCCATGTTTGTATTTAAGTAAAATTTTACAATGTATATCAATGCTGAAATATATAGTTACTAATTTTTTAACTCAAGAAGATTTATAAATTACCAAAATTTAGAAAGTAGTGCCTTAAAAATAATACTATTTTATTTTAGGTAAGAATTTCTCCTGTGGTTTTATTCACATTATTAATTTGCTAAGCATCTATAAAAGGATGTGACTGACAGGTTTTATGAAAATGAAATAAAATAACAAAATGCTTAATTCTTTGGCTGACTGGTAAACATCAGCTATTTTCTGTTATTAAATCTGTATCCAGTAGATATATAAAGGACAGTAATCTATTACAGCCCCATCTAAGTGTACCCATACTCCATCTTGACTTAAAAACGGGGCATTTGGGAAGCTACTTCTCCAGAAATACTGCTAAGTCCTAACTCTACTGCTAGGCTTCAGTGACCCTGGATGGATTAGAGTTTCAACTGACTTATAAATGTATTTACTATTTATTGCTTCCATACAGAAAATTTATTCCAAATTATTTGCAACTGCCTTCCCAAAAGAAAACCTAAATGAAAAACAAACAAAAATCAAAACAAATTTAACAACCCATTTTCAGACTTGTGCTGTGCATCAATTTCAAAAGATGCCATCAGAGTATATCTGGAAAGGTTTCTGGGCAACGGTGGTATGCACTACTGTGTGCTGTAAGAATGAAGGCAGGAATGGGAAAGAAACATGGCGGGTAGGAAGCAATGTGGCTAGCACATCTCTAACAAGCCTGAACTAACGCAGAGGCAGTGGGACCGATGAGGCCTGATTTGAGAGGCAAAGTAGTGAAGATTTATCAACCAATGGGGCACTGGGGAAGAAGGGATAACGATGACACTAAGGTCCTTCTAGGTCAAATCCCAGGATGATTTCCCAGGAGACACAATGAAGCTGTGGATAATCAAGCTAACACAAGCTACACATCTTTAAGTGTAGAAAATAATGGAAAAAGCAATGCAAAACAAAACAACAACAAAATTGAACTGATGCTCTAAATGGAGATATCAAACACATCCTAAACCAGGTAAATGACTACACATCTTTATGTTTCATACAAACTTGCTTAACCTTGAGTACAGTAACAGTAATATGAAATATACAGGATGCTGAAGTGGAAGGAGAGACAATGAAAGGGAAATAGTGACAATCCTCTAAAGCACAAACACAAAATTGGGGCTCAGGAACTGAAGTTATGGGTCAGTGACGGAGCATGAAAAACAGGAGCTGTCTGTCACCAGAGGATTTAAGCACTCCAGATGGATACAAAAAAATGCCAACAGGTTTCCTCAAGAAAAACAGCCACAGTTTGGATTTTTTTTGGGGTGGGGGAGGTACTGGATATTAATAGACTAGGAACAATCTGACAGAAGAAAAGTTAAAGCATCTTCACCAAAGTATGCTGGGTCTTCGTTCTCATCACTGAGAATGCTGCTGGTGGTCTACATCATTGAACTCTGAAAGAGCAATGTCTCTTAGAATGCCAAGTGACAGGCAGGACGCCCACCAGTCTAAAGAAGTGCTAGGCTATGCTAACGGCTATTATGGTTATCAGAGCATCTGGTATCATTTCTATTCTTATTTTAACAACCCACCACTACAAGAACACTTAGAAACACAAATAACACTCTAAGACATTACTAATTACCTACATAAGTTTATTCAAAATGCTCAGATTACCTATGCTTTATGGACCTAATCTTCTTTTTGAATAAAGAGGAACTTAATTCTTTATGTTATAAAAGATATCAGAAAATGAAGATATACAACAACCCTGCCACTCAAAAAAAAAAAAAAAAAAAAAAAAACAAACAAACATGCTACTTGCCCTTCTGGGTCTTTTTCCAATACTCAGACCAAGTAGCACATGTAGCACACACCTTTACTTCTAGCAGTCGGGAGGCAGAGATAGGCAGATCCGTGACTTTGAGGCCAGCCTGGTCCACTGAGCGAGTTCCAAGACAGCCAGGGCTACCCAAAGAAACCCTGTCTCAAAAAACAAAATAAACAAATAAAAAAGAGATAATCAATAGGCTGTTTGGGCATATGAATACTTTTAAATCTTTTCTAAAATTTACAATCTATTCTAAACATTATATACATGTAAATTTGGGTTAAATACAATTCTGAAATTATTCAAATAAACTTAAGACAAAAAGAAGTTGAAATCAGTCTTTTATTAATTGGAGACAATTATAACCATTTCTCATTTATAATAAGCACTTCTGGTATGGAAATAGTTATCTGGTACCCAAAGTCAACCTTTGACCTCCACAAAGACTGTACCCCTCACGTGCACACACGTATATTATATATGCATGCATCACATACAAAATAAATACAAAGGCTAAGGCTCAGAGGTAAAGTGATTACCTAACTAAATGTGTGATGTGCTAGGTTTGATTTCTAGCACTGAAATATAAAAGGGGGGAAGGGTTCTAGTTATCTTTTTTGTGATTGTGTCCATTTTCAAATACCTAAGGGTGCAATAGTCCCATAGTCTATCCCTCTTGCTTCTGTCTTCTGAAGCGCTGGACACCAGTGTCCAGTTACCTATAGACCTGTCTCCTCAGACAGCTGATGAGCTTCCCTCCATGCTACACAGTCCTTGGCAGATTCACATACTGGAAAGCTTTCAGGCTCGGTCAACTCTGAATGGTCCCTCTCGTGTAATATTCAATCAATGGCCAAATCTTAGTTCTCGAATCTATCCTCTTCTTTTCCCCACCTCCTGCAAGCCACATGAGTCCCAGACTTGCCTTTTGAATAGACTACTGAGACGATATGTTGCTGTTTCCTAATTCCTCTAAAAGAGCTCTTTAGTACCTTATTTCTCCATAAAACCATACGGAGGTCTCAGCTGTCTATACAATACGCTTGAATCCCACAGAATAAAATGTAACGAATGCTCCCAATACTTCTTAAAGCATCCTCCCACTCATGTAACACCTGCTCAAAACTACAGACCCAGGCAAAGTGAACGCCCCCATGAAGTGGCTCATCTTCCTCTTAGAATTAACTGTTCTTTTCCCTAGATCCTTATCACATGCCATTCAAGGCTATTTGTATACTTCCTTTCCTCATTATTTTAGGTATCTGAAGGCAAGAGACATTTCTCACTTAGTGATGGCACTGTTCAGTTCTTAAACAGACAAGTAAGTGGTGTGGTGCTATCTGGGTTTACTGAAGACAGAAGTATTCATACAATGACAAGGGACTACCAATAACAGATGGGGAAAAAAGCAAGCTTGAGAATTCACAAGCACTTCAGTACAGGGTAAACAGTCCTATATCTCTTAATGACATTATATTTTAGAATAGCATTGTGTTGGATGTGGACACTAACTATAGCAGGGCAGCAAAAATATTAAATTATATTTTGTATGCTATGCTTAACAGGAAACAAAACATGAAAAGTGAGAATGTGTTTTGGAAACATTTTCATACAAATGGTTTTATTATTTACATTTATTAGATTATAAAATAAACACATTAGAATGACTTTAAAAAATAGGAGAAAAAAGCATTCCAAATTGTATTTTGTATAAAATCAGTTCACAGCAGCACTAAGTGATTATTCTAATTAAAATGTTTTAATATTAAAGATCTCAAACTTAACAAAAGTTAGCCAAATTTTTTTTAAAGATTTATTTATTTATTATGTATACAATGTTCTGCCCATATGTCTGCTGCAGGCCAGAAGAGGGCGCCAGATCTCATTACAGATGGTTGTGAGCCACCATATGGTTGCTGGGAATTGAACTCAGGACCTCGGGAAGAGGAAGCAGTGCTCTTAACTGCTGAGCCATCTCTCCAGCCCCAAAATTTTTTGGTAACTGATGCACAGTCTCTCCAAAGGCAGAGAGAGAGAGAGAGAGAGAGAGAGAGAGAGAGAGAGAGAGAGAGAGAGAGACTTTTATTGCGCTTACATAAAGTACTCATCCATGCTCCTTCCTGTCTTAATGTGTGAATGACTAGAGGAGATGAGGATGTGGAAGATAACAATGGAGAGTGAGAGACAGAAAATCTCAGGATAAACAGAAGTGGGAGGACAGCCGAGAGACGTGAGAGGGGAAACAAGCAAAGCCTAGCACAGGAGCAGACACATTTATAAAAAGGACAGCGCTTGCTTCATTTTCCCCTCTCTTGACTTTCTTTGTTCTAATTGACTTCAGGCTGATGCATGCACCCTGAGATGCATGCTGAATTCCAATGAAGTCCTCCTACACGTATACTTTATACCAACACAATCCAGTTAAAAGGATTTTAATTGGTGTGCACCATTCCCTGCAATTTCAACATTTAAAAAATGAATAGTCTCACTAAGTACCAGATGGTGACATGTACTAATTAATCAGGACTATTCAATGAATGAGCATATTAAAATGAATGCACCTATTAGACATGTGTTCCTGACGCTCTATCCTGAGGAAGCCGCTCCGTAAATGTGCGCCCACGGAAGGTGCAGACTTACGGGGAAGCTCGCAAGTATCTTCCACAATGATATGCAGCAGCAACACCATCACCCTTGTGTTTCCCTCTAGATCACTCGATATTTTATGCTAAGCAGCCATGAGCCCTGCTATCCCTCTATAATCTACTTAATCTTCTTAAGCAAGAGCCAGCTAAATATACCAGGTCTACAAGTTTTCTGCTGTAGAGAAGGCTCCTCCAAACTCATCAAAGTTGTTTTTAAGGGACAATGAGAGAAAGACAGAAAAATAGTGTTCGTCATTTCCTCCCTTCCTCCTCAGTTTGTCTGCCAGGTAGTGGGAACTAGAGCACCACCAACTAACGGAATAACATGTACAGGGGAATCTTGCATGACAGGCTGCCATGCGTGGGTTGTCCCCAGATACTGTTTGCTTTGGACGGACGTGCATAACCTATTGGTAGGTCTCAAAATACTCGGAGGATTTCTTTTGGAAAGAGGAAGAATCCCCATAGGTGGCGTTTTCTGTTTTCTTAGCTCCTGAAGTTCATGACTCTTCTGTTTCATATTACCTTCTGTCACCATCATTCCAAACACATTCTAACAGAAAACTGCTCAAGTCTCCCTAGATTTACAGGAGACGATGCTTTCTGGTTTGCTAAAAATATCAAAATCTGAGCAGCAAGCTAAGTAAGGAGGCAGCAAGGCACAGACAAAACCATGGAAAAGGTACCTTGAGGCAAGTCTATCGTCTGGCACACAACAATCGATGACAAACATTAGTCATCGACAGAAAATAAGGAAATGGTAAGAGCAAATTTGCTCCTTGAAAAGTCAACTCAAAGAGAACCTAACTGAAGAAGTTTAAATATGATCCCTCTGGAGAACTTAGGGATTATGATAAAAATTATGATTTAGGAATGTACCTTGAAACTACATACACTGCCTTCTAAACTAAACCTAGAAGACAGAATTTTGAGATACTGGTGCTTGTTTAGGATGTATGGCAATGGCTGTTGCTTAAAATGAAAGGATTACCCCCAAAGAATCCTTAGGAGAGGGCAAGCCAATAATAGAAACAAAATTTGTAGTTACAGACCAGAAAAAAACGTCCCTAGTGGCAAAGGCAATTTTTATTTTATTATTTTCCTTGGGCTCTTGCTTAAAATCGAGAGGTAGGGTTTATATAACATTCAAGAAGAATTTAATTAGTTTGGATGTAATTAAAAGTAAAAATGACACAAACATTTTTATGATGAGGTTTCTGTGCAATGATTGAATAATCTTTAAAAATTCCATTACTACGGTTTAATAATTTCTGATAGACCCACTGCTTTAAAAGTTTTGGTCATATTAGACAATTTAAATGCAAAATATTTGGGGGGTATTGTTCAGCATGCGAGTAGGTTTTAAAAGTAAGGATCTTCTGTTCTGGGTCTGGAGCGATAGGTCAGCAATTGAGAGCACTGGCTGCTCACTGAGATCATGTCAGCTTGATCCCTAGTATCCACGCATCGGCTCACACCGTCTGCAACTCCAGTCCCAGCACAGCTGACTCTTTCTGACCTCTTCAGGTACCAGATATGCAGGTGGTACATGAACATACATGCTGGCAAACCACAATAAAAATTCCCATATACACAAAATAAAATGAAAACATAGTTAAGAAAAAAGTAACCTAATATTTTGAGATAAAACTCAGTAAAAACCAATCATAAATCTTAGTTCAAACACAAAAAGGAACCCTGCTGGGAAATAGACCCCAGACTGGATGAAGGATAAGCAACGACTCACGGCAATGTAAGTGGACCAGAAAACTTCCAAACTATCCTGATAACAATCTACTGCATAACCGTGAAAAGTGCAATTGGTTAGTATCCCATAAATCTTCAAAGGAAGGAAGGAGTGAGCGAGCAAGCACGATGCCCCCTGAGCACAGAGGACGTGACTGACTGAACTGAAGAGTGGCTGCTGAGCACACTGCCCACTCTCAGGGCACAGCCAGCTCCAACCAGAAGACTGCATTAATATTAAAGCTTTGTCTGATTTGAAACAACACTGGAGTCAAAAATAAATACCAACTCCGACAAAAAGCAGATGAATCAGACGCACTTGGGTACCAGTGTGGTCTAAGTGTGACATTTAGCATAGTTGTGGTTGGATATTCAACGCCTGCTTCTGTCTTTTAAAGCAACTCCAAATTAGTCATTCATGCCTTTGGCTAAATGTCAGGCTACTTCCAAGGTGCCTGAAATTCCTTGGAAAGAGGCCATGAATATATTAAGATAAAAATGGACACTGAATTAACTTTTCTCTGATGATACAATAAAATAATGAAAGGACAATGTTCAGAATATGTTACACCTCTTGCAGTACTTTCAACCTAAAAAAAGAATAAGACTGATATTTTTTCATGGGGAAGAAAAAAGAATGCTATTTGGAAATAGAGAAGCAATAGAATTAAGAAAGAAAGCCTATCAGTTTATATAATAAAATCTGGGGTTACTATATAGGCCTTAAAGTGTAATAGGCAGTGATGAAACCTCTTTTAAGAATTTGTCCTTTGACTCAGAGATCATGATGTTAAGGGAGGGGAAGAAAACTAAAAGGCCAGACACAGGGACACCTAGTCCATGTTCTCTAGTGGTTTGGATGAGAACGTCTCTAGGACGCTCCGATGTCTGAACATAGTCCCCAGCTGGTGCAGCTATTTGGGGGATGATTAGGAAGTGTGGCCCTGCTGACAGAAGTATATCTCTGAGATATACTTTGAGAGTTTAAATCCTCAAGCCATGTCCAGTTTGTTCCCTCTTTGCTTCATGCTTACTGCCCCAACTGTGCCTGTTGCCTGCTTGCCACACTTCCCCAACATCATTGACTCTAACCCCCACGGAACCATAAGCCCAAATAAACTCATTTCCTTAGTCTGCCTTGGCCATGGTGCAGTATCACAGCCAACAGAAAAGGGATTAATCTATCTCTCACAGGCAGACTCCACAACAAGGAAGAGACCTGAACGCAGAAGAGGGGTTATTTGGGAAGAGGAAGGGGACTAGAGTAGGGGAGAAAGGTGTGACATATTAAAGCAACATGGAGACTAAAAGATTTTGAAAGGTAGCACAAATAAATTGGTACTCTTTTCCTTTCTTCCCCCTCTGTTTTTCTTTTATTGGAAAGATTATTTTCATACAATATTCTAATTATGGTTTACTCTCCCCCAACTCCTGAGGTCCTCCCTACCTCCCCTCCCAACCAAATCTACATCCTATTTGTCTCTTGTTAGAAAACAGACAGGCATCTAAATAATAATAATAATAATAATATAAAACAAAAGCAAAAGAGCCAAAGAAAAAGTACTAGAAACATATATAGACACAGAGATACACATGTTCATATACATAGGCATCTCATAAATATAAGAAACCAGAAGCCAACACACACACAGACACACAGACACACACACAGACACACACACAGACACACACACACACACACCAATCTGTAAGGTTTAAAACAAACAAAAGAAGCCCTGACGAAGCATCATGAGGTAAAGAACATCTGAAGACGCCATAGAGTTGGTTTTGTGTTGGCATCTACTGCTGGGTATGAGGCCTGCCCTTAAGATCAGTTTGTATTCCCGGTGAGACTCTATTGGAGAAAACTAGTTTTTCATTTGCTAGTGGCATCAAGTGGAGATAGCTTCTGGGCTAGGGATGTGGGCTTTGTCTGCTTCTCTCAGCATCTGGATACTATCCGCTACAGACCCGTGCAGGCTCTGTCCATGTTGCCACAATCTAGGAGTTTAGTTGTTTGTCAGGCCGGCTGTGTTTAGAAGGCTTTTATTTCTTGGTGTCCTCTATTCTCATTGGCTCTTACATTCTTTCTGCCTCCTATTCCACAGGGTTCTCTGAGCTCTGAGAGGAGAGATTTGACAGAGACATCCAAGTCAGGACTGAGTGTTACAAGGTCTCTCATCTCTGCACAGTCTCTCTATTTGTTCCCACCTACTACAGGAGGAAGCTTTTTCCTTTCTAAAAGATTAAAAAAAAAAACAAAAAACTTTTCCTTAAAAAAAAAAGAGTGGTGGAATCTGTTCTCTGAAACGTGTAACAATAGTCTTGAGTTGCTTAAACTTGATACATTGTTAGCAACTACAATGTATCTCTAAGTACAAACTTGCAAAGAACAGAGCACCCACTGCAGTACTTCTATAGGGCATTGTAACTGGACTTCCAGGGAAGGGGAAAAGGAAGTAACACTGAGATAATACAGTCACTATGCTGAAAACAATGCTAACTATCTAGCCTTTTAACAGCCGGGTATCATTTTTCTAATTTACAGATGAGAGAAATGAGACCCAGGGGTATAAAACCAGGAGACAGGAGCTAATATGAGAACCCCGGCCTGTGTGGCTCTAAACCTCATGCTTTATGCAAAAGTGGCATCTGTAAAATGTGTCGTGCCAGAGGCACATTGTATGATTCTATTTATAATAATCACCTAAAGTTGGTAAAAATGGAAAAGTACAAAAAGAAACGAGAATGGAACCATTCAATACCAAGAGGATGACATGAAATAAATTGAGCCCTACCAGAAGAATTTTCTGGCATGGACGATGGTTTGGCAATCCGAGCTGCCACTGAGCATGCTCTTTGATCTTTATCACTGCTCCTCCAACCGTCTAAAGGGTAGTTCTAAAACAAGCAGACACTCAAAACAATGAAGAACCATCTTTTGACTGTTGAAAACAGTTCTTAAATTGCGAGGTGTATAAGGGAAAGGCTCTACAGCAGGTTCACGGAAAACTTGTGCTCTTTTAGTAAAAGGCTTTTTAAACTTTACTAAGTCTAAACACCTGAGTATCTTGTAAAATGCAGATTCTGATTCAGTAGGTCTGGGGTAACAGACCATACACTCTTTGAGTAGTAGTTTTTAGAATATATAACATATGGAGTTGATAGAAATCTGGGAAACAGTAGCTGTAAAAAATTTTTTAAATCACCTTTCTTAGGGCCAAGCAAACATAGTTCAGTGGTAGAGTGACTGCTTGCCAGGAATGAGCTTCACCCTGGTCTTATTTATAGCTTTAGGTAAAAAAACGAAACTGTTTCTACCAATCCCTAGATATGTGGTAAAAGCACAGCTCAGGGAAGTTTTCTTACACTACATAGCATACTCTCTGGAACTAAATCAGGAACATACACAGTTCTGAAAAACCTACTTACAAGACTGACATTATCAGACATCAAAACTTCCAACAAAGGCTGGGAAAATGGCCCCCGCAGTTAAGAGCACTTCTTGTTCAGCTTGGTTCCTAGCACCCACATGGCAGTTCACAGGTATGTGTAAGTCCAGTTCCAGGGGATATGAAGTCCTCCTCTGGTTTCCACAGGCACCAGGTGTGTGTGTGTGCGATGTACATACAGGCAAAACTCACAACACTTAAAAAATACCTTAAAAACTAAACTTGGGGCCTGGGTCTGAAAAAGCCTGGGTTAAAACCGGTCTCGCTGAACATAGCGGACAAGGAGGACTACTGAGACCTCAAGAACAATGGCAACGGGTTTTTGATTCTACTGGACCTATTGGTTTCGTGGGAGCCTAGGCAGTTTCGTGGATGCTCACCTTACTAGACCTGGATGGAGGTGGGTGGTCCTTGGACTTCCCACAGGGCAGAGAACCCTGATTGCTTTTTGGGCTGACGAGGTAGGGGGACTTGATTGGGGGAGGGGGAGGGAAAGGGGAGGCGGCAGTGGGGAAGAGACAGAAATCTGTAATAAATAAATAAATAAATAAATTAAAAAAGAAATAAAAAAAGAAAAAATACTTCAAAAAAAAAAAACTAAACTTGATTAAACCTTAAACCACCACCACAAAACTTGCTATAAAGACACCACAGTCAAGGTGACAGGGACAACAGAACAAACAGATCGATAGAAAAACACAGGGTCCAGAAATAGAACCACACAAATACAGCCAAGTCATCATTGACAAAGGAGCAAAGGCAATACACTGGAGAAAATATATTCCTCAACAAATGGTGCTGGAATAACTGTACAGTCTCATGTCAAAAAAAATATCTTGACACAAGCTATATAAACCTCACAAAGATTAACCCTAAAGGAGTAACAGATCTGAACATAAAATGCAAAACTATTAAAACATCTAGACAATAACAGGAGAAAATCTAGTTAGCCCTGGGCTTAATGATGACTTAGATATGACACCAAAGCATGAGCCATGAGAAAGACCTGACAAACGGGTCTTAGTAAACCAAAAACTACTGCTCAGAGAAAGGTATCATAAAGAGAATTAAAACATAGGTCACATACTGGTAGAAAATATTGGCAAAAGACACACGAAAGAGGGCTATCACCCAAAGTTCATAAGGAACTCTTACCTCTCAACAATAAAAAAACTCACACAATCCAATTTAAAAATGGGCAGGGGTTATGAAGAGGTAAGAAGATGCACAGAGGACAAGCAAGCACATGGAAGCACTATGTTGTTTAGGGCAAAACACTAAGATAGTACCACACTCTTATTAAACTGGCTAATCAATGCCAAACATTCTAACAAAGCCAAACACTAGGCAAGGATGGGAAACAATAGGAATGGTGGTCACTTTGAAAGACAGACTAACAAAGACAAGAAACATAATCTTATTGTATAGCTTGTTACTCTTTGATATTTACCCAATGGAGTTGAAAACTCAGGTTTAAAGGACACATAAAAAATTATGGAGGATATATATATATCCTCCATATATATATATATACATATATATATATATATATCCCACACTTCCTTCAGTAGGTCAGTGAATGAATATATATATTTGCTACTCCATTTTTCTAAGTCCATATTCTACAATGAAATACCAAAAGTGGAACACACACACACACACACACACACACACACACACACACGGAAGTTTGTCTATCCAGTTCCAATTCAGGAAACAGAAGTTCAGGATCAGGGGCTACATCTGAGAGAGCTTTACACTACTTCATAACACAGCAGTTACCACAATAGGAGGACTGTGTGAAAGAGCTTCAAGGAGATCTATTCAGAACAAAGGAGCTGCCTCACACCTAACAACATTCTTGAGAGCTAATCCACTCTCAGAAAAATATCATTAATCCCTCTTAAGGATACCACTCCTGGATACCAACGCTGGCAACCAGTTTTCAATATGGGCCTTGGCAGAAACAACCACATTCAAATCACAGCATCCATGTAGAACAATATTAGTGACAAATACAACTGAACAACCAAGCCAAGAAAAGACATGGAGGAACTTTAGATGTGTATATATGAAGCAAAAGAAGCCAGTCTCACAGGGCCACATACTAGTGATTCCAACTCTATGACGTTACAAAATACATAAAATTATGGAGAAAATAAAAGGATCAATAAGAGAATAGAAAAGCATAGTGCAAGTTAGTTTTAGAGCATTGAAACTATTCTATATAATACTATAATGGTTATTAAATTTCATTACACATTTATTAAAATCCTCAGCATCTATAATAAAGAATAAACTATAAACTGGGTGATAACAATGCTGATTCACTGTCAAATAAACGTACCACAAACGCTAGTGTGTAGAATGTTAATTATACAGAAGACAACACCTGTGGGTCAAGGAGGTTTGGTGGCATACAAAAAAATCTCTCCATCTTCAACTCTGCAATAAACCGAAAGCTGCTCTAAGAAAGAGAGTCTGTGCATCTGTATCACACACCTCCTCCCAAGGTTCAAGGATCAAGAAAGAAGAGGAAAGATTGTAAAAACCAGAGGCAATGAATGACTACAAACTGCGCCCTGGATACAGCACAGCAGTTGTACAAATGAAACGACAGCAGCCGTGATTGCACGTACAAGACCGGTAGAAGATCAAGTCATACAAAACCACAGCATGAAGCAGGGAGGAACTCCTGTCCTCAGCAGAAAAGCTATTGGCGATTGAAGTCCTGCTGGGAGAGGCAGTCTCTGAGAGGCTACCCTTGTGCCAGCAGACACACATGATATACTTGTATGGAATTATCAATAATCAGTAAAAACGAAAAAACTGAACACCTACTTAAAACAAAATAACAAAAATGTTGAACTTGGAAATAGTTAAAACTTAGTCTATTAAAATAAATCATTTTGGTAAGATAGAAAAATTTGTGAAAAAACAACTGGTCAAAACAAGAAGGAACGGCATAAAAATTTATTACATTTTACATGTCTTTGACCTTTTGCATTACTACTTTGTCATCACCATCATCTATGCCCCGGCAATGCTAACCATGCATGGGCAGCCCACTTATGGCGATTCTCCAGTTGTTCCTGTCCTAGGCAGTCCTAGATGCTTGTGTTATTGTCGTACCCATGGTTCCACAGTCTTCCTTTATGCTCTCAAAAATGCTGGATAGACAGCATTACAACTCTGTACAGAGATTCGAAGCACACAAATCATCACACTTAAACGTCTTTTTAATGTGATATTTAAACTTGCTTATGACATACAAGATGGAAAAAAAGGCCAAGATTTTCATATACCTTCATCTACTGAGTATAGAGGATTTTCAAAATACCCACCCAAAATTCAGACATTATATGCGTTTTGTCCTGAACCTATTTTTTTACCCTTCAGAAAAAGACATCTTTCATAACAAAAACTATTAAATAAGCTAACAGATGGTGAGGGCACTGACTCAAGTCTAATTTGAGTTGAATTCAAGTTTGATTATCTGGAGACACACAGGCAATATACCTATATTAGTATCAAATGTCTAACACTGATAAAGATGTTACAGAATTATGATCTACTAGAAGCTTTCTGGGACCTAAAAGATCCCCTTCAGCCAACTACTTTGAAATTCTGGCAAAGTCAAACATCCTTAATCACTCGTTCTTTTATAATACGGTAAAGGAATAAAAGGACAATATTTTAATTTTTCCTTCCATTAAGCATGGTAGGTGGAACAACAGCCCTCACAGAGATGCTCGTACCCTAAAGCCAGAGCATATGAACTCATGACTGTCTAAAGACTCTTCTTCCTTAGAGCCGTCAGAAGAATACAACCCACTAGCCTGGATTCAGATTTCTGATATCTATGACTACAAGACAAAATGTTTATCTTGCACTAACCACTACATCTGTGGCAATTTGTTAAGGCAGCATTAAGAAACTAATAATGTACAGAGCTCGATCGCAGCTTTGACACTCACTCTGCCTATTGGTTCCTCAGTTGTTGATATCTCTCCTCACTTCCTCATAGAGCAAATAAGGATAACAATGGTAATTTGAGAGGCACTGAATAAGGTATAAAGTAGAAATTATCCTTATACATATTTCTTATGTTATACCATGGTAAACATAATGCAATTATTTTTCAAAACCTACATTCAACTTATTTTCACATGTGGAGAAATACTTATTAATACATCTATCATAAAAGTTATGGATAGCAGATTGAGGTAGAAGTCAGTGGTTGGGTCTCTTAGACTATAAGATTAAAGTTGTTTCAGATCTTAATGTTCCAAAGTAAAGAAGCAGTATGTGTGTAATTGTTTTCAAATTCTTGTCAGCCTATCACGCCACGATTTTGCATTGATTCTAGCATTAGATTATGTATTTATCTTCTAGGAAAAGGTGCAAAACTGTGGCAGGATGGAAAGACACGCGTAATTAAGGGACAGGCTAAGGGAAAGGAGCCCCCGATGCCTAGGATCTTGTTTGAATTTCCTGCTAGCTGAAAAGTCAACTGTTTCGACATGATGGACAAAGTGAGATCTGTGAAATTGTCTGCACTGAGACAATACTTCCCCTTCTGAGAGCGAGCTCAAAGACTGTTAAAACAGTTAATGAATGATGCCTAAAGACTTACAGCATGTGACCTCTGAGTTTGACCTTACTAGCACACTTTCTCATCCCTACACCTGAAATGATGAACCACATGATTCACCCTGCAATTTCATCTACAAAAGAAAATTCTTTAAGGCAAGAGAAAAAAAGTATACCAGCTTGTACTTTCTCCGAAATTTAAAACCTGGCTTTACTGTTTCAATCGAGTTATAAACTACGCACTGTGAGCCGTGCGTAGTTTTTAAAACCATAAAATCGCACGCGCGCGCGCGCGCACACACACACACACACACACACACACACACACACACACACACGACTCTTGAGAAGCCCACTTGGGAGCACACTAATTGACTTTTACTCAACAAACTCCAACTTTGCTTCACAACGGCTGGCTCTGGGATTCTGCCTGTGATACAGTCAAGGTAGCAGCCTCTGTAGACCTAAGTGGAAAGTCTCATTAGGTGGGGATTCTTCAAGCTAGAGCCAACTGTGCTGCTGTGCCTTCCCCTACCTGTGACAAAACCAAAACACTTCTGCTGACCAAACGTAACAAAGCGTAAGATAAGAAGGCAAACCACTATAGCCTGGCTTCTTTATTTTAGTAATAAGAAAGAAACATAAGGATATGAAATGGCTTGGTTAGACACCAAAATTTATATAGTTCATGTCAGAGATGGGTTATCTTTTGTCTTTTCTACCCTCCGTGAGTATTATGAAAGATCAAGCCAGTGTTTTTCCTATTTAAATACTGTGAAGGACTGTTTATGTGGAACAAAGGTAGGGTTCAATGGCTGAACAATTTACACAGGGTATGAGAGCTCTAACATGTTTTTGATCTGTTAGTTCACAGACCTTAATGTTATTGCATGTTCTCCAAAGCATGAATGCTCAATCCATTTAAAACTTATTAAAATAATATAAAACAAAATTTCTCTAGCTGTATTCATAAATTTTTTTATTATTTATTCAAGTTTTGTTCTTGCTATAATAACACAACCTTAGTGATTACTTGCCTAATCTGTTTTATCTGTAACATGGAAATGAAATCTCTTTTCAAACATTTTTAAAATTATATATGAGTTCATAGATCTTCATAACTAATAATTATTATAATTGTTATCCTTGATCATAAGAAAATATTCGTCCTATAGAAAATATCTTAACCCCACCTTGGGGTAATGATACCCTCTTGTAATCGAGCTCTTAGTAGGTCAAGGCTAGCCTGGACTACATAACAAGTATCAGGCCTGCCGTGGCTACCCTGGAAGCTATGTGAAGGGCCCCAACATTTGCTATTTCCTGTCAATTTTCACAATAGTCACTTAAAAATCATTGTATTTTTAATTCTAGCATGGCTTCCCCAACACTGCAAAAGAAAAATTATGGGAGAAGGAAGAATTGTAGCACAAATAATAAAAACTCAGAAACAGGAATTGGGGTTCAACTTGAAGGTCAGAAAAGCAAATCAGCCAGCCACTGGCTCTTATCCTTACTTCAGTCCAAAATGGCGATCCTGCCTCCAGGAATCTCAGAATGAGACTGTGTGTGAGAGCTGTCTCCTCTGGTCTTTCATTTCTCTCTAGGGATGGGATTAAAGGCATGCACCAGTACCACCTGGTTTCTATGGCAAACTAGTGTAGCTACTGGGATAATAGTGTGTGTCTGTAAGGCTGATCAGTGTGGCTGTTTTACTCTCTGAACTTTAAGCAAGCTTTACTTATTAAAATACAAATGAAATATCACTACAAAGAATGTTCAATGAAAAACAGACTGAAGACACTTTGTCAAGGAAATTAATAAGGCACTTTAATTTGTAGGAAATTTGTTCAAATTTTCAAAGACTAATTTGAAAAGCATTGTATAAAAAACATGCTGTCAAATTTATGTGTATCAAGGACTGCACCATAAAGACTTAAAATAAAACTGAACAAAATAGTTTTCTCCACATTTTTCAAATGTTGTACTGAGAGGGATTCCACAGCTAAATGGCAGCATATTTAATAGCAAACTTACTGATGGTGAACTTATTAGAATATATGTGAAGGGCATGGCTTAGTTATATGATCTAAACAAAGATGTATGTTTTAAAAACCAGTTTGTCTCAGCAATCTGTGGCCAGCGGAATGAATAAACTGGAAAACCAAACAAAGAAGTTGAGTATGAAGCAGTAAAAGACGTCAAAACAACTTTCGCTGTTCACTGGTATCATTACTGATGGTTCCTTAGCAATAAATGATAGCAACTCATAAAATTAATAAAGACAATGCAATTCCTATCCAAAACTTATGTTTAATAAAGTATTATTACATGGTACATTAAGAAATTTAAGCACAAAAGCATTAAACACATACTTAATCATGCAAATCATCAAGATTGACTTTCACAAGGGCCAAGAGACTAAACTGTATGGAAAATGGCTGAACAAGGACAAATGATAACAAGAATTTATCACATGTTATCATTTTATATATACACACACATATATACATATTGATATATGTTTGTGCATATATAGAGCGGGGAGGAGAGAGAATGTGAGCACATGTGCTCACCAGTTTGACCATCAAAACTACCTTACAAATTTAGAATTTCTAGTGGACTTAACTACTCATTTAAATGAGTTAAAAGACGTCTCCAGGGTGAAAACCAACAGATCAGTATGTTTCAAGTCATAGCAGTATTAAAAAACAAAACAAAAACAAACTGACATGGCAGTCACAAATAAAAGCAAAAAAATTTTTGTGTTTTGACCTGTGAATTAAACATAGTCCTATAACAGCAAAGATTTTAGAGCTTTGCTTTTTGATTTGATACAAAAATTTCAGATTTTTTTGTATTTACGATAACCGACTTCAAGGTTACTATGAAAATTATTAGCATTTTGGTGTATTTGTGACTCCAGTTTTCTGTCAATTGTCAAGCAGAATGTAGACGTGGTCTGACATTTAAGGTAAAAAAAAAAGTTGATAGTGTCGTCACTAGACCTTCATAGGTCTATCTTCGCAGAGACAAACAGCCTCACTTCACAATCATACCGTGTTCATGTCATCACATGTGGGCAGCACCCCTACAACATGAGCCATGATTTTCAAGCACGAGGCACAGGAGCAGTAAACTGAGAACCAAAACCTCTGATGTGCACCTTCAGAATTCGGAGAATTACGATTCTCTGATCATCTTCCACGATGATGTTGATGCATTAGTTTCTCAAATACCATGTTAACTGTCTGATTTCATGTTGCCTCTTTCACCTTTTATAATAAAAATACTTTAAAATGCAGTTTTGTTACTTGGACACGTTTCTTTATTAGTGATCACAAACTTAGGGTCTGTTTAACAATTTTAAGACTCCAGATGTATAATTAAATTAGCATGTGAGGATGTTTTTGCTTATCTGTGGTGGTGGTAGATCATGAAATTGTACACAGACCTTTTTGTTTTCCTCATGAACATTCATTATATTGCTTTTTAATATTAGCCAAAGAAAATTGTCTAACATGTCCAAATAAGTAAAAAAAAAAAAAAAAGTAGGATGTCCCTGTTCTAAACACAGCATGCTTCTTACTGGGGACATCTTATATATCTGTTCTTTTCACTGACCTTAACAGTAGTAAACAGATGTACTACAAGCAACAAACCAGGGCAATATTATCTTGAAAGTTCCTGTGAAAGGTAATCCATCACTTCAGACAATGCTACAAGCCAATCTTTTTAACACTGGTATGTTTTTTGTGCGTGTGCTCGTGAATGCCTCGGCTTTTGTGTGAAGGTCAGAGGACAATGTGTAGGAGTCGGTTCTCTCTGTCCATCAGGTGAGTTCTGGAAACAGAGCTCGGGTCACCAGTCTTGGCTACAAGCACCTTCCTTACCTGCTGAGGCTGGCTTCCTATAGATAGTTTCTCAGGGAACATTCTGACCTCTTTTCAAAGAGTTATTACCTGAGTTATTGCTCAAATGGTTCCTATAAAACTCCCTAGAGTTCAGTACAAGAAAAAAAAAATCTGGGTGTTTTGGAGGGGTGTTTTTCTTTTAAAATCTATAAAGGAAATGTGTCGAGAAATCAGACATTTTTATTTGTTAAATAAATGGAATGGACAAGAAACCAATTACAGGAGTTCTAGCCTACGTATCTGAGCAAGGGAAGTAAGACATGAGCGCTGGGGAAATGACTCAGTTGACAGATGACCTGAGTTCAGGTCTCCTGAAAAACACCCACAACCCCAGTGCAGGCAGGGACGGAGGGCAAAGACAGAAGGATCCCAGGAGCTTACTGCCCAGCGAGCTGCTGAGCTCTGGGTTCAGTGAGAGACGCGGACTCACAGGAAACCTCAGGTGGAGAGTGGGACGGGAAGAAGCTCAAGCTGACGGGGAACCTCCACATCTGCACATATCAACTCTTTCTCCTCTTCTCTACACTCCCCCACAAAACACAATAAATATGACTTGTACACACTTTGGTTTTTGTGAAGGAACAGAAGTACACAATCAACAAAACACAGGAAATGATGTTTTCAGAACAGAGAGTTCAGGGAAATGAAACTTTTCTTTTAGCAGAAAGAATAAAGGTGGGTTTTTAAAAATATAATAGCATGAATTCGGGCTTAAGCGGTGGACAGGATTCTTTTTCTTTTTAATAGGCCTATTTACATACAGCAAAGTCAACCAACCTTAAGCTGGGGATTGTTACTTGGACACAGCTGCATAACGATGGAGGCTCGGGAGAACCCTTCCTCCTATGGCCACAGCGGGCAGTGCTGGGGTTCCAGACTCTGGAGTGCAGCTTTTGAAGAACCAGCACTGTGTTCTTGTATTTTCTCTATTTACTTCTGCTATTGGTTCCCTTTGCTGAATGCTTGTCCTCTTCCTTTCACTGCAGCTTTGTAAAGCTGAAGCTTAGTAAATAGCTTTCAGGTTGGTAAAGATTTTCTGGAAAGGCTGGGTAGTAAATATAGGCCTTGCAGGGGGTGCGGTCTTTGCATGCAGCTCTGCCCGCCATGAAAGCACGTAGAGCTTCTCAGCAGCACGCTTTGCCTCCCCAGCCTCCTTCCCCTCTGCTTGGCAGGCAGCCTGCTGATCTCTGATTCAGGGAAGTGAAGAAACAGTTTTTCTCATTTTTAAAAACTTCGTGATTATTTTTTTTATCTAATTAATAAATCCCAGCAACCTTAAGATTATTAACACTCCTCCGTATTTTTGAAGATTTGGCTGATATTTAGGATTAATAACCTACTTCAAGTTAATTTTTGTACACTGTGAGGTAAAAGAAAAGGTCGTGGTCACTGCCTCTCACAGCTAATTGTGTCAGCACTGACAAGTGAAAAGGTGACCCCTTTCCCAGTGACTGGCCTTGGCACGCCTGTTTAGGAAGTGAGGAACAGACCATAGAGGGCTGCACGCAGTTCTGGCCCCTCTGTTTCTTTTCCACTCATCTACTTGTTTTTCTTTACACAGTGTGACACTGTCTTAATTACTGTGGCCTTCTGTGTTGAAATAGGATTGTGTGTGCCCTCCAATTTCATTTGCAGGGTTGCTTTGGCTTTTCTAGCCCTGTATTTTTTTTCTTTACAAATTTTACAATCAGCTTATCAATTTAAACATTAAATTGAAAATTTCCCTCTTATGTAACACAGGAATTTAAAGATACAATTTTCAGCACTTGGAAAGCAAAGGCAGGTGGATCTCTAGGAGTTTGAGGCCAGCCTGTTCTACAGAGTGAGTTATATAGAGAAATGTCTTAGAAAACCAAAAGAAAAAAAGACACAGTTTCTTCTAGGTTAAAATATTCACACATTTTACAAATTTTGATAAATTCTGTTTTCATTATAAGTTAAAATATTTTAATTAGCTTGTGACATCTCCTTACCTTGATAATTTATACTTCCTCCCACCCCATGACACTTTGTAACAGTGTTGGCTGTCCTGGAACCAGTTCTGTAAACCAGGCTGGCCTCAAACCCACAGAGATCCTCCTGCCTCTGCCTCTCAAGTGCTGGGATTAAAGGTGCGTGGCACCACTGCCTGGTGATAACTTATACTTTTCAGAAACTATCTTGTTGTTGACCTTTAATTTTACTGGGTTCAGAAAACAAATTTCAAGGTTCTATTCTTTTAAGTTTTGAGACTTGTTTTGTGGCCCATATTAGATCATATTCTGGTGTGGGAAGTCCTTCTGAATATGTGTTTCTTTTGTTGGTTAATGAATAAAGCTGCTTTGGCCTACAGTAGGGTAGAATAGAGTAAGGCGGGAATTCTAAGCAGATAGAGGAGGAAGGCAGAGTCAGAGGGACACCATGTAGCTGCAGAAGGAGACAGATACCAGAACCATACCGGTAAACCATGAGCCTTGTGGCAATACATAGGATAATAGAAATGGGTAAATTTAAGATGTAAAAGTTAGTTAATAAGAAGCCTGAGCTAATAGGCCAAACAGTGTTTTAATGAATATAGTTTCTGTGTGATTATTTTGGGCGTTGGCAGCTGGGAAATGACAAACGCCCTCCATTAACAATAATCTGATAAGTATACCATGGGCACATAAAAATAACATGTATTATGTCATTACTTGGTGCAATGTTAAATGAGCAATAGCTAAGGTTAACTTCTGAAATATTATTCCAATAATCCATATAATAAAGTGATGTTAAAATCAAGTATGATCATGTCTATTTTGCTCTTTAATTTTGTCAATTTTTGCTGCATGCATTTTGAAACAGTTACTATGTTATTGAGCACACACAAAAATGATGTTTCAGGCCGGGTGATGGTGGCTCACACCTTTAATCCCAGCACTCGGGAGGCAAAGGCAGGCGGATCTCTATGAGTTTAAGACCAGCCTTGTCTACAAGAGCTAGTTCCAGGACAGGCTCCAAAGCCACAGAGAAACCCTGTCTCGAAAAACCAAAAAAAAAAAAAAAGATGTTTCAGGCTCCAGTTGAATTCCAATTTAATTTTTAATGGATTAAAATATTTTGTTATTCTTTTACTAATTTCAAATTATGTATGTGTGTCTGTGCAACTAAATGAAGGAAACTGAGGCCAGAGGCTTTGGAACCCCTGGAGTGGGAATACAGATCGTTGTGAACCACCTCATGAAGGTGCTGTAAACTGAACTCAGGTTCTCTACAAGAGAAGTATGCACTTTTAACTGTTGAACCATCTCTCCAGTCCTTTTTTTGTTGAGTTTTTATCACTACATTTTGCAATCTTTATATAAATTGTCCATAGGGATTACAGAATATATCCTTAAGATTTTAAAGTTCATTATATTTGATAATGGATACTTCCCATCAAAAGTAGACATGCAATTACACATGACAAAATGTATGCCCCTCCCAGAATAAATCTCCAGTGATATAATTTTGTGGTTTGAAATGATTATATAAACCATCAAGAAATTAAGAGAAAGGTTTAAAAAGTAGTCCCTGCCTTTCTCCCAGACACCTAGCATCTTTTATGTTCTTGATTCAAGATTCAAGTTTCTGTCTAGAATTATTTACCTTCAGCCTGGAAGGATGCTTGTAACATTTGTGCAGGGTGAAGCTGATGCAGGTCTAATGATACTGATTTTCCCTGGCTTTCCTTGATCTGAAAAGTCTTTATCTTGCTTCTGTTCTTGAATACTTCCACCAAGTACAAAGTTCTAGACTGGTTATTTTTGTTCAGTGTTTAAGAATGCTGTTCTCTCCTCTTTCATCCTCAATGGGTTTCTGAGTAGAAGCCAAACATCCACTAATCACATTAAATTGGTCCTTTATATATAACACGGCATTTCTCTCTTGTAGCTTT
This sequence comes from Alexandromys fortis, assembly GCF_014885135.2. NCBI lineage: Eukaryota > Metazoa > Chordata > Mammalia > Rodentia > Cricetidae > Alexandromys > Alexandromys fortis. Next base: position 805,220 of record NW_026068050.1, on the reverse strand, counting down.
CAAGATTTGCTATCTTTTTGGCTCTCATCATTTGACTATGATACATCTCGGCTGGGGCTCCCTTGTGTGTATTTGGCTTGGTTTAATTAGCTTTCTGCAGTTACAAATTGTTGCCTTTCAGATGTGTGAAGGTTTCAACCATTATTCAACTCTTCTTTTTGTTTCATTCGCTCCCTCCATTTATTAATATTATTATTCATGTACATTTGGTCACTGAGTGCCATCTCATGGACTTTTGAAGGTTTGTATATGTACCTTGCCTTGAAGTTTTATTTTTCCTTGTGTTTACTTGGCTAATTTGAAATCCATTCTCTTTCCTCAGTTGTCCTATTCAGCTGGTAAGCCCATCCAATGAAATTTTCATTTCAGAATTAGTATTTTTCAGTTCTAGTATGAGCACTTGGATTTTTAATTATTTTCATTGTTTTTCCTGTTGAAATTCTCAAGCACTGAAACATTTGTTGTTGTTGTTTTACCTTGCTGACAATACCTCTAATAGCCACGTTAAAACCCTGGTTTAATTCCAACATCTGGCTAATTTGGGGGCTGATCATCTTTCAACAGCTCTATTTCCTCAGCTCTTTGTATGTCAAGTAGCTTTGAATTTTATCCCGAGCTTCTTGATTCTGTCATTTTTCTCTATTGAGTAGTTTTCTTTGTTTCAGCAGATGACTATAAATCTCACTGAAATGGTTTTTTTCCCCTCACACAGCAGATTTTTTTTTTTTGTCAGACAAATTCGAGTCTATTCTAAGTATATAAGGTTCAAGACTTAGTCAATGAAGTTGGCAGAAAAGGAAAAGAAAAATAAGCATTTAGTTCATTGTCTTCCAGGGTGCATTTCCTCAGACCTCATAATTTCCTAGTTGCTCCCTTTTGGTTCACAAAACCAGAAAGGTTACAGGTTTTACAATGGTTCACGGCCACCCATTCAGTATCACACAGTCTGCAGGTAGTCTGTGGCTCCAAGAGGATATGAGGTGACAAGCACACAGAAATGCAGGATGTACAAGGCCATTGAAGGAGGGGCCTAAAGTGAGGAATCACGTGAATAGTGATGCAAAACATAATGCTGTAATTCAAGAGTAGGATTAAATTATTTAAATGGTTGAATGCCAGCGAGACCTAGGAACACGGCCAATCAAATATATATTTTAGGCAGAAGGGTAATATATATATCTAATATTTTAGAATCAGATTAGTATATGTGTATGATATAAATGAACTGCAATATGGAAGATGACTGTATTTAGGAGATTAATAAGGAGGAACTCCTAAAAATGCAGGTGGAAGGTAATGAAATCATAATTAGGCCACTGGCAGAAGGACAGAAAAGGATGAAAATGAGATGATTCAACAAATGACTGAATGACAGACCTAAAAGTCGTCAATAATCTCTCAACAGAAGATTAAACTTTGCTATTACTATACAGGGAATATGCTCATTGCCTGCTTAAATAATGAGGGCTATTTTAAAAGCAAACCAATATAAAAAAACTTCTTTGAAAGTCAGATTCATTTGGTCAGTGAAAATTATAGACTGTGGTTTTACAGGTCTGGTATCAGATAAGGGCTCTTTAATATGTGATAGACCTATATAGAGCAAATTAAAACGGATCCTTTCCCCTAAATTTTCTTCCCAGTAGAATGTATAGTTGCAACGAAGAAAAAGGATAACAGGGTTGTCTGTGCTCCAGTCATACCAGTGTTCACACAAACGGGAGAAAAGTGAAGGCAGATTTCGCGCCATCATAACCAGTAGTTAGCATAGAAAGTGCTCATCATCTTCAAAGCACTCTACTTCTGTTAACTAACTTTAAAAAATCCACTATGTAATCTTACAGTTTGATGATTTATCAAACAGGGAATCCTTTCATTATTACAACGCAGCCCACCACAGCTCCCACATGGCTAGCTTATGCCCCGAAATAATTACACAGAAACTGTATTCTTTTAAACACTGCCTGGCCCATTAATTCCAGCCTCTTATTGGCTAATTCTCACATCTCGATTAACCCATTTCTAATAATCTGTATAACACCACAAGGTGGTTTACCAGGAAAGATCTTAACCTGCGTCTGTCTGGAGTAGAAGAATCACGGCGACTGCTTGACTCGCCTTCTTTCTCCCAGCACTCTGTTCTGTCTACTATGCCTACCTATTTTTCTGTCCTATTAAAGGGCCAAGGCAGTCTCTTTATTTAACCAATGAAATCAACACAAAACAGAAGACTCTCCCACATCATTTCCCCTTTTTCCTGTGGGACATGGGAGAGACAGTGTGTAGACTTTGACACATTAGCTTCATTGGGCCCTGCTCAATGTTTTTATATATTGTAAATATAGGTATCAACATTCCCTCCTCCACAAAAAGAATAAATGCATTCAAAGAGATTAATAATTTAAATACAACAAAAGTAAAATAATATTGGATTTACTATATTCAAAGGAGGCAAAGGCTCTGGGTTTAGTACTTACTATTACAGCCGCCACCACCAACAACCACCATCACTACCACCACCACTACCACTACAAAGGACTGCAATGCTGTTGATTATCACTTAGAATATTTTACTTAAATAGAGGATATAGCCCATTGCTTACAGTATGATAGGAACTGAGAGATATCGCACGCACGCACACGCGCGCGCACACACACACACACACACACACACACACCCGAGAGAGAATCTCAGCAAAAACCTTACTAAGAATCCACAGAAGTCAAGGCAACAGTGACAATCAGTCAGCTACTAAAGAGCACTAAAACTACAAACAAGGAGCTCATGTCAAACTATTGGTCAAGTGTAACGATTTTCCACACACTTCTAAAACTACAAAACAAATCAGGTTGTAAGAGGACAGAGGATTCTTTGTTTTATTTTCCCAAGAGTGCTATGGCAATATGTATCAAAATATCCCCCAGTGTGGGACAAAAACAAAAGCAAACAAAACACACTAAAAATTTGCATGCCTTTTGATATTGCAATTAAGTTCTAGGAATATAGAAGAGTAATCTGCATATACAAGTAAGTGTCTGCTTATGTCCTACAGTGTACTTATGACAGGGAAAAGGGAAATGTATCCCACAACAGAGAAATGGTAACTTAAGATGATACTAGAACATGCCAGTATATTACAGCTATAGAAGTGTACTTAATTGAAAACTGGTCATCAAATTATTATTTGGGTTAAAAAAAGACAGATAACCACATATATAAAATCCAAATTTTGCTAAAAATAATAAACATAAACCTAATTTTAAAGATTAAAAGACAAATAACAAAATGTTAAAACAGAAATGCATATTTTACACCTTAAACACTTTATTCACTATTTCTTGTTTTAATGATAAAAAACCCACTAAGTTACTAAAAGCAGTTGAATATATTCTTTATCCACAAGCAATGTGCTTTTGATATTCTAGATTTAATGGTCAAACATCAACCTTGCTGTCTTTGCAATTCTGAATGAATTCAGCAAAGATGATTTTGAATATCTATCGCAGTCAGTCACATGGGACAAATTGCATTAAACTGTTATGAGTTTGGGGACCCTAATGACCGCTCTGTTGCAAACACATACTAGAGTAAGACTATGTGTCCTATATAGGATTTGCTCTCTAGAGGCGAGAGGGTAGTGCATTACCCAGGTTTGAGATTAAATGTCTTCATTATTTGTGAACAGCCAGATGGCTGGTAATATGCACAGATATTGTGAAATATAGGCTGACTGATTTCAATTAGCTTTGAAGTGAGACAGATGACAGTGAGGACCTGCACTGCAAAGCCCAAGGGGACTGAGAGTGTTCGTACAGATGAAGGTTCCATCAGCCAGAATTCACATTGATGTAATATGGCTAAAAGATTATTCTGAAATACACGTGCTACTGAAAACAATCTCTGCTAGGAAGCATCTAAGAGGGTAAACATTTCATGTCTACTACAAGAAACTAGCTAATGTGACAGAAAAAGGGAAATTAAAAAATATTATAGCCTACATACTTATATTCAAGAATGCACTAGGAAACAACATGAACTATTTAAGCAGCAACTTAAAAATACTTATTTAAAAACCTGTAGTAGTTTTGGGTCAAATCAAAAGTGCTGCTTAAAAACATCAGTAAAGGAGCAAATGCTGTCTTCCCAAGCCTACCAGTGTAATGCCAGCTCAGTTTTCTGTCACAGTCCCCTGTAGAGCTGTGCTCACCCTGATCACTCTCCCCTGGGCTAGAATACTCAGGAGAAAGATGCCCCAAGAATGGCACTACCTGGGCCTAACAAATCCAGGTAAGAAAGTAGAGTGGAATTTGTTCTCTTCCATACATCTAATGGACTTTCTTTCAGAAGGTGATCTGACTCTAAGTTCTCCTCAGTCTTGAATGACCTGAGTAAAGCAGAGGTAAAACACAAATTTAGTCTTTAGTTTTCTTTCCCAGATTCTAATCTGCCAGTGCTAGTGGAGGATGTAGCAGGAGGATCATGACTTTCAAGCTGATCTGAGCTTCTTCTCTTTGTGGTGTCTACAGGACATACCTCTTTTAAGTGGGAACTCTGTGCTTTGTTTCCGGGCTCTAGTGGATGACCCAAAAGGAGCCTTCTTGCTTCTCTCTGAGCTGGATTTATTAGGCTGACATGGCCCAAAATTGGAAGAACTAAACATAACTAACTTGTCTTAGGCGGCCACTCAGGTAAGACTAGTTTTCTGGGAGGAGCATTTGGTCACACAGATATTATTTCAGTTTATTAAGTAACTGTCATTAATATTCTCCTATTATATAATATATAACATGCATACATATGAACACCATATAACTGACCTATCCTTCTCTTTGCTGAAAATAGCAACTCTAAAGGTTCTGAGGGGACAATGACTGTATTTTCAAGGAGAAACTGCAGTCGTAGGCTAGAGAGTTTTAGGCTTGTTTTATTTACTATGTACATTTGTTATATTTATTAAAAACAGTAAATATAAGCAACAATAAAAACAGGATCAAAACTATATCTCTTTAGGTATAGTTTAAGAACATGTGAACCAGTTTCAGTCACTTTATTGTTTTAGTTCTGGAACTGCTTTTTAAAAAAAAAAAAAAAAAAAAAACAACAACATTAACATCACAAATGTAACCAAAGCAAAATTTAGACCACATGATGGAGGCACTACCTGGTCTCTAGTCCCACACAGATCTCCACTTTATAACTCTGCAAACTAAACGGTCTTGCACAGAAAGCACCCAGCTGACACAATACGGAAAGTGGTTAGCAATTCACCTCAACGTTCAAATTGTTCAATAAAACATACTTAATTGCCTTCCCCAGTACACCGCAGCATTTTTAGAGCAATATGGCTGCTGACCTTGATTTAGCTTTGACTTACCAGATAGGCAAAGTCTGACTAAGTTGAATAAGCTCTTTAAAAAAAAAAGCCACTGTTTTAAAAGGGTCAGTTAGTTTCAAACAAAGGCTTTTCATTCAGTAAGCACGCCCCGCCCCGTAGAGATACTTCCTCCAGGGATAAGTCAGTGTTTTCTTTCCGTTGGGCTCTAGCACAATAGGGGCAAAGGGAGCCTATGGTTGATGCACACACTACACAGTGGAGCCCCAGAGTCCCTAATTTCTGAAGGCACGTTGAGATTTCTGAGCACTGCTATGCCACCTTGTTTTTAAATTTTACTGATTTAGACTATTTGAAGGGAAATATATTTAAGAACACTTAGTGAAATCCAGATGATTTTTTTCCTTTTGTCGCCACAGCCATTTGTCTTGTCTGTCACCTTTCATACCTGTATCTCTCTGGTAGTCCATCTGCTGCCGTCTTTGCCTGTAGCCCTTCTCCAACTGCATCCATATGTAGTCATTAAAATAATGCTTCTCAGTTCATTTTACAAGAGAATTTGCTTGTCAGAAAGCTTACAGTGGCTATTTATCAAATCCCCAAATACCTCAGATTGTGTGCATCTCCAGATTACTTCCCCAACTACAGTCCACTTCTTCTGAGTGCTCACAAGGGCCTTCGGACAGTTGACCTGGGTCACACAGGATGGCTACGTGATGAGCCACAAGGTCAAGATTCCACTAGTTTGGAAAGATCTCTGAAGATAAAGGTGATTATCTATTACAGCCTCACCTGCTGTGGGTTCTGGAGGTGGCATTTTCCTATAAGGTATTTGAGACCAGAAATATACCAATGTTACTGGCAAAGAAGTTTGCAAAAAATGTAACTTTGTATAGTCAGGGTATCTCTTTTCTGAAATAATTATCTAAAACACCGAAACTGTTTCAGAGTTTAGATTTTTTTTTTTTTGGTGGTGGGAGTTTGGGATATTCACATATACATAATAAAGTAACTTGATGCTAAGATTCAAGTTTAAATACAAAATTCACTGGTTTCATTTATACTTTATATCCATAGCCTAAAGGTAACTGTATGTGGTATTTAAATAATTTTACACACACAAAAAAACCCCAAAGTCTCAGGATATAGAATTGTTAACTTGGGGCATCACATCAAAGCTCAGAAAACAGTAGATTTTGGAGCATTTTGGATTTGGAATTTTAGGTTAGGGATGCTTGACACGAATGCCAGTGCATACATATATAAAACTTACATGTATGACAATCCTATGAATAAAAGAAGTAAAAGAGTATGATAAACATGATGTTATAGAACCTCAAACTCTTCAATGCTTAAAAATAGTACATTTATTATATTCTATGATGAAACCAACAAACTAAATAAAGGCAGAAGCTTCTTCAGTGAGAAGAAACTGTAAAGATCCATTTCATGAGATTGTAGCCAGTCCTGACCTTAATAAAGGGCATATAAATTAACTCTCTACTCTTAGCATTAGGTTTTAGTTATTTAACGAAAACTGAAAAAAAAAGAAATCAGTACATTTCAATTCTTTCAAGTTTGTAATGACTGAAAATAAAAGGATATGTGATTAATGTCAGTTCTAGAAAACAGAACAATAGCTCCCCCCACTCCCATGTGTGTGTGTGTGTGTGTGTGTGTGTGTGTGTGTGTGTGTGTGTATCCCATTGCTGGGTATTAATTCTGAAGTATTTCAAGTAAAACAAAAATAAAATAAAACAAACCAGACTTTGATTTGAGATATTTATAAAGTTTGAAACATTACCATTTACAAATCCAGACTGATCACATTAACTATATTATAGGGGAGTTGCTACTAAAAATAACTAGATATTCAAATCTTCTTTCATTGATATATTAACTGTTTTTATGGTTTACAGCTAGCACGTTTTTGCCCAAGTTCATAATAACATTAATAAACAAGACAAAGAATACTTTTGAAACTGGCTCCAAAAATGATTAGCTACTCCAAAGGATACTGGGGAACTGAGGACCAAAATGCCACTTCCTTTCTCTGTCACTCTAAGTGGCCCTATAAACATAAAGCTACTGGGAGAGTTCAAAGATCAGAGTAAATTGGTCTAATCGAAAGGTATCATGGGAAGTTCTGCACAAAGATTCTTTGAGAGGGAGAAAGGGATGCTGTAAGGAACAGCTCACTTTTTACAGGTGAAGATGAAAACTGAGGATAAGTTCTTGGTACTAGAATCACAATACTGACAACTATGAACACTATGTCAAGCACTTACCACCTGCTATCTCTTTTGATTCTGCACTACTTAACAAAGAATTACCATTCCTGTTTTACAGACATGGAAATTAAAGGTCAGACAGTTACCTTTAGTCTGATTCTTGGTCTAGGTCATACCTTTATGTTGGAATATCTGAACTCTGGTCTCTGATATACCTGACTGAGGAACGTGCTTCTTTCTATTTTACCACTCTTCAGAAGTTTTCAATTTTTAATGATTCTTACTATAACCTGAGATATTTTTCAAATTACAGACATGAGAGTAACATTCCTATAGATGTCAGCAAATGTGAGCTTGAGCTCAAACACCTCCATTTTTAAGAGGCAGTTTACAGGGCTGGATTGGGTAGTGGGGGCGAGATGGGGTGTAAATCTCAGTGGTAACGGTTTGCCTAGTGTGAATGAGGCACTGGGTTAAATCTCTATCGCCACAAAAGAAGAAAATGTGATGGTGGAGGAGGAAAAGGAAGGGAGGGGGAGATGAGCAGAAAGGGGATAATGACAACAGGCACAGTTTAAGTGCTTCTGATGTGCACCAAAGAAGGAAAATATGTACTTAGAGTTACACTGGGGGGCCAGAGCATGACAATGTTGAAGAAATGCCATTGTGCAAAATCGTCATGCCCCCAGGACCTAAAGACATCTAAGAATACAACGCCCACATTCTCAAGAGGTGGGGTGAGTGGTTTTTGGTTATTCAATGGACTATGGATATTTGTCATTCTTTATGGGGCTTGGTTATAAGTTATTATTAGTAATGGCCAGGAAAAAAGCTAAACAACGAAAATTAGATTCAAGGTTCTTGTTTCAAAAGAAAAAAGGAAGGATATAGATAAGATAAAAAGGTAGATTATTAAATCTACTTTTAGAAAGCTACTAGTTTTAAATGTTTTACACTGGATTGGACTTTTGCACGTTGTATACAAATTTTGAATAATGATAAAAATTATAGATTACTTTTGTTAAAACATACTGTACAGACGTTTCTAATCTTGCTCAAGGTATTGTACCTATACAGCTCAGTTAACAATGTAATGCAAATTTCTATAAGAATTTCTTCATAGTAAGTCTACATTCTAATAGATGTGTTGGTAAGAGTTTTCACTGTGAGCATCATAGTGTACTGACACAAATAGACTCACTAAATAATGCCATCTTACAGGACTACTACTAGGTATTAGTCTGTCACTGGCAAAAACATTCACCATCATTACTGTACTTGTTTTCCAGCAAATTTCTTTCTATCCACACATTACACCCACCCATTCTCTACCTGTGAAAACCCTGAGTAAGTAAAAGTGTTGGTGCAGTGTAAGAAACACAAAAGCACACTGGCCCCAGAGGAAATTTAATAGGATTCATGGTATTCCACTGATAATCAGAAAATGGACAATTTGCAGACTCCACACTCACCCGCACATGTTTACATGCATGTATCCACACACATTTAAAAAAAAACTAAACTTTTTTTTTGTTATTTTTATGTTTTTTGAGACAGGTTTTCATGCAGCCCAGGCTGGCTTTGAACTCTCTATGTAGCTGAAGATGACCCTGAACTTCTGATCTTAGTGCCTCTACTTCAAGAATGCTGGGATTATAGGCATGTACTACCATGTCTGATTTATATGGTGAGGAAACGGAACCCAGGGATACATGAATGCTAATCAAACAATCTAATATCCAGTTACTTTCCAAGCCCAAAAAATATTTCTAAAAATAAATCTTTACATGAAATTTAACCCTCATCCATTTTCCACTTGGCCCCAACCCCAGGATTAAATTAAGTAACACTGGCTAGTTTTACCACATGTAGAAGAATTTACAATAATTCTGAAAATCTAGTCTCAGAAACATAGACAAAAGACTCACAATACATTCTAAGAGACCTGCTTTATCCTGTCTTACCAATCAAAATAGTATTTTACTAATTTTTAAAAAGATTTTGTTGTTTTATATACATGAATGTTTGCCTGCATGTGTATGTATGTGTGTATGCATATGTACACACACACACACACACACACACACACACACACACATACACCATGTATGTGCCTGCCTGGTGCCCACAGAGGCAAAAGAAGGTACTGGATTCCCCTGGGACTGATTACAGGCAGTCGTGATCTGCCCTGTAGGTGCTAGGAATTGAACCTGCTCGTAAATAACTACTGAACCAACTCTCGGGAGTCAAACAGTATTAAAAAAAAAAAAAAACAAAATTAATCAAAATTGTAGACTCAAACATAAAAGTTTCCTATGAGATATTCCAGTGGTACACAAAAAATAACACACCACAGAAAAGTGAGATTGATTTCAGTAATAAAAATATTAAATTATTATTCTATGTAATTCACCATACTAAAAGTTCAAAATGAAAACCTGTAAGTTCATGCAAAAAAATTCATTTCATAAAACACAAATCTATCATATGAAAATGCTCAGCACCCTGGAAATAAAGGAAATTTCTTCTTCAAGATTCAAGAGCATCTGCAAACAAACCAGGCCAGTATCATACCCCACTGTAAAAGACTGTCTTCACCCTGCTGAGAAAGAGAACGGGGCAAGGAAATGTGGTGCCACTGCTCCTATTCTCAGCTCCACTAAATATCTGACAGTGAAAAATAGAGGCAAACTGTTGAAAGGAAAAATGTCATTTGTACAAAACGTACTATATATTTATCAATACTTTTCATAATCCTAAGTATGAAAAAACTGCTTTTACAATTATTAACTGAATATTTTAGAATACAAAGGCAACATAAAAAATCAACTGCATTTCTACAAACAAATGATATATTAAAAGAAAGTAAAAATATTTTTTAGTGACGCAAGGTAGTACTGTCCATGTCCCAGACAGAAACTCTATAAGCTCACGATCAGACTGGGTGACACAGGGAACACCCTGTGTCAAAAGAACAAACAAAACAAATTAACAAAAACCCCAAACCAAAGGGGATAAACCTACAAAAACTTTTTAAAGTGGCTTCAGAAAACAAAACAATAATGACATGTAAATCCTTGGCTATACAAGTAAGAAACCAGGCATAGGCTGCACGTTGAGAAGTCCACACTGACGAGGCAGGCACAGTGCACATACCTTCAATTCTGTTATTTGAGAGGTTGAGAAAGGAAGATAATGGGCTCATGGACAGACTGAGCAACATAGAAAGGCCTGCATCAACATGTGCATGTCTGCATGCATGCGTGTGTGTGTGTGTGCATGTGCAAGCATGCACAGGCATGCACACACTCCTGAAACACTAATAAAAGTTTAACAACTTAAATAAATGGAAAAGCATACTATGTTCTTCAATGTTCAACAAAGATGTCAGTTTTCCTCAAAATGATTACTAGATGTAATAGAATCCCAAAGAAATTTATTTTTCTTAAACAATATTTCATGGGCATTTCTCTATGTGAACGAATATTCTCCTATAACATCATTTGTAATAGTTCTATACTCTTTGATTTCCCAAATTTATCCTAAGATTACTCACCCACATGTTTAAAGTGTTTCCAATATTTCTCTGCTACAAACAAGATGTAGTACCTATTCTTCTAACTTAATCTTTGCACAAATCTTTGTTATCTTAAGATAAATTGTTAGAAGTACAACTTTCGATTTAAAGGATATATATGAATAATGAATATGCACTTTTCTATTTTTTCAATATATATTTTCAAAATACTGTCTGGAAAAACATTTATCTTTGAATTTTGACTTTAATTTCCTCAGGAAAGCCTTCTCTGATTAGTCCTTTCTCATTATTCAATCTGTGAAGTTATTTGGCCTCATTAAATTATTATTGTATTTATGGACAATATAGGCAGTTACTGCTTTAATAATATATTATGCCTGTAAGTGATACCGTAACTATGTCTTTGAGGAAATATTAGAGAGGAAAAAATACAGAGTAATAAACTGATAGGCTGCAAGGCTAGCATGAAAGCTAAGGTAATTGAGACAAGCGTGTAATTAGAGCTCTATGAAAGCAGCTATTCCAGCGCTCTAGTGAGCCCATTAGAAAGCAATGACTGCAGGTGGAGACTGCATTTTCTGAAGATTTTTCTCAAATTCTGAAAATCATGTCTCACAATGCATGAAATTTCTGACAATCACCTCCTGGCAAATAAGGAGTCTAACAGCCATTTAGGACCATCTATTGGGCCTTGTTCCCCTGAGACAGGAAATCATAGATATTAATTACAAACTAACCAGATTGTGCATTTCTGCAGTCAAAACACCCAAAAATAATTAGCTAGTATCAGTTATGTCCAATATTGTGAAGATATTTCAATGAAGAAAAATTAATTAGCCCTGTTAATGATGAAACTCATAGGACAGCACAGCAGTGGGCACGGTAATTGGGCTGCTATTTGATTTAGGAATTACCTGCTAATATTATTGTACAAATTTTATTTTTATGTCTCAAGTATATGATTTTAAAATATAACAGTTCATGTATTTCTAGACCCCTGCAAACATCAAGCAAATGTAATAAAGCAAGAGCATATTTTACATAACCATATCTGTCAGACTATATTTAGGCTAAGAGGGAGAATAAACACAATCCATATCTGATTTGTATTTGACAAATACACAGATATAAGCCGCTGCTTCGAATGCCTACATGCTGTTCCCATGGCAACTGCATAAACATTTTTCTCACAACACACAGTCATCTTCATTCTTTACATCCCATTATTTCTCCTTTTTTTTTTTTTCATTCTCAAGGGAAAGCCCAATTATTCCCCAGGAAAAATCAATCAATGGTTGTCTTAATCAGTGGCATTTGAAGAGTAGGTGGTACAGTTCTTTTTATGGAAAAGCAGTTTCCACCAACGCTCTAGCTATGTGATAAAAGACAGAGAGAATAATGCTTGCTTTAGGAAAAGGATGAGTACACATTACAATGAATAACTTTGGAGAGAAATGAGAGTGTACACTGGAAATCCACAGAAGGCTGACCCGAGTGATCACATACAGCTCCTATTTCTGTTCTCCATGAGCACACCGTGTGATGGAGGCTCTGCTCTGGGGAAGCATCTTTCCTTCCAACAGAAGCTTTGGCGGTCACACGTAAACTATTTTGCTAATTTCCTAATCAGATGTAATTTATATAGAATGGCTAGCAGCGGGAAGCAAGACAAAGACTGTTGATTTTAAACGGCAACAACGTGGAGGGGACCACGTCGGCTCCCTTCGCCTTGTCCTCCTGAATTTGAGGTAATTATCTCAAATGCACTGGAAGTATAGAGGGGACCACATTGGCTCCTTCGCCTTGTCCTCCTGAATTTGAGGTAATTATCTCAAATGCAGTGGCCTCAAATGAGAGAGATGGCACAATGGATTTTGGCCTTATTAGTGATTTCTCAAAGTCCCTAGGGAACTGGGGATCAATTAACATTCTAAGTGCTCAGAACACTCTCGCTCTTAGTCCTTTCTGGCAGGCAGAGCTTAAATGAGAGGGTGGGGTGGGGGTAGGGTTGAACCTAAGGAAACTTACTAAGGATAAGGTGGTATCTCCTGTTCCCTCCTCTGGCCATTCCTGACAATAAGATAGCATCTATTTTGTTATTGTATGCATGGTTTCTTCATATAGGTTACATTTGACCAGCCCATCTTATACAGAGCTCTTTTAAATGCTGGGGTGCTTAATAAGCTAAATTATTTATTCAAAAATGTTCGTACATTTTCAGTGTGTGGTGCTCCAGTTAGAAGATTTAACTGTGTTGCAATTTATCTTGTCATTTTAATTACTCTTCTAACCTTGCAGCCTCCACTCCTCAACTCCTACAAAGTTCTATTTCCCACCACCTCATTTACCCCCAATGCTATGACAAAGTAGGAGCCAAGGAGCCAAATTTGGTTTAATTTTTTAGTGAATCATTGTTAAAGACTGACCTTTATTGCAATGGGTTATCTCTATTCCTTTGTTAAAAAATATATTTTCTTTCTTTCCTTCTCCACTTCTTCGCATCTCTAAACGGTTTATTCTTGTATGCTATGAATATGTTTTATTGCCATTGGTTAATAAAGAAGCTGTTTTCGGCCAATAGCTTAACAGAATATAGGCAGGCTAGAAGATTACATACAAACACACACACACACAATGAGAGAGAGAGAGAGAGAGAGAGAGAGAGAGAGAGAGAGAGAGAGAAGACAGACACCCAGGAACATATTCGTAAACCACCAGCCTTGTGGTAAAATATAAAATAATAGAAATGGGCTAATTTAAGATTTAAGAGCTAACTAGCAACACGCTTATGTGACTGGCCAAGCAGTTTTTTAAAATAATACAGTTTCTGTGTGGTTATTTTGGGTTTGGGCACCTGGGAAACAAATGAGCAGTCTTCGCCAACAGTTTGGCCCCCAAATGGGGTTGGTGAGCAACATGTTACAAATTGCTTAATGGTGACACAGACCCGCTGCGACCCTGGAGCTGGGGCAATGGGCATGGATCTCAGAGGCAGCAAACATACCTCCGCCATGTTGGACTGGGTGGAGCCAACAGGCAGGATGCCCCAGTTGGTTCTAGTCATGCCTGCTTAGCATTTGGGGAGAAAAAGCACTCGTGGTCAGAAAACAATTACAGTCTCTGTACACCTCCATGCACTTCTTAATTACTATAAAAATTTGTTTTACTAGGATGGACCGGATTTCATTTAGTCAATAGAACAGTTGAAATCATAGCAATAAGACCTAACCCAAAAGCTGAGCACAGGATCTATATTCATTGGGGTCACGTTTGATTTCCTTCATAAGTATAGGTCGTCAATATAGACTCAATACCTACTTTCAATTTATAGGCAAATATTTCATATTTCACGGTGTTACTATTTTATATATTTTCAACTTCTAGTTATTAACAGTAAGCAGAAATTTGATTTTTATATGATGGTAAATTATGAAACTTTGTTACTGCAACTATTGTCAGTTCTAGACTTTTTTTTTGTAGATTCTCTTAAATTTTCTGTACAGAAAATGATTTAGTTTGCAAATACAGAGAGCTTTGTGTTTTCTTTGGTGAGCTGGCTATGGCATCCTTGCCTTGTTCTCAATCTGACAAAAGAAGCATACAGATAGATGTTCACCTCTAAGACTGCTGGCTATCCTGGGTTAAAACCAGTCTCGCTGAACATAGCGGACAATGAGGACTACTGAGACCCCAAGAACAATGGCAATGGGTTTTTGATCCTACTGCACCTATTGGTTTTGTGGGAGCCTAGGCAGTTTGGATGNGGTGGGGAAGAGACAGAAATCTTTAATAAATAAATAAATAAATAAATAAATAAATAAATAAATAAATAAAACACAGAGAAACCCTGTCTCGAAAAAAACAAAAAAAAAATAATAAAATAAAATAAAAAAGACTGCTGGCTATAGAATGTGTATATGTCCTTTGCCAGGTTAAGGAAATTCTTCTACCTCTAGTTTGCTGAGACTATTGTTTTTTGTTTGGTTGTTTTTTTTAAATTATGAACTTACATGGTATCTAACTATTATTGTTGTTTTTAACTTGGGTCAGGGACTCACTCTGTATCTCAGGCTGGCTTTGAACTTATATGAGACACCATGCCCAGAAATACCTAATTACTAAGATAGAAAATCATACCAGAGTTGTTTTCTTTTCATTTGTTGAGATGGAGAATTGCATTGACTTTTTTCATGAAGATTAAAGGAACCTATATTCTTAGGCTAAAACCCACTCAGACACAATGTATTATCAATTTTACTTGTTGCTGGGTTAGGTTTGTTAATATTTTCTTGAGGATTTTCTGTGCCCATGGCTTTAGTTTCCTTTTCATCAATGTATTCAACATGTTTAGTACAATACTGATTTCACAAAATGAGTTGGAAAGTGGGGCTGGAGAGATGGCTTGGTAGTTAACTACAACTGTTGAGGCAGAGGACCAGGGTTCAGTTCCCAGAACACACATGATGAACAGGCATTAGCAGCTGCAGTTCCAATGGATCAGCTACCCTCTTCTGGCTTCTATGGACACCAGACATGCATGTAATATACTCACATACATGCAGGCAAAACAATTCATATACACAAAATAAAAGTTTTTAAAAATGGGTGCAAAGTGTTTTATCTTCTTTTCTTAGCAAAATTTGAATAGAATTGGTAGCTTATTAAATATTTGATTGATTTGGGTTTCTAGCAAAAGGTATCTGGGCCTCGAATTGTCTTTAATAGGAAATGCAATGTCAACGTTAATTTCTTCGATACCTACAAGACTCTATATGGTCTATCAAGAAATGTTTTCTTAGTTGGGCAGCGATGGAACACGCCTTTAATCCCAGCACTTGGGAGGTAGAGGCTGGTGGATCAGTGTGGGTTTAAGGCCAGCCTGGTCTACAGGAGTTATTTCCAGGACAGCTAGTAGTACTGTTACAAAGAGAAATGCTGTCTTGAAAAACCAGAAAAAAAGAAAAAAGTTTTCTTTAAGGTTATTAATTTCTGGGCATGATGTTCTGTTAATTATTATGAATTCTTTTATTGTCCTTTCATATGTGTAAGATCTGTGCTATTTCCCCATTCATTCTTTTAATAATTTATGGCTTCTTTGGGGCCAAAGGGAAAATTTATTTATCTTTTCAAAGAATCATCTTTTGGTTCTTTATTGTTTTTGTTTTCTACTAATTTTAGTAATTTTTTCTTCATTAATTCCTTCCTAAATTGCTCTGGGCATAATTTTTCAGCTTTTTCTATTTTCATAACAAAACACTTAAGCCTTAGTTTGAGTCCCTTTTACTTTGCTAATTAAGCACTTAATGCTTGAAATCTCTCAGCGCTTCAGCAATATCCCACAATTTTCAGATGCTGAGGTTTCATTTTCATGAAATTAAGAATATTTTATTATTTCCCTTTTGAGTTTTTCTTGGACCCGTGGGTTATTTAGAAGTAGGCTGCTAAGGCTGGAAAAAGAACGGAGCTGGTAGAACACTTATTTAGAATGTGTGACGCCCTAGGTTTGATCACTAGAACTAAAAAGAGCAGGTGAGGTGGCAATTGTCTGTATTTCCAACGCTCTTTGGCAGGATGCAGGCAGGGAATTTCTAGGCCAGTATGGACCATATGAGACCTTATTTTCTACAGAGGTAAGGATTTTTCAGATATTGTTCTGTACTAACTTACCACTGGTTAATCCAATCAACTGCTGGTAGACAGACACTCGTGCAATTTCCATCTTTTGGTTTTGGTGAGTACTCCTGCTATAAACATTTGTGTAAAATGTTTGAGACTGGTTTCAATACTGTTCCATGTCCACCAAACATCAGAACAGCTGTGTCACGTAGCAATTCCACACTTACCTTTGTGTGTGATGAAACACCCACCTTTTACACAATGACAAACGTTTCGTATTTCCATTAGCAATACATAAGGCTCAAACTTCTTTATGTTCCTGCCAAAGCTTATTTCCTTTTGTCTTCTTTCATCACACATCAAAAGGAATGATAACTGAAGTGTTTGTTATAGCTTTCCTCACCAGTGTGAAATAGAATCTCACTGGCGCTGTTTTGGTTTGTGAATACCTGCCTGATAATTGGGGAAGATTGCATAAGTATCCAGAAGTCTTGGTGCCTTTACTTTCTTGGCAGATGTACAGTGGAATACAAAAGAAAAACCAGCCCCCCCCCCCGAAAATAAAGATACTGATGGCATTTCCTTCTCTTTGCATCAAAACAAAGGCTCTGTGTATTGTTTCCCTTTTGGTACAAGGTGTGCAATGACCTATAATACATCATTAGTGTGTGCTATAGCACCTCATTGTATTATTTTTGCTTGCTTGTTTGTTTTTCTTTTTTATATAGCAAACCAATAAAAGGAAGTAAAAGCCAGGCCTGAGTCCAAGAAAAAGAAGTTTTGGTAGTGATAAGCTTCTTTTCATTTCTGTAACTGGCATTTTTAGATGGGTTTTGCTGTGATGACCAAGTGCCAGAATTGTTATTCTTTAAAAAGGTATAAACCAGAATGATAATGAGATTTCCCTCCTACTTTATTTAGCTCCTAATACATGGACATTACTTCAGAATTAAAGTACTATTGGGGTTGGAAATGAAAAGTCTGTGTAATTACCAGAATTTTTGCACATCTACAATATTTCACCATCTAAAAAGATGGAGGATAAGTCGGAGAAATGGTTTAGTGATTACAAGAAATGGCTCTTTTGCCAGAGTACCTGGGTTCGATTCCTAGTACCCACATAGTGACTTACAACCATCTGTAAGGGACCAAACGCTCTCCTCTGCCCCTCACAGGCATCGGCATGTACATGGCAAACAAACATATACATAAAATAACGAAGAAAAAGTGAAAACGGAGAATGACTTTCCCTTCACACAGAAATGAAGTGAGTGGTGTCTGCATTTATTCTGCTCTTCCATCACTCGCATGTTCAGAGACATTCTGATTGTAATCAGCTTCAACATTTACTGCTAATTACAGCTGGCACAGTGGATCAAAAGATGAAAACGTGTTCTTAACATCCACATTAATCATCTTGGTCACAATTGCTGCAAGTCCTGACCTTTTTCCAACACTCCTTTCCTGAGTTAGGCACTAAGTGAAGTCATTTCTAAAGAAAACTAAAAATAATAACAAAAAACCAGCAAACCAAACCCTCAAAACCTGTCCAGAGAAATACCCAACGTCGGGACGAGTTTACCATGCTGTTCTGGGAGGTGAACTGTTTCCCACACAGCACCACGGCAGTCTCACTGCACAGTACTGTCCAGCATTGTCTTGCTGGGCATGTAAGCATAGAAGCAGACTTTCTATATGATACATTCATCTCTTGGTAATTTACTGCAAATTACTTCTAATGCAATTATTCCAACAGTAAAGAATTTCAAAAACTTAAGAGTAGATATGCCCATGGATATGGTTGCTTGCCAACAAAAGTCTGGAAAATACATCTGAAAACTGAAGAATGATAGGGTCACATTCTTCCAAACCACAGCGAGATTTAAGACATCAGTGGCTCTCTATGTAGCAAGAACAAAGACATAACTCAAGTGCATCTCTCCACTACTGACTTAGAGAATATCACTGACTTTTTTGTTCTATTTGTATATGAGATAAAAAAATAACATAGCTTTTATGATATTTAAAGCACAAGCTGGATGCAAAGCATTGAAAAGTTCTGTAATGTTATAAGGAATATACAACTGGCCACAGGTCTGTTACTCGGCATTATTGACATTTTGGTGATTATCTTTCCCAACTGTCCACAGTTAAGATAATAATCTATAGTTATACATACTGAGTATGTATAAGTTATTGATGAAATAAAAATCTTAAGTTATTGATAAAATAAAATAGATGCTACAAAAAAACAACTATACACCTTCATGAGGGTTTTACTGATTTGTGACAACAACGCTGTTAATAGCAATGCTGTCTCCTTATGCGCAGCTAGGTATGAACAAACAACTCAAGTAGGTTCTGTTTAGATCTTTACAAAGTAGAATAAAGTCAAAGTAGAGTAAACTTGCGGCTTAGAGTTCAAGGAATGGAGTCAGGCAGATCTAGATCTGTCTTTAGCTAGTCATTTGATGGTAGTCAATTCGATAAGCTTCTTTGACAATAAGTTTCCCATAAAAGTAAAATGAACTCTTCAATAACAGCCAAGTCAAGCTGGGTCATAAGAGTTAAGGCTAATGCACAGAATCAACACTTAGGTCTTTCCAGCATTCTAAGTTGACAATGTTTTGACTTAAAGTGAGGCCTTTGACAGGTAATTAGGTCAGGAGGGTGAGTCCTGATGAATGGATTAGTGCCCTTAGACAAGAAACCCTAGAAAACTTGTTTGTGCCTTCTGTAAGGATACAGGGAAAGAAACCATTCATGAGCCAAGACAGACACTCTCACGAGTCTAGTCCACGAGTGCCTTTATCATAGACTTTCTTGCCTTCAGAAGTGGGAGAGATAATTTTCTGTTCTTTGTAAGTCGTATAGAGAAAGGCATTTTCTTTTAAAACAACCCGATTAGACCAAAGCAGAATGTGCTGGTTTGAATAAGACGTCCTCAATGTGCAGAAAGTAAAAGATTTTGAAACACTACTAAATGAGATGTCTTCATCAAATTCCTTCCCTCCGGGCTCAGGGAGCTATGCAGAAGAGGAGGCAGAAAGTCTGGACGTGCCAGAGGGTGTGGATGACTCCAAGAAAACAGTGTCTCCCAGACACATCAAGCCTGATGCCCATATGAATTCGGACTGCAGCAGCAGAACAAGGCCTGCACAGAACAGGTCCCAGAGCTGAGAAGGAGAGGCAGGCACAGGCTTTCACCCCTAACCAAGACACTATCTCCAATTGACATTCACTTGGAAAGGAAACATTAGCTTGCTCCAAAGAAGTCTCACTGAGTATATCAGCCGCACTGAAGAGTAGGCTCCATGCCCAGAAGCAGAGAGCCAAAACAAAACAAACCCTGGTATTTTTTAGACTGTTTTACTCACATTACTTTGTTCGGGCATTTTTTTGTTTGTTTTACTGGCATTGTACCTGTATATTACGGTTTCCAATTTTGTATTGTTATAGACTTTGTTTTCTGTGTGTGCATTTCTTTTTATTATAATTATTCTGGCTTGTTTGTTTGCCTGTTTGTTTTCTAAAGAGACAGAGAAAGTTAAGTCAAGGAGTTGTGTGGGTGAGGAGGTGGGGAGGATCTGAGAGTAGTTGAAGGAGGGGAAACTGTGATCAGAATATACTGCCTGAAAAAAAAAATTTACAATAAAAAAATGTCACCCATAGTCTCTGGTATTTGAATATTTGGTCCCTATTGGTGGCACTCCTTGGGGAAGACTAAGGAGGTGTGGCCTTATTGGAGGAAGTATGTCACTGGAGACAGGCTTTGGGAATTTAAGGACTGCTATTTCAGACCGTTCTCAATGGTTTCTATTTGTGTTAAAGATATGAGCACCCGGCTTGCTTGTCCTGCTGTCATGCCTTCACACTGCCATCATGAACTCTAACTCTCTGAAACCATAAGCTCTAATAAACTTTCTCTTCTGAGCTGTCTTGGACAATGGGGTTTTATCATGACAATAGAAAGGTAACTAATATAAAACATATTAAAAGCTGATGCTAATGCTTGACACCTGGTAGGCATTCAATAACACTAGTTACTGTTATTTTAAGTAGTTTTTTACTGGGCAAAGTAAACATAGGCTTCCTTTTATAAGCTTGGAAGAATCGCAATGGATGCTTTCACGGCCTAGCAAGCTTTACAGGTTCGGAGCAGACAGAGCTTTCAGTGGACTCTTCTTCTACCCATCCATAAGGATCACAGCTTACAGCTAATGAAATAAGCTTAAAACTGGATGCTTGACTTAACTTAAGCATTAAAGTTAAGTTTGACTTAACCTTAATATTACGGCATTAGAACGTCATCCTTTACATTATATCTTCTCTAAAGGGACCATAGAGTTCATTCAACTGAAAACCTAAATTTCTTTTGATGTAAAAAAAGAATTCTGAGAATTGTATAACTGAATCTTATTCAAATCTTTTTAGACTGTGGACTTGAGACATGTGGCTTATATAGGCTAAAAAGATGCTATATAAATATAGATGGTCTTTAACTCTAGGTATCTCCTAGACATTGGGGTAAATGGAACAAATAATCCAATTCTTCTGCTTTACTTTATAGAGAACTTAAGCATTAAACTGTTCCCTTTTAATATCTTAACCATGACAACAAATCCAGTAGTTTAAATTATGGCAATTAACGAGTAGAGAAGTACAGCTGACACTGTCAATTTTAATGATCCGACCCAAAGTTACTGAAAAACATTTAGAAATGGATGTGAATAGCATTAGGAATTCTAAAACATGGTAAACATATCACAATAAAATGTGACAATGTTGTGTGGCTTTCATTTAGAAATGACTAAAAATTTTAGAAGTAGATATCTAAAATATAACAAACTTACTTTAATAATGGAGCAAATATAATTGTTTCTCATGTATTATTATACCTGAATGAGTGAACCCTGAGTACGTTGGTTTTTATTTTTTTATTACTTGTTTGTTTTTTTAAAGATTTATTTATTTATTGGAATACAATGTTTTGTCTGCATGTATGCCTGACGGCCAGAAGAGGGCACCAGATCTCATTACAGATGGTTATGAACCACCATGTGGGTGCTGGGAATTGAACTTAGGACCTCTGGGAGAGCAGCCAGTGCTCTTAACCTCTGAGCCATCTCTCCAGCCCTGCACTTTGGTTTTTAGTTGTATTTGAAAGGTTGCTCTCTAGGACTTTAAGTTGTTTTTTTTTTTTTTAAATAGTGGTTGAAGACTAGAAAGAATTAACTGGACATTTACAAAGGGATGAATGTGACTATATAACTATGAAAGACAAGATCATAGAGAAGCTCTAACCACAAGTAGAACTAGAGAATTTTTTTAAAAATCAGCACAGGAAAGAGTAATTAGAACATCCATTCATGCTTTGGTACATGATTTATGGACTTAAATAATTTCTTTACAACAAGTCCTATATTTCTTAGAATCATCAGGACTAGTAAGTAATGCTGTCAACTGATCAGCTTTTCACACTTGCTGCATTCAACAGCAAGGAAGTGGGTAGGGTCAATTCATCTCATTTACTAATACACAGTACTCAAGCAAACAAATGGCTACCCTCAAAATCAAATGACAACCAGTGAATAAAAACTACAGTTAGGATTAGAGAGACCACTCAGTTGTTAAGGCATTTGCTGTGTATGCATGAAGACCTACATTCAAATTCAGAGTGCCCACATAAATGTTGTATAGATGTGGCAGCCCTCCTATAATCCCAAGGCTTGGGTAGGGAGGCAAACACAAGGCCAACCAGCTAGCTAGCCTCAATGAACTGGCAAGATCTGGGTTCAACTGATAACCACTGCCTGTGGAAGTTAAATTTTAATTATTAACAAACTGACACAATCTAGAATCTCCTGGGAACAGTTTCTGGAACTGTCCAGGTCATGCTAGCCTGTGTGCATATCTCTATACATTAATTGAGGTAGAAAACCTACCCACTGGGGGTGGCATTATTCCCTAGGCAGGGGGATCCTGAACTGTGGAACACTGGAGAACATGAGCTGAGCAGAAGAATGCATGTGTTGATTTTCTCTCTGCTCTAGACTGGGGATGTGATTCAAGTTCCTGCAACGATGGACTTTTACTTGAAACTGAGAACTTAAAATAAACCCTTTCTCCCCTAAGTTGGCTTTGCCAGGGTATTTTAACACAACAACAGAAATGAAACAAACGCAATGCTCCATAAGTTAGGTGAAGAGTCCTGAGGTGGATCTGATGTCAACTGTGGCAACACGTATGCAAACACCCACTTGTATTCTCAGACCACAATCAAAGTTATGGTTCAGACACCACAAGAAGCTGCAAATATATGAATCTTTATAAACATGCATTCAAACAATTTTGGCCTAAGATCAAGAGTTAAGAAACTGATTATCCCAAGTCTTTCCAAACGTGTTCTCAGCCTTGCTTGACATCTAACAGTCTTTTAAATATCAAAAGAAGAAAAACTTCACAGACTCTCCAAATCTCTTTCTTTCTATTCTGGATGCTCTATTGTTTTTTTAAAGGTAGAAAGGGTCAAAAAGAAAATAAATATGAAATTACAACTTCAAACATGAAAGAACAGATCTGATATCATGTAAGGAAACTAAAATAAAACTTAGTAGGTAATTGTGCAAAATCTTTAAGGCATTGGTCTTATTTGGTGGAAAGGGAAAACATGTTTGAACGACAGACAATATAGATCATATTCCTTTCCATTAAGTTTATGCTCTTGTAAGAAGCTTGAGTAAAGAACCTAAAAATTCCTTTGAACAAACAGTAAGAACCAAAGAAGCCTGAGAGTTAAGCTGTGAGAAAACCAATTTCCTAGGCGGGCAGAGGCGGTGGTGTCCACCTTTTTTTATTTATTTTCTAGTTGGGAATGATGGCTCATGCCTTTA
Source organism: Alexandromys fortis (assembly GCF_014885135.2). Classification (NCBI taxonomy): domain Eukaryota; kingdom Metazoa; phylum Chordata; class Mammalia; order Rodentia; family Cricetidae; genus Alexandromys; species Alexandromys fortis. The sequence goes on along the minus strand of NW_026068050.1, from coordinate 781,609 downwards.
ATCCCAGCATTTAGAAGTTCCATGCCAGCCAAAGCTACATAACGAGACCCTATCTCAAAAATAAGTAGGTAAATAAATCATAAGAGCAGTTTTCTGACTGTGCCACATTTCTTGTTTGTTTCTACCAAAAGCCACAGTATAGAAATAATCCCTTTTCTCTTTTATTTCAGTAACAGTTATTGGGTTCATTTCTTATTTTCTTTGTGGAATACTACTGATTATCGCCTTAAAAGATAGTTGCACCTAGCGGTGGTGGGGCACTCAGAAGATAGGAGTTCAAAACCAACCTCAAATCACACACAATCACACACAATCACACACACACACACACACACACACACACACACACACACACACACACACCACACCCCATCTCAAAACAAAGCAAAAAAAAAAAGGGCCAAGTAATTTAAAATACATTGGATGCCTGCCAATGGTGGAGTGAACATCCGGTTACACGCTGGGCCAACTCCAGCACCAAAGCAGGGAAACTGATTGCTATCATAGAACTAATGATTATGAAACTAGCAACAATTTTTTTTTTTTGAGACACAATGTACACTTTTAATCAGGGTGGATCTGTGAATTCAAGGCCAGCCTGGTCAACAGAGCAAGTTCCAGGGCAGCCAAGGCTGAGAAACCCTGTCTCAAAAAAAAACCAAAACCAAAATTGAAAAAAACAAAACAAAACAAAAAAAACCAACAGTTTCTTCCATAGTTTGGCAGTTGTCTGGGAAATATTCAAACTTCAAAAGGAGTGTTTTCTAGTGCCCTAAAACTTTAGTGGACAACATGATAGGAGAACTCTGGTTACCATTTAATTCTGAAGCACTTTGTTCCTTCTGGTGACCAAGATAGTTTAGCAGCAAGTGTTACATTCCTTTAAAATTTCAAAGTGATTCAAATCTTCTTATGATGAATGGCCTTTCTTCCTTGCCTCTCATTCCTGTATTCTAAAGGTACCAGTGTTTCCTGCAAGAGAAAAAAAATAAAGAGGTAAGCTGAAGGGCCAAGTAATTTAAAATACATTGAATTTGTTTCTTTGTCTTTGGAGATTCTGAATTTTACCCTCACCCAGTAGAGTTACAAGTCATCTAATTAACTTAAGAAGTAACTTCCTTATTTAGGTGGAGACAAATACAACCTCACACACTTGAGAATTCCGGTCATACTTACAAACCAAGTATCTTAAAGAACCTAAAGAATACTGATGTTAAAGATTTTGTAAAATTTCATTTGATTGTCCTGAGACTCATTTTTACAAGAAACATGTTAGTATTTATTGACTGGGAAATATTTGCTCCAGCTATCTCCAAATGCAAATATTTAATTAGCCACTTAGCAATTTGAAATTCAAGGATAAAATATTTTTATGAACAGGCTGAAGATACAAAATTACAATTTTTTTTAACCTACTTATGACTTTGGGGAATCCAGTTTAAGAGTTCTAAACTGGTGAGATCCCCAATATGGTTTTTGCACAACACCAATAAAGAAAAATGACTAGAGGAGAAACTGAAAGATGAATATTATCACTCTAAAGTGATTCCTGGGGCTTGGGAGACTGCTCAGCTGTTAGAGGCTAAGCTTACAACTAAAATAGAAATCATTCCTGATTGTGCTTCTATAGTATAAGATTAAATCCTCCAATACCTATCAAAATTTAAAAAGCACTTTAAAAAAAAGAGAGGTTTTGGAAAGTAGTCTATCAAATGCTATCTAAACTGAACACAGATATGTTATTCTTAATGTATTTTATAGTGTTTATAACATTAATGTGACACAATATTGAGTAGTATGTAGGAATTACCAAAATATTTAAGTCTTGTAGAACAATATCAAAATTATTTAGTCTTTTTTCCACTGTAAATCCTTAGAAAAGAAAAATGCACTTTATGTTACTTTTAGTTTTAAATTTGAGTAAGAAAAAGTACACAGAGACAGAAAAAATAATTCCCCAAGGGTAGGTTTCAGCTACTCCTACAGTACCTACCTGTAAGTTCCCTAAATTATTTTTGCTGATTATTTTATTCTTGGACTTGAAGATGACCTATTATAATATAGTCTAACTTCACCCCCAAATACAAAATGGAAAGTAGTAAAAACTTTAATTCAATCTTCTCATTTCAAATGTCTGATTTCTAGATAGGTTAGTTAGGATCTTAAATCTTCATGTACTCTAAAACTGACTCTTAATGAAGAGTTTGGTTCATTTATGTTTAATGTAAATATTGAAATGCTTGGGTTCAAAAATACCATTTAAATGTTTCCTATTTCTTCTGTTTCTGTTCCTTATTTGTTTTGTTTATCTTTTATTGCCTTAGTTTCAAGTAAACTATTTTTCAGTGTTTTAATTTAATGGCATATAGATCACAATATGCATTCTCAAATTATCACAATTTATTTAAAGTTACTAGCAAGCAAATCAGAATCTTGAAATATCTGTTATATACTTTAATTCTCCCTTTAATACTGCAATAACATATTAAATTCTATATGCATTATAAAACCAGTCAGCTGTCTTTTAACAAAATACAAAAAGAAAGACCTTTTACATTTCATTTCTTCCATAGAACTAAGTTTCTACCTAATACCATATCTCTCAATTTAAAAATTCTTAGCATTTTAATAATATACTTATATTGACAATGAACTACCTAATTTTTTATTTGTCCTAATTTGTATTTGTTTTGTCTTTTGTTTTTCCCCAAGGGATACATTCTTTGAAAACAGATTTTTAAGGTAAGAGCTTTTTAAAGCTGGATGTGGTAATGCTACTACTTAAGACACTGACTTCAAGTTCAAGGCTTGAGTCTGGGCCTAGCATTGGTGGCATAGTGAGACCCCGTGTCAAAATAAAGGGATGCAAAATGCAGCTGAGTAGTAGAGGCCAGAGAACATTTTTGTGGGGCTGGTTCCTCTCCTTCCACCTTTACCAGAGTTTGGATGTGGAGGTCAAAGAAGAATGTGCAGGAGTCTGTTCTTTCTTTCTACTAATGGGTGCCAGGTATTAAACTCAGGTCTTCAGGATTGGCAGCAAGCACCTTTAACCACTGAGCCATTTCATAGGCCAAATTCTAAGCTTCTTAACCATACTGAGTTTTGAGTTATTGCTTACTGACTTCAACATTTAGATTGTTCTTTTGTCTTCATTGATAATTTATTCCTGTTTCATCACAAGTATAGAAATTTCTAGTAAAGATGAAACAACGAGGGGAATAAGCTGCAGTCCCCCTAGACTTTTCTTTCTTTGAATGATGCTCACTTCTCTTCTAAAGTACAGGAAACACTAGTTCTAGATACCTTCAGGTTCTGGAAATTTAGTTTTATCTTATTAAAAAGGATATTTTTAAGTTTCCCCCTTAATTCAGAGATAAATCTTTAAGGCCTTAGACATAGCATTTACTTTTAAAGTAGAACATTTCTGAGCTTGAATTGGAAAATCTGTTGAATTTTAAAAAGAAACAAAAACTACTCTTTATCTTGGAAGGTCTCAGATTCCAAATCTGATCATTCAATGAATTAAAAGGAATTTTTATGTAAATTTTGCAGGCTCCCTGATTTTTGGGGAGTTACAGCACCAAATTCCAGAATTTGCACAGAGTTGTACAGGAGTAACCTATAAATGTAGAATTAAAAATCTATATCATGAAAATTTTGTTATTATATAATTGTATATGTGCAATAACATCTTTATAGAAAATACACTCTAAAGCAGTGGTTCTCAATCTCCCTATGTGTCAACCCTTTAATACAGTTCCTCATGTTGTAGTGACCCCAACCATAGAATTATTTTGTTGCTATTTCACAACTGTAATTTTGCTAATGTTATGAATTGTAATGTAAATATTTTCCGAGACATAAGATTGTCAAGGGGGTCAAGACCCACAAGTTGAGAACCACTGCGTGAAAGTATTCAGAGGTAATGGATCAAAGTAAGTTACTCCCACGTGATTCAGGAAACATACTTTGTAACTTGTTTGTGAAGGTATGTTATAAAACAGAAAAATATAAATAAACCCTGTCAGTTCTAAAATAATTGAAGAATAAGCATTTCAATTGTGGACAGTTATTTTTATTGTGCTGTTTGATGATTTATAACACATGTTAGCATAATAGATTATCAATGCAAATTAGACAGTAAATTCTTATTTATCTAACCACATATAAATAAATTACATATTAGGTATTAATGCAAATTAGACAGCAAATTCATCTTTCACCTAACCACATATAAATAAGTTACATACTTTGAACCAATATGTTTAAAGTTAGTGTTTTAAGAAAAGACACAAACTTTTCTTTCATAGTTATATTCTAAAGAAGAAGGAACGGAGGAGGAACCAGACAACAATATGACAGATTTCCAATGGTAATAAATGCTCTGAAAAAAATAAAATTGGTGTCAAAGAATAAATTACAAGATGGAGGCTCATTAAGGATTTTATGATATGACTTCATTATGCAATTCTAGGCTATCTTAGAACTCACTATGCAGACCAAGCTGGCCTTGAACTAACAGTTATCCTTCTGCCTCTGTCTTTGCCTCTGCCTCCGCTTCTCAAGTGCTGGGATTATAAGCATGAGCCAATACAGCCAGCTGAATATGCACTTTTTGGATAGTGCATTCAAAATTGCTTTTCAATTAACTGATACACAGGTTGGAACTGAAGAAAATGAGCCAAATATAAGTGGAAACCATTAAATAAGAATTCTGTATGCAAGACATACAGGTTACAAGATAGTAATGACATATTATGCTCTCAAAAGTATGGCTTGAATAAACTTTATGGACAGAACACCATATTAACTCTGTTTGAGACATATTGTAAATCAGGTGGTGGTGGTGCTCAAGAGGCACAGAGAAGCAGATCTCTGAGTTCAAGGTCAGACTGATCTACAAAATTAGTTCAGGATAGCCAAGGCTTTTCAATATATTTTCTATTCTAACAGGCCAACAGAACTATGTGGAAGACATTCCAGAAGAGCAGGCAATGATAAAAGGAAGATTTGGTCCAGGACTGAAAAGTTAAGAATAATCCAGAATCTTGTAAGTGCAATTAATATGAAGTTAAAAATAATATATGAAAGAGAACGTTTTTGTTCATTAAACCCTGGTCAACTTCAGCACAAAATATATGTGATGGTTAACAGTGGTTGCCATGACAACTCAACGGATGCAGAATCACCTAGGAGACAGACCTGTAAGGAAATTTCGAATAGGTTAACTGAGGTGGGAAGACCTACTCAAAATGTCTGTGTCCTCATTCTAAGGAGTGGGGTTCTGGACCAAAAGTGAACTGAGCATCAGAATTCATCTCTCTTCTTAACAGAGGATGCAATCTAACAGCTGCCAAATGCTTCTGCCATCCTGCCTTCCCTGACACAATGGATTATACCCTCAAAAATGAGCTAAAATAAGCCCTGGCTTCCTCAGGCAGCTTTCACTAGGTATTTTGCCACTGCAATGATAAAAGTAACTAGCATGACAACTAAATTTAGAATATGCATATTACTGATTTCAGAACAGTAGTGATAGGCACACTGAAACACAACCCAGGGGAAGGAATCTAGTCTGCATGATTAAGAAGAGACAACTTGCAAACTGGTAGAGATGAACTAGATGTCAGTGCCAGTTCTTTAGTTTGCTGAGGATGCCCTGGTGCATTTTGTTTGATGTGTGTGTGTGTGTGTGTGTGTGTGTGTGTGTGTGTGAGAGAGAGAGAGAGACAGACAGACAGACAGACAGACAGACAGACAGACAGAGACTGACTCACTATGCTGCTCAGATTGATATCAAAGTCCTCAGCTCAGCCTGAGAAGCTGGGGATACAGGCATATGGCATCATGCCCACCTTCTGATATAACCTTTGGCACTATACTCTCTCTCAAAAGTCCTACAGGTCCAAACATGTTTTACTTTACTATTCAACTTAATAATAGGGAATAATTTTAAGTAAAAATATCATAACTGAAATACAATGCATCCATCTACCGGGGACCCAACTGGAAACTTTAATCAGACCAAGCAGGCATTGTCAAAGTCATGAGCTATGAGCAAACCCGACTTACCACCTGTTTATTTATAGTCTGGAAGCTGAAAATAGTCTTCTTTTTATTTTAAAACAATTGGAAAAAGCAAAATGAAAGTATTTTGAGCACCAAAATTATATGAGACTTGAATTTCACTATCTATAAATACGGTCTCCTAAGAACATAGCCAGCTCCTTCGTTTACGCCTCATCTACGGTTGCTCTTGAATTATATAAGGATGAGGAGTCATGAGAGCATAGTAAATTAGCTGTCTACGAAGCCTAATGTTTGCCAATTCCTGACATAATCTGAGTTCAATGTCTCTACCCGCTAACATCACAGGAATATATTTTAAATACTAATGACCTTCATTGGTTCTTTCATTGGTTTTTGCTTTAATTTTCCTTTTTGTTTTTTGTTCTTTGGATAGAATAAGAGAGTGAGAGACAGCGACACAGAGACAGAGAGAGAACATGAAGTTAGGAGAATAAAGAGGTGGAGAAAATGTGGGAGGAGTATGGGGGAGGAAACATGATCAAAGTATATTATATAAAAAACTAAATATATAAAACTCTAGATCAAATAGTTCATTTTAGCCCTTTCCCCGTCACTATAGTCCTTTACATTTTATGAAAACATTAAATACTATTTTTATATTTACAGAATTTTTATATTTTACAGTTATTTTCCAATAATATAAAGTCAATTTTAAATTCTCAAGAAAACTTTTCCCTTGATTTATAACGTTTTTTTAGGTATGAAACATTTTTTTTCTGTCCAGTCCCGATTTAAAGTTGTGATGGGTTCTGGAGGAGAAATATAAGTACTATTTTCCACAGTAGACACAAGATTATTCATAGCAACAGTGAGGAGAACGAAGTTTTTTGACAGCTATGGAATTCTGCAAAGGTGTTAAAGCTCATTGCGGAATGATGTGACCTCTGCTTTTGACCATGAGAGAATAAACATGTCCAGAACAGTCTTCCTGCTGCAAACGACCACCATACAGCACAGAATACAGGAAAAGGCCATTTCAAACAGTCATGAGGACCACTAACGCAGAGAAAGAGGAAACAGACAGTTCTCAGGCAGGAAGCATTTTCCACTAACTACATGGTGAGGAAGAACCCAGCAGTCTCACAGTCCGGTAGAATTAGCAGAAAAGGCAAGCAGGCCAAGGTGGCTGGAAATTCTGTAGCAGAGCTTCACCGAGTTCCTGAAATCGGAACCAGGTTCTCTGAGTGTCAGATACATAAATACCTTTGCATAAAAAGGGTAGCGTTTCCTGAAAGGATGAGATTCAAAGGAAATACAAAAGAGTAAAAATGCAAATGATTTTCAAAGCTGACACTGGGCAGAAAAATCAACAAATTCTCTCTGGATATACAAACAACCAGGAGGACCCCAAACAGGTCACGTCACAGAAACAGGGCGAAAGTAGCCTTAGAAAAGAAAACCACTCTGCACATGTGCGGAAGCCTGAGACTAGAAAGTCTAGAAAGGAACAAACCAGTGTGTAAATAGCAAACTGCCTTTTAGGGAAAGTCCAATGTTCTTTAAAAAAACAAGTTTTAAAACATTGGAATATAAAATTCACAGCTATTTGTCATTTAATGGACACTACGTGGGAAGACTTAGAAATAGAGAATTAGCAAGCAACAACATATAAAGTAGTATTTTAATTATGTTATTTATATAGTCCAGGATATAAATGAAAACAGGAATATGATGAGTGTAAGTAAAATAGGATTTTCAAAACAGAATGTCCAAAGATAAAATTAAGATTTAAGACGAAACTGCATGAAGAGGAAAAGCTGCAGTTTACCATCGGAATAAGACGTTAATGAACTCACGAGAAGAGCAACAGAATTTACCCAGAAGGAAGCGCAGAGAAAAAGAAGAGGCAAAAGTTATTTTTTTAAGGGCAGGGTAGGGCGATGGCTTAGAGAGTGAAGGCACTTGCCGCTAAGCTCGATGACCTGAGTCTGATGGCCAGGACAAACATGGTAGAGGAATCCTCAAAGTGACTTCATCAAGCTGTTCTCTAACCTCCACAAGGATATCACAGCACACATACACGCACACACACAAAATTCAGAAGGAAAACAAAAACTGACACAGTGTGGAATAAAAATTCTTGAGAAAACCACCCCATATGAGAAGTAATATGATATCATTTAACTGGAAATTCTAGGAAGAGACTATTGTACTCATAGAGCAAGAACTAAAGTAAGCAAACAGAGCACAGAGTAAACCAATGGGATCCAAAATGAGCCAAGAGAAGACATGAAATGGAATCTAGAAGTACGATTATTTTGAAAGAAAGATTAATAAGGAACAAACTAGTAAAGTGGTAGATTCAATACAAGTCATATTAACAATGTATTAAATACAAATTATCTTCCACTCATTTGTTTTTATCAAGACAGGACTAAATCCAAGGCCTTTCACATACTAGGCAAGGGCTCTACCACAGACAAACATTACCTGTGCTAAATATTCCATTGAAAAGGCATACGAGCGGGTTATGGTGATGCATTGAAAGAGGTATAGGCAGTAGAATCTTTTGTTTGAGGCTTACCTGGGCTACATGGCAAGATCATTTCTCAAAACAAAACAACAACAAAACCCCCAAGTAAATAGATAAGATAAATGAAAAGTAAGATCCAAATTTATATTACCCCTCCCCCAAACACACACACAAAATAGGCAAAAGGCTAAATTAGAAAGGCAAAAACCCTTCAATCTTAAGTGGAGAGATTCTATTTATATCAAACAAAAATTACTGTCAGAGACAGAGGGGATTTTATAGTATATAAGTTAATTTATTTTAAAGGTGGAATAATCCTAAATATGCATGTAGGTAACATCAGATGCACAAATGAGTGAAGCAAAAGCCGTCAGATATCACCGACAGACTCAAGTAAAGACTCCACACTTCCCCACGAACTAAATAACAAGTGCTCCTAAGGCACAGGAGGGGGACCTGGACAGAGCTGAGCATCCCTGAACACTTTGATCCCCAGCAGCACAATGGCCTAAGCGTTTCTCAGAACAGAGCACTGACTGAACCAGGAAAAAGGCCGTACAAACTGAACGAACGGAAGCTACGTGGAACCAAGTCAGAAACCAATAAAAGAGAGATAGTGCAAAGTTCCCAAACATTAAAAAAAAAATCAAACAGGGGGCTGGAGAGATGGCTCAGTGGTTAAGAGCATTGCTTGCTCTTCCAAAGGTCCTGAGTTCAATTCCTGGCAACCACATGGTGGCTCACAACCATCTGGGTGCCTCTTCTGGCCTGCAGACATACACACAGACAGAATATTGTATACATAATAAATAAATAAATAAATATTTAAAAAAAAAAAAACTGAAGGGGGCTGGAGAGATGGCTCAGCGGTTAAGAGCATTGCGTGCTCTTCCAAAGGATCCGAGTTCGATTCCCAGCAACCACATGGTGGCTCACAACCATCTGTAATGAGGTCTAGTGTCCTCTTCTATCAGGCATATATGCAAACAGAATATGTATCCATAATAAATAAATAAATATTAAAAAAATCAAACAATATTATTTCCAAAATAATCTATAAACAAGAAAATCCTTTGAAATTAGAGAACAATTTTGAGTCAAATAAAAGTGAAAACCTAGCAGGAATCTATAAGATGCTCCTCAAAGATACTCTGAGCACATTTGTAGCTTTCTCTACTTTAATTAGGGGGTTAAAAGGCTAAAATAAGTTATTTAAAATTCTATTGGGGCAAAAGGAACAAATTAAATTAAAGTAAATAGGCAATAACAAACAAATAAGCAAACAAAAAAATAAATAAAATAGCCACCATGGACAAAAATCCATGAAACCAAAAACTGGTTCTTTGAAAGACTATTAATGAAACTAATAAATCTGTGGCCAGACTGAACAAAAGATAGAAACCACAGATGCGAAGGCTGGCAAGTCCGACGCTGAAGAGAAGCCATGGGTAACTTCAAGTGAAATGGTGAAAGTTCTCAATTTAATAAAGGGAAAAAAATGACCCATGCTGAGTTGCTAAGATCTAACTATGAACAGAACATGCTTTCAGGTACCCACTGCAAGTCCACCACAGCTCCCCCTATAGGAAGGGCAAGAAGCACTGCTACATAAAGAAGCAGCTCATGGGATAGCATGATAATAAGGGAATAGTCTATACCATGACTGCAATGTTGGCTATAGGAATCTAGGTGTGATTAAAATCCCAAAGAAATAGAGACACTCACTTATATCAATATTAGTTTCTTGGCTTTGATATTGTTGTATAAGTTTCATAAGATGTAACTAATAAAAATTATAGTGTTAATGGCCCTCTATACATTTTGTCTGTAACTTCTTGATTAACTTTGTGAATTCTTTTATGAGCTTTACTTATATTATCTATAACTAAGAATCTTTTCTAAAAGGGAAAGTCATAGTATCTTTATCTATAATAGGTAAAATAAATCAAATTGGATAGGCTACATAGTGTATGAATTCAACTATATAATCTGGAAAGATATAACTATGAAAACAGGAAGAAAAAAAACCCAAACAGTAGGAGAGAACAGAGGGATGACTAAACAGAACACTGAAAAATTTCAGGTTGTAAAAGTCCTCTATTTGACATTATAATGAAGCACATATTATAATGTGTCATTATACATTTGCTCAAGTCCATAGAATCTATGACAAGAATGAATCCTAATAAAACTGGGGATTTGGACTCCCTGATCTTTCCACAGCCTTTTATTGTTCTTGTAGATCTGCAGAACGGCCACTTTTCAGAATGCCAAATCTTGAATCAAAATGTTTTGGCTGTGTATAAAAACAAGCAAAGTTGGCAAGATAATAATTTATAAAATTTTCAATGCAAATTTATTCATATTCAAGGAAAACAAACTGCAGTGAATGGCTTTTGGGGGTTCAACTTGTTTGTTTATATTTGGGGTTTGGAGCTAGATTTTTCATCTAAAAAATGCCCAAGAGCAAATGATTATCTATTTCAATAACTCTCAGCTGCATACAGCAGGATAATCTTTAAGTATCTATGAGAATAATCTAATTTCAATTGAGAAATAAAAAATGTGGCAAACATGATGCCCAAATATTGAATTAGTATCGTGAATATTTATTTTTACTTCATATTCTTTTTCTCTGATAAATTCAAATAACAGAGCAACTAGTTATAAATTGAGCTACAAAAATATAGGTCATTAGATCCTGCAATTCTTGTTTATTGCCTAACTTTCTATTTACGAAAATAGGACTCAACTCATTTAATTCTTGCAAACATAACAATAACATATAAATGATGCCATGAGTAATATGACTGGTTTAATTGCTAAGTATATTTTTGAAGAGGAAAATGAACCAGGATTTTTCTATAGCTTCCATTGCTATAACCTTGCATGGCTCCAGGGACGGACGTGACTCAGGAGGAGAGGGAACTGGGCTCTCTGAGGGAGAAACCGCAGTACCCTGGATGCTCAGCATATTTATTATATAATAACTACATCTAGATAAACAAGGAAGCCGGGCTACTTATTTGTTCATTTATTTATTTTAGTCAGGTTGTTAATTTGTTTGTTTATCAAGACTGGGTTTCTCTTTTTTTTTTTTTTTTTTAGGTGGCTATTTTTATTTTTTTTTATTTTTTTTTATTTTTTTTTCTTTCTTTCTTTCTTTCTTTCTT